>NW_006779068.1:595658-595861 GCF_000442215.2 Lipotes vexillifer | reverse complement strand
CTCTCTCTCTCTTTCCCTCTCCCGTTCCCTTTCACGATCTCTGCTCTTTTCCCCTGATCGACTGTGATCCTTATTCCGATCTGAACTCCTTTCTCGATCATGGCCCCGATCTCTCTCTCGATCCCGATCTCGATCTCTCTTGTCCGGTCACGATCCCTATCCCGTTCTCGTTCCCGCTCCCGCTCCCGTTCCTTCTCCTTTTC
>NW_006779068.1:593777-595648 GCF_000442215.2 Lipotes vexillifer | reverse complement strand
TCTTTCCCTTTCTCGTTCCCGTTCTCGCCTTTCTCGTTCCCTTTCACGCTCCCTCTCTCTTTCTCTCTGTTCTTTCTCAATTTCCTGTCTTTCTTTTTCCTTTTTGCCTTTCTCTTCTTCCAGTTTCTTGTGTGTCTCTGAATTTGCTGAGCTCTTGGGATATCAGGTCTCTTTTGTCTTCTTCCATTTCTATAGCATTTATATCCTCCTTAGTGGTGAGTGGGTAAGGGATCAGTGGGGCCACTGGAAATCTGCGAAAAATGTCCTCCTCCTTTTCCTTCTTCTTCTTCCTGGGGTGAGAGTCAGATTCTTGCGAGGGGGTATTGAGCTCGCTGGAGTATCCCCGTATTAAAACTTCAATGGCCCCCTTTGATCATCTGATCTCTTCTCTTTGTTTCTTCATCTAAGGCTTCTTCATCATCATTAGTGACGGTTTCTGGCCTGGCATTCCCATTAGACGCTTTCTTCTTTGCTTTCCATTCATCCAGTTGTGCTTTTGTCTTTGCATCAACTTTAACAAGTAGCTTCTCTCCAATCTGCAGGTCACGCAATAACCTGAGTGCACGGAGGGTTGATTCAGGCTCCTTATACCCACAGAATCCAAAGGCTTGAAGTTTTCCAGATGCACCTTATACTCTCTTCCAGCTCAAAACTAAGCCACATTTAACAAGGAGCTGTCTTATAAGCATGTCTGAGGCTTTTTCAGAAATGTTGCCAACAAAAACTGTAGTAGTGGGACCACAGTTTTCATGATTTTCTTTAGCCTTCAAGCCTGGATGATCCTTCCGTGCTCCCAAATGTTTTTCAACCATGGACACAGTGGGTACTAAGACAGTTGGAGCAGGAGCCATAATACTCATTGGTACAGGAATCATTGGAGTCCCTGGAGGTACAGGTGGTGGAAAGCCAGGAAACTGTGGGGGTGGGATCCCTGGTGGGAGTGCTGGGATTCCCATGGGAGGGTGATTCAAATGAGGGGGAAAGACATTCTACCACAGCGGTCCGCCGCTGAGGAAATTGTACTGTCTTCGCGGCCTTCTGGGCTCCAGGTTATGAGGGGGTTCCACCAGCTCGAGATTTCTGCACGCCGCTACCCGGGAGACTAGTGCTGAAGCGCCTACTCTCACAGGCCGCCTTATTATTTTTTTAGCAGCTTGCCTATGTACATATTCATATTCAGCTTCATTTTCATAGAAATTACGAGTCTTTTCACAATCATATTTCATAATTTACTTAATAATTAAATTATGAATTCAGTGTCATGTGAAACTGGATAAACATGTTGGGAATGGCTGTAGCAAACAAATTCAAGTACAGGATGTGGAAGTGCTACTGGCTACGAGCATTTTTGGCCTACTGTGGACATCAGCCATTATGTTTTACAGGAGAAACAGTGTTAGTTCAATCCAAGCTGGTTAAGGAGAAATTGGTTAGGACAGCTGCTTCTGTATATTCCAAATTAAGTACTCTTCCACTGTTTTCTCCTAGCACTCTATATAGACCTCTTTTATAACTTAATTCACTGCTTATAATCGTCTACTTGTTTGTCTTCCTTATGGGATTTCATAGTCTTTGAGGGCAGAGGTATACTCTCTTGTTACATTCATAGTTCCTAGTGTATTCTTGGCATGTAATCACTTATTCACTTAAAAAAAAAAAAAGAATTGGGGGCTTCCCTGGTGGCGCAGTGGTTGAGAGTCCGCCTGCCGATGCAGGGGGCCCCAGGTTTGTGCCCCAGTCCAGGAGGATCCCACATGCTGCAGAGCGGCTGCGCCCGTGGGCCATGGCCGCTGAGCCTGCGGGTCCGGAGCCTGTTGCTCCGCAATGGGAGAGGCCACAGCCGTGAGAGGCCCGCGTATCGCAAAAAAAAA
>NW_006779068.1:555338-592348 GCF_000442215.2 Lipotes vexillifer | reverse complement strand
GGTTCCTGCTGACAGAACCATAGGTTAGTTCTTAAACATCATCTGGAATCTTTTGTTGGGCTTCTTCTGCTTAACAAAGTGTCACTGAGATTCATCCATGTTGTTGTGTACGTCAGCAGTTTATTGCTTTTTCCTACTGAGTTGTGTTCCATTGAATGAATATACTACAATTTGTATATCCTTCTGCTTGTTGGTGGACGTTTGAGTTGTTTCCAGTTTTTTTGCTATTATGAGTAAAGCTGACAGTCTTGTGCAGATAATTTTGTTGATATATGCTTCTTAGGAGTAGAATTGTAGGTGTATGCGTTAGGTATAAAACTCACCAACAGTTTTTTAAAGTGGCTTTGCCATTTTATAGTCCCACCAACAATGTATGAGTTCCAAGTGGTCAAGATCCTCACCAATACTTGGTATTGGTATGGTAAGTCTTTTAAATTTTGATCATTCTAGTAGGTTTGAGGTGGTGTCTCATAGTGGTTTTAATTTGTATTTTACCTGACAACTAATGATGTTGAGTACCTTTTCATTTGCTTATTGGCTTTTTGTATATATTAAATTTATTCTCTTGTTCAGATCTTTTGTCCATTTTTAAAAAATGGGTTGTCTTTTTTAAAAAAATTATTGATTATAGGAATTCTTTAAATATTCTGGTGATGAATCCTTTGTCAGATATAAGGACTTTTGGTTTTGAAAATTAGTAAAAATATTCAGTCTAGAGGTTTCAAGATTCTTTGGGCATCTAAGTAATAGGTCAATTTATTATCAGCAGAAATTCAATTCCAATTATAAATCTAAGGTTGTAGAAGAAAATTGGTTAGGGGGTATGTGGATTTTTCAGTTATCTATTGCTGTGTAACAATGTATGCTGTATTCCATAGTGGCTTAAATCAGCAGTTATTTACTATTTCTATCAATTCTCTGGGTCAGCTAGGCAGGTCTTCTGTTTCACCCAGTGCCTACTTGGGTCGCTAATTTGGCTAGATGTCCAGGATGGCTTCTCTCACTTGACTTAGGTGGCTGAAATGGCTAGTGGCCAGGTGGGCCTCTCCTGCTTCTCCATGTCATCTCTCATTTTTTTTTTTTTTTTTGGGCCTTGCAGCATGCAGGACTTTAGTTCCCCAACCGGGGGTCGAACCCACCGTTGCCGGACGCGCAAGCTCAGCGGCCATGGCTCACGGGCCCAGCCGCTCCGCGGCATGTGGGATCCTCCCAGACTGGGGCACGAACCCGTATCCCCTGCATCGGCAGGCAGACTCTCAACCACTGCACCACCAGGGAGGCCCCATCTCTCATTATTATTTAGTAGTTTAGCCCATGTCTCTTTATGTGGTGGTTTGATTCTAAGAGAGAAAAAACAGGAGCTGTCAGGACTCTTAAGTGCTAGGCCTGGAACTGGCACAGCGACACTTCTGTCACATTCTGCTGGCAAGTCACAGAACCAGCCCAGATTCAAGGGGAGGAAAATAGAACCCTTCTTTTGATGGAAGAGGCAGCATGCACACATACAGGGCAGGGAAGAATTTTTGGTGGCCATTTTTGGTGATATTTTATTGCAGTGGAGTAGATGTTTAGAATTTCCTAATAAAAGGTGATTTCATTAAAAATATAATTTGTAAGTTATTCCTATATTTATTTCTAAGTATCTTTCCAATTCGTTTTTTTAATTTCATGCATTTGTTTATCCCTTACTGCATATATTCTGCTACCAGCGTTTCTCAGATATGATTCAAAATTGGAGATGATAAAAAAAGGCTCAGTGGTATATAACAAGGAGGCTTACTGAGCTACTAAAGATGTTAATTAGGATTCATGTTCTTTAATATGCTAGAAAGAACGTTCTGATGCCACTTTACTGATGAACAAAATGAGCTTAATCACATCCTGGGCACTAAGTATTCTGACATTATAATCTTTTCTCTCTGAGCCCATCACAGCAGTCTTAGGATTCAAGATCTAATCCTGGGCAACATTATATACACACAGTGAAGGAAAGTAGGATGGCCTTGGTAATCCTGCAGTATTTTTCTTACCATATACTTGATTTTCATTTTCAAAAATTGAGGTAAAATTCCCATAACATAAAGTTAACCATTGACCATTTAGAAGTGTACAATTTAGTGGCATTTAGTACATTCACAGTGTTGTACGTCTCCTCATATACTTTTTAAAGGAAGGGTTTATGTCGGGGAAATGAAGAACAATAAAATTATGGCAAAAAAGACTAATAAGATGTCCAAACATTAACTCAAAAGGAAAACTTCTGGGCTTCCCTGGTGGCGCAGTGGTTGGGGGTCCACCTGCCGATGCAGGGGACACAGGTTCGTGCCCCGGTCCGGGAGGATCCCACATGCCGCGGAGCGGCTGGGCCTGTGAGCCATGGCCACTGAGCCTGCGCATCCGGAGCCTGTGCTCTGCAACGGGAGAGACCACAAGAGTGAGAGTCCCGCGTACCGCAAAACAAAACAAAAAACGAACACTTCTTTGGTGGAATGGTTTAAGAGATATGCTGGGACCACTGCCTTCCCACTGAAGTGCCAGCGTCTGGTCAGCAGCAGCACAGCCTAAGCAATCTCCTTCTTGCCTCCTGCCAGCCTCGTAAGTCCTCCAAAACTGCAAGGTTAGTTCAATTTTATCTTACCTTCTCTCTTCTGAGGATGGTAAGCAGTCTCAGGGAATCTACCACCTTGGTCCCCTCTATCCCAAGGCTTGGGAGTTTCACAGACCCATTCTAGATCTGAGAACAGCGCTTTTCCGGGGAGCAGGGATTGTGGGCATTCATTAGCCTCTTCCCATCCTTTTCTATGCCTCAGAATGACTGACCCACAGGTTGTCCTGAGGGCCAAGGCTACCTGCAGTAAACTTGAAGTTGCAGGCTACTTACAGGCCCTGTTCCCTCTTCTCCTAAGAATGGAAAGATATTTAGATACTTTTGTCATTGTTTTACTGGGGTCAGGTAAGAACTGAACAGATGTAGTAAGTCATTAGAGATTTAAAGATGTTTTTAAAATTTTGCTGTACTCTCCCTCACACACCTACAATAGTCTCAAGACTTAGCTACCACCTCCCTTGACCTAAAAAGCAGTGGAGGGATGGGGGAAGGAGGAGACATCTGTGACGAAAAAGAAATACAAAGAAATACTCTGTCCCGAAGAATTGATCATTCCAATATCCATCTTAATGATTAGAATGGGATAGAATAGAATAGAAGCAAGAAGATTAAAGAGAAAATAACCTCCTTAGATAGCAGAAGCCCAGTGATTTTTTTTTTTTTAACAAAATGTTGGAAAAGTAGTGCTGATGATTATGGGATACATCAAGAATAATGTTAGCAACCTTACTAATTAAAATTTAATACCAGTCATAACTTATTTGATATTTCCCTCATCTGTGAAATGGAGATCTGCCTTACTCCTAGAGGAAGGTGCATTTAGGACTGCAGAGTACAGCAAATTTCAATTCCCAATAAGGCCATGGTATCCTAAGAAGTTTCCAGAGGTAATTTGACCCTGATTTTAGCCTTACATGATCACATTAGAGCCAGACCCTTGTAAAATTTGACTCTACTGCACAATGTGATAGATGCTGAAAAAGGGGGTTTAGAGGAGTGCACCTAATGTTCCCTGGCAGGAAATGGGGAACGTTTCCCTGAGATTGTGTCACTGAACTAGGAGCAGATGTTTGCTAAATTGGCAGGGATTGAGGGGAGAATGTATTAAACTGAGTGAAAATATTTGTAAAGGCAGAAGGAATTTGGATTTTTATTCAGCATTAAAGGGCCACTGAAGGATTTTATGCAGAGGATTGTAATGATCAGACTAGCATAATAGCATATTAAGAAGATCATTTTGGCAGCAATAGGGAGGCCAGATTGACAAGGAGGCCAGTTAGGAGTCCACTGGTATATTCTGGGCCAGAGATGATGAGTACCTAAACTAAGGCACTCCTTTATGATGAATTGAAGAAGAAACGAACTTCAGTAATCTAAGGCTGTGCTGCTGAGTGTGGGAGCCACTTAGCCACACATGGCTATTGAGCACTTGAAACTTGACTGTTGCAAAATGAGATGTGCTGTAGGTGTAAAATACTCACCAGATTTCAAAGCCTTGGTATCTCAGTAAAACGTTTTTGTATATTGATTACAAGTTAAAGCACTATTTTGAATACATTGGGTTAAGTAAAATATATCATTACAATTAATTTTTCCTATTTCTTTTTACTATTTTAAGAACGTAACTACTAGAAAATTTTAAATTATATGTATGGCTCACATTATATTTTTATTTTTTTCATTGCTGACTAAATTTATTTCAGTTCAGTTACTTGCCTAATTTATGCTAGCTGTTTGATTAGAAAGTGTTTCATTTTAACTCATAGTAGGTCTGGAAACTGCAGAAATGCAAAATGGTTTTCATATATTTGGGAAACAAGGTTGAAAAGCTCTGTAAGACCGTATTTTTATTAATTAATTAATTTTATTAATAAGAGTGTCAACACAGAGTATCTGCAGGAAACTGGCTTTTGCAATGAGGTCACAGTGCATTTTTAAATCCATTGTTAGGTAATGTTTATTCACTCTTCTGCAAATAAATTATTTCTGCAAGAAATGTTCCAAAGCTGGTGCATGGGTAAGACTGGACTAGAGAAGAAGTTTATTTGAAAAACACTTTTTTTTTTTTTTTGCGGTACGCGGGCCTCTCACCGCTGTGGCCTCTCCCACTGCGGAGCACAGGCTCTGGACGCGCAGGCCCAGCGGCCATGGCCCACGGGCCCAGCCGCTCCGTGGCACGCGGGATCCTCCCGGACCGGGGCACGAACCCGCGTCCCCTGCATCGGCAGGCGGACTCTCAACCACTGCGCCACCAGGGAAGCCCCTGAAAAACACTTTTTGAAACTTTTTAAGTGTTGTCTAAACTCTCTGGAGTTTTTTTTTTTTGCCATGTTCCAATTGACAAAGGCCAAGAAATGCCCTCATAGGTAACAAACATTCATAGCTATTGTATAAAAAACTCTGTCTACTAATGGGTACAGAGTTTTTTTGAAGTGATGAAATGTTCTAAAATTAGATAATGGTGATGGTTGTACAACTCTGTGAATATACCCAAAACCACTCAGTTGTATATTTTAAAAGGGTGAATATTAGGGTTATGAACCTATCTCAGTAAAGCTCTTATAAAAAAACCCTCAATCTTTACATGCACATCTGTTGCAGTTACTGATTTCCTAGTTATTTAATGAGAATTATGTGAGCAGACACACAAAAAGCAACCATATATACAAAAATTCCTGTGATCACACAAAAATGGTCTGTTCTTTTTTGGCTTCTGTACCAGCCTCACAGATCTGGTGGTAGATGGGAAGCCTAGTGGCCTTCTTTGGTGGGTATTTGTGAAGTTATTAAGCAGTGTTTTTATCTAGCTTAAGGGATTGGAAGATTGAGTACACTAGATTCTCATTCATATTCTGGTACAAAATGAATGTGATACACTGAAAGGTGTAGACTGAATCCAGCAGGTTAGTAGAAAAAATAATACTCCAATATTTGATCATTTGATGTTGAGGAATTTTTTTTTTTTTGCGGTACGCAGGCCTCTCACTGTTGTGGCCTCTCCCGTTGGGGAGCACAGGCTCTGGACGCGCAGGCTCAGCGGCCATGGCTCACGGGCCCAGCCGCTCCGTAGCATGTGGGATCTTCCCGGACCGGGGTACGAACCCGTGTCCCCTGCATCGGCAGGTGGACTCTCAACCACTGTGCTACCAGGGAAGCCCGATGTTGAGGAACTTATTCTTAAAGTTTCTAGGCCAAGTTAGAGTTGTTTATATCTACCTTGGATCTTGTTAGGCATGTCTCCTGTTTCTTGTATCTCAGTTCATCCTGTAGAAAACCATGCCATCTAACTCACTAGATACCCAGAGAACAGCCATGCAGTGTTTTCAGCTACAGAGACTAGCAGAGGGTGCATTTACTATTTCTTTCCTGTATGCTACCATCTGAAGTAAGATTTTCTGGCTCATCACCAAGCACCTATCATCCCAGAAAGGAAGAAATAGAGTGGATTTGGTGCATCTCTTTTCTCTCCATAACCTCTTTCCAAGTCATTTCCACAGAAGTGCCAAGGCACAGGAGAGAAGCTGAGCCCCGGTTTTTCTGTTAAAAGCAGAACGCGTCACAGATTTTTACACAGCTGCTGCATTTGTCCTAATCCCTTTCCTGCTCAGCCTTGTTACTGCGGCCTTGCTCTAGGGCTGCTTTCAGCAACCTTTCTGACACAGGTTTAATGCTGATTAGTCGCAAAACAATTCTAGGGCAGAGCTCCCTGCCAGGATGAAGAATGAACAAAATTGGTTTGCACACAGGCCAGCTGCAGTTGCTGCAAGTAGAGTCTGTCAAATGCGGACCATTTTCTTGTTTACCAAGATGAGGTTAAATTAGCACAGCATGAAGCAAAATGGATTAAAAAAAAAAGAAAAAAATTGCAGACCATCTCTGCTAGTTGAGTAGGATGCGGTGAGTATGGAATTCAGGTGATTTTAAATTAGGTTGAAAAGGTAAGGTAGTATACAGTACTAAAAGCTGATTAAAAGTCGCTTGAAAGATTTGCTTGCTCCAAGTGGGACAGGGGCATAGGTGGACTGTATAATCTTTTAAAGATTATTCAGGTCTAGCATGGTATGAATTACTCATTTTTGCAGTTATTTTCTAAAATATTTGAATCAGATTTTATGTGTTTATAGAGCAGTCTCTGGTTGACGGACTTGCAGACTAGATGAGAAAGCAAGGTGAGCTATGTAAGGAGAGAACCCTGAACCCAGGAGGTCTCTGACTTCCCAGGCTTCGGTGCACCAGGCTCCCTTCTTCCTTTTGTGCAGAGCCTGCCCATAGATCCTCTCTTGGGAACCCAGGCTTCTCACCCTAGGATTCAGGGCCGAGTTGAGGGGAAGAGGAGGAGTAATTAGCTGAGGAGCAGAAGTATGGGACGGGAAAGGGGGAAGAAACGGCAAATACAGAGAGTATATAAGACAAAAGACACAGTGTCTCATCTGACTCCCGGCCTCTATGCTTCACCCCCCTAGTCCTTCATCCGCTGTGGGTTTGGGAGCTCCTGATCTTCTCTGCGCTCTGACCTTTCCTGGCCTGGGTCGTGAGGTGTTTTATCCCTGCTAGTTTAGGGCTGGGGAGATAGGGAGACTTAACCACCTTATAACACTGTTCCTAAGGGAAATGAATTCTCTTATAGACCAACCCCTGAATATAACCATTAATGAAATAGACTATTAAACTGCAGCTTGTGTGGTTAGAGAGAGATCCTTCCTTTTACCAACTGTGTGCTTCTCACTGAGCACTATACTGTACATTTCACTGCCCTTCACCTCCACTGAGATAATTTACCTTATGTCTCAAGACCAAGGAAGCAACAGGAGTACTAAATTAAGACACAGAGCAGCGTAGTCAGGGCGTTACCTACTCACAGGCCATTGTAAGTTCAGGCTGGAGGGAACTCACAGAAAAAATAAAGATCTGCCTATACTGGAAATAAAGTGGGTTGGGTTTAGGGAAAACAGGAATCACTGTGGGCTATAGTAGGGTAGTTTATAATTTAAGCTGCATCCTGAAAGAGGATGGGCCAAGTGAGGACAGGCTGGTATTCTAAGCTCCAGGCCTAAAGGGGCCAGGGAGGGGCACAAAGGGGACTTTATTCTATCTCTAAAGTTTTATTTCTGTTTTAAAAAATTGTGAAGCAGATACCACAACGTGTTAACATTTGTTGAATTCAGGTGGAATATACCCACACAGGTGTTCATTATTTCTGTTCTACTTTTCTCTATGTTTGAAATATTTTTTAATTGCAAAAAGGAAAAGAGGAAGTTCCCTGGTGGTCCAGTGGCTAGGACTCTGCGATCCCAATGCAGGGGGCCTGGTTTGACCCCTGGTTGGGGAACTAGATCCCACATGCCACAACTGAGACCCGGCTCAGCCAAATAAATAAATAAGTACTTAAAAAAAAAAAGGAAAAGAAATAGCCTTAAAGCTGGGCAGTACAAGAGACAAATGAAAGAATTTAAATAACATACAAGTCAGTAGCCAGCTCTTGAGTAGGCAGGTGGGTAATGGTAGTCATTTTATCAAGGGTCTTGAAGGAACATACAAATAATGTATTTTTCTGCAACCAAAGAACTGAAAAGTGATTAAAATCACCCATCATGAAAGATAAAATTAATGAAGAAGTGGAAAAAATAAATAACAGGCCAAAGCTTCTCCAATGGTTTGGACTTAACCACCTTTAGGTTGAGTAGGATGCAGTGAGATATGCTAACACAGAAAATATGTTGTACATCATTGGAGGAAATGAATATAAATAAATGATATATTTTAGTCACTATCATCAAAAGGAGCAAGTTCAGGAACAAAGGAAGTAAGTATAACCTGTACACCTAGTTTTCACACCTATATATATCCGTGAAAAATAATCATAAGAATTATTTTTCTGAGAGTGGCTTTAATACATATATTTAGGGAATTCCCTGGTGGCCCATTGGTTAGGACTCCGCACTTCCATTGCAGGGGGCATGGGTTCGATCCCTGGTTGGGGAAGTAAGATCCCACAAGCCACACGATGTGACCAAAAAAAAAAAAAAAAAGACCATATATTTAAATTCTGTAAAAATATACTGTATAGCCTCTCTTTTGTGATATAATTGTCTCTCTTCACCAGCTTGAATTATTGCCTTCCCAGGAATTTCTTCCCAGGAATTTCTTCTTCTGAGGGAAGAACCATTACTAATAATTTCTCTGTATTCCTAATAAGCTTGGTTAAGCTCATAGAAAGAACTGGATATATTTGTTGGTTGGTGATACAGAATTGTGAACAGTCTATTAACTACCAGTAATACTGTGTTCCTAGTGAAAAAATAAGTTTAATCTTACTGAAAAAAGTATGTCCATGTAACATAGTTTTTCTAAATGACAAACTACTGATTATTTATATGTAATTGAATGAAGTTTGAGTTTGTTGGATTTTTGTTCATTCATTCATGCAAAATGGAAAGGCCTTTATCCTAAAAGTACCCCTCACCCATGAGGATGGCTGCTATCAAAAAACCAGAAAACAGCAAATGTTGGTGAGCATGTAGAGAAATTGGACTCTTGTGCACTGTTGGTTAGAATGTAGAATGATACACTTGCTATGGAAAAGAGTATGGTGGTTCCTCAAAAAATTAAAAATAGAATCATCATATAATCCAGTAATTCCACCTCTGAGGGTATATACCCAGAAGAATTGGAAGCCAGAGTCTCAAAGAGATATATGTATCAGGTTCGTAACAGCATTATTCAAAATGGCTATAACAAGGAAGCAACCCAGGTGTCCATCAGTGGATAAATGGGTAAGCAAAATTTGGCTTATACTGTACAGTGGAATACAACTCAGCTTTCAAATGGAAGGAAATTCTTCAGTATGCTGCGTCATGAATACACTTTGAGAACATTATACTAAGTGAAATAAGCCAGGCATAAGAAGACACTCTATGATTCTATTCATATGAGGTTCTTAGAGTAATCAAAATCATAGAGATAGTAGAATGGTGGTTGCCAGGGCCTGATGAGGCGGAGGGAATGAGGAGTTATTGTTTAATGGGCATAGAGTTTCAATTTACCAGATGAGAAGAATTATAGAGATGAGTGGTGGTGATGGTTGCATATTATAAATGTATTTAATACCACGGAATTGTATACTTAAGAATGGTTAAGATGGTAAATTTTATGTGTATCGTACTACAATAAAAAAGTTGAAGGAAAAAATTCATCCTAAAAGAATTTGACTTATTATATTCTCTCACAGAAGTACAATTTAACAAACATTTATGACAATTAAATTTATCCACTATACAAGTATATCTACAAAATTATAAGTATCTGGAATGGTCATGCAGGAGCACAAAATCCATAATGCAGCTTCCCTAGTTATTTCTCAGCTATTTCTGCATAATATTGTGAAAGAAACAAATACTTTTACAATGATAGTAATGATAATTTTAATTTATAATTTCGGTATAATTATAATTGCAAGTCTTAAATTCTTACTAAATGACCTTCATACTACTACAAAACTATTATTCTGAAATTTGTACAAACAAGATAAAAATCTTTACATAATGTCAGTAACAACCCATGTTCTTTCCGCTAGCCTGTGTTCATAATTGTTCATTTACTTAGTGAATGGTCCTTGAATCCATGTTATAATAGGCACTGTGTAGGCTCTGGGGATTCAGTAGAGAACAGCTCTTACTCTCATAGAGCTGCTGTCTTTTCCAGAAGAAATGACTATAAGCTTAGATCTGAAGGGCGGCCAAGAATTTACAGGTGGGATGGGGAATGGGGGCAATACTGGAAGAAGTATTTGTGGCAGACATACAGCACGTGTGAAAGTCGGCTAATTTGAGGGAGCGAGGTACATATGGTGAGCAGCTAGTAATTTCCTCATGGCTGGAGTATAGACTACAAAGGATATGGAAAATCTTGCAGAAAGGGTTAAGATATAAGCAGTCAGATTATGAAAAATTTTGAAGCAGTGTTAGGCAATTTGAGATTTAATGTTAGGGTAATGAAGCACTATTGAAGGGTTCTGAAGGGGAGTAACCTTGGATCTGTATTTAGAAAGATTTCTTGGGCTGCGTTATGGAGTGGGGGAGGTGGGTGGTAAGCCTGGCAGCAGGACAGTGATGACGTTTGTAATAATTCTGGTGAGAGACGACATTGGATTGGACTAGAGAAGGGGCAGTGGGGATGGAGAGAGTTGGATAGATTTAAGAAAAATAGAAGGTTAAATCAGTAGGATGAAGCAGTGAATTAGATATGGGGAATAAGAGGGAAAGAGGAGTCAAGGATAATTCCAGCTATACAGCTTGAGCCACTGGGTGAATGGTTGTACTACTCCTTGAGCTGGAGAAATTACCAGTCAGGGCTTTGGAAGTGATTCCCTGTTTGATCTCTAAGAACTCTTCCTATTGTGAGTGTAAGAATTTCTGATTCTTGACACTTCTAAGAAAGCTCATTATCTAATCTACAGATTAGGTCATTTTTACTGTTACTTATGTAAAAGTCATTCCTGAGATGTCCATATCCCTAGTTACTCTCAGAGTTCAAAATAATATGTGAGGTTCACTGTTAGAGCTCATTGGTTTATTTATTAAAGTAGAGAGAATATTGTTTTCTGTAGGCAGTGTATAATTTTGTCTGGTTACATATGTAACGAAGTTATACATAACCCTTTATAGTCAATGTAGCCATGTGTCAAATAACTCAAAAAGTAACTGTAATGATAACAGAGCCACTGTTGACAAGGATGACAACATAAATATATCTAAATAAATTAATAAATGTTAAAAGTAAATACTTGACAATTCTCCTTCATTGCCAGTGGGAAAGGAAAATAATATAGCTACTTTAGAAGTCATTGTGACAGTTTCTTACAAAAGTAAACATACCTTACCATATGATTCATTAGTCACACTCCTTGTTATTTACCCAAAGGAGTTGAAGGCTTATATCCGCACAAAAACCCTTATACGTGGATGTTTCTAGCAGTTTTATTCCTCTTTTTTCTTTTTTAACGTCTTTATTGGAGTATAGTTGCTTTACGGTGGTGTGTTAGTTTGGTGTATAGCAAAGTGAATCAGCTATATGTATACATATATCTCCATATCCCCTCCCTCTTGCACCTTCCTCCCACCCTCCCTATCCTGCCCCTTCCCACTAGCTATCTGTTTTACATTTGGTAGTGTACATATGTCATTGCCACTCTCTCACTTCGTCCCCAGCTTCCCCTTCCCCATGTCCTCAACTCCATTCTCTCTGTCTGTGTCTTTATTCCTGTCCTGCCCCTAGGTTCTTCAGAACCTTTTTTTTTTTTTCAGATTCCATATATATGTGTTAGCATATGATATTTGTTTTTCTCTTTCTGACTGACTTCTCTGTCTGACTGACAGACTCTAGGTCCATCCACCTCACTACAAATAACTCAATTTCGTTTCTTTCTATGGCTGAGTAATATTCCATTGTATAAATGTGCCACATCTTCTTTATCCATTCATCTGTCAGTGGACACTTAGGTTGCTTCCATGTCCTGGCTATTGTAAATAGTGCTGCAGTGAACATTGTGGTACATGACTCTTTTTGAATTATGGTTTTCTCAAGGTATATGCCCAGTAGTGGGATTGCTGGGTCGTATGGTAGTTCTATTTTTAGTTTTTTAAGGAACCTCCATACTGTTCTCCGTAGTGACCGTATCAATTTACATTCCTACCAACAGTGCAAGAGGGTTCCCTTTTCTCCAGCATTTATTGTTTGTAGATTTTTTGATGATGGCCATTCTCCCTCTGCAGCATTTATTGTTTGTAGATTTTTTGATGATGGCCATTCTGACTGGTGTGAGGTGTTGCCTCACTGTAGTTTGATTTGCATTTCTCTAAGGATTAGTGATGTTGAGCATCCTTTCATGTGTTTGTTGGCAGTCTTTTTTATCTTCTTTGGAGAAATGTCTATTTAGGTCTTCTGCCCATTTTTGGATTGGGTTGTTTGTTTTTTTGATAGTGAGCTGCATGAGCTGCTTGTGTATTTTGGAGATTAATCCTTTGTCAGTTGCTTCATTTGCAAATATTTTCTCCCATTCTGAGGGTTGTCTTTTTGTCTTGTTTATGGTTTCCTTTGCTGTGCAAAAGCTTTGAAGTTTCATTAGGTCCCATTTGTTTATTTTTGTTTTTATTTCCATTTCTCTAGGAGGTGGGTCAAAAAGGATCTTGCTGTGATTTATGTCACAGAGTGTTCTGCCTATGTTTTCCTCTAAGAGTTTTATAGTGTCTGGCCTTACATTTAGGTCTTTAATCCATTTTGAGTTTATTTTTGTGTATGGTGTTAGGGAGTGTTCTAATTTCATTCTTTTACTAACAGTTTTATTTTTTTTTTTTAAATATCAATTTTATCTTCTTTTAAAATTAATTAATTAATTTTTGTCTGTGTTGGGTCTTTGTTGCTGCGCATGGGCTTTGTCTAGTTGTGGCGAGCGGGGGCTACTCTTCGTTGGGGTGCATGGGCTTCTCATTGCGGTGGCTTCTCTTGTTGCAGAGCAAAGGCGCATGGGCTTTAGTAGTTGCAGCACAAGGGCTCAGTGGTTGTGGCTCATGGGCTCTAGAGCGCAGGCTCAGTAGCTGGGCACATGGGCTTAGTTGCTCCGCAGCATGTGGGATCCTCCCGGACCAGGACTCAAACCCATGTCCCCTGAATTGGCAGGTGGATTCTCAACCACTGAGCCACCAGGGAAGTCCAGCAGTTTTATTCTTAACTGCTAAAATTTGGAAGCAACTAAGATGTCCTTAGTAGGTAAATGGATAAATAAACTGTGGTATGTTCATACAATGGAATATTATTCAGAGCTAAATTGAAATGAGCTACCAAGCCTTGCAAAGATGTGGAGGAACCTTGAATGCATATTATTAAGTGAAAGAAGCCAACCTGAAAAGATTTCAACTATGTGACTTTCTGGAAAGGGCTAAACTATAGAGACAGTAAAAAGATCAGTGGTTGTCAGGGATTAGGGAGGAGAGAGGAACAAATAGACAAAACACAGAGGATTTTTAGTGCAGTGAACTATTCTGTACCATACTACAACAGTGGATGCATGTCATTACACGTCTCAAAACCCCTAGAATGTACATCACCAAGAGTGAACCCTATTGTAAACTATGGACTTTGGGTGATATTGATGTGTGGATCATCTTTTATTCAGGGTTACCTTCTATTCACACACACACACACACACACACACACACACACATTTTTTTTTTTCTGGCTTTCACAGTATTTGTTGGAAATACTGCTTATGTTGTCTTACATTTGTAACTCTAGGGCATTTCTTACAACTACAAATCAGTACCTAATAAGAGATTCATGTTCCTAAAGAGTTTTGGTGTTTGGGTTTTTTTTTGTTTTTGTTGTTTTAATGAAAAATTGACGCAAGCAAATGGAGGGCTAACTTTGTAAGTCAAGAATGCTCTTAGGGGGACTTCCATGGTGGTCCAGTGGTTAAGAATCCATTGTCTAATGCAGGGGATGCAGGTTTGATCCCTGGTCAGGAAACTAAGATACCACATGCCGTGGGGCAACTAAGCCCGCATGCGACAACTACTGAGCTCATGCACCTCACCTAGAGCCTGTGTGCTGCAAACTACAGAGCCCACACGCTCTGGAACCCGTGCGTCACAACTACAGAGCCCACGTGCCCTGGAGCCTGCGTGCCGCAACTAAAGAGAAAACCCACATGCCACAGCTAGAGAGAAGCCCGTGCACCGCAATGAAAGAGCCTGTCTGCTGCAACTAAGACCCAACGCGGCCATAAATAAATAAATATTACCAAGAAAAAAAAGAATGCTCTTAGGCATGCTTGCTGTTGTGCTCACTTTTCCTAGCGTTTGGAGGAGGATTTTGAAAATAACCTTTATAATATTTACTTTTGTGTGTGTGTGTGTGTGGTACGCGGGCCTCTCACCACTGGGGCCTCTCCTGCTGAGGAGCCCGGGCTCTGGATGCGCAGGCACAGCGGCCATGGCTCATGGGCCTAGCTGCTCCACGGCATGTGGGATCCTCCCAGACCAGGGCACAAACCTGTGTCCCCTGCATCGTCAGGTGGACTCGCAACCACTGCGCCACGAGGGAAGCCCTACATTTTTTATGATATAACTTTACTCATCATTGCCATTTTTCTTTCTGGAAAACACAGAATCAGTAGTTTACCCAAGGTCACATATAGCTTAGTCATTCTATATTTATGCTCCAGAAACAGAAAACTAAGATTTATTCCCCACATTATGAGAATATTGAACCCTCTTTATTACAGGAAACACTTTGTATGCTAGAGGAATGTTTATTTCTATTTACTTCCATTCTGTTTTCCTCAGCCTTTTTCAAGAGAAGAGAGAGTCAATCCCTGGCCTTGACTTGGGTGAGTCTTGGTCTGTCCAATGTGATAGCTACTAGAAATGTGTCTTATGCAACTAAGGAACTGAATTTTAAATTTTATTTATTTTTAATTAATTAAAATTTAAATAGCCACATGTTAGTGGCTACTTTATTGAACAGTGCAGCTCTAGATTACCAGTTAGAAGACAGGACCAGGTTAAACCATAGAATGGGGATGTAGTCGACAAAATTCAAACTGTGGGAAACTCTATCAACAAAGAAACCCCAAGGGGGAAAAAAGATGTGGAGCAGAAACCTTAAGATTAAAAGAGACTTAAAGGGGGCTTTCCTGGTGGTGCAGTGGTTGAGAGTCTGCCTGCTGATGCAGGGGACACGTGTTCGTGCCCCGGTCCGGGAGGATCCCACGTGCCGCGGAGAGCCTGGGCCCGTGAGCCATGGCCGCTGAGCCTGCGCGTCCGGAGCCTGTGCTCCGCAGCGGGAGAGGCCACAGTAGTGAGAGGCCCGCGTACCGCAAAAAAAAAAAAAAAAAAAAAAAAAAAAGGAGATTTAAAGGGCATATCAACAAATCACAATGTATGGACTTTATTTGGGTCCTGATACAAGCTGTTAAAAATAATTATTACATTTATGAAATAATTGGAAATTTGAATAATGGCTAGATGTTTGATATTAGGGAATTACTGTTTATTTTTTAGGCATCATAATATATTGTAGTTGTCTTACAGAAGGAGGAGAGTGAGTCATTATCTTTCAGAGAGACACTGAAGTATTTACTTCCTGCCCTTACATTTACTAAGTTTTTCATGAATGACCTATTTTCTTTTAGCGTTAATGATTTAAAAAAACTTTTCATATGGAGAATTTTGAACATATGTAGGTAGATAGAGTAGTACAAAGAACCCCCATATACCCATTATCCAGATTCAAGAATTATCAACTCATCGTCAGCATTGTTTCCGCTTCATGCCCCTGTATTATGTTTTAAGCAAATCCCAGACATCATGTGATTTTATTTGAAATATTTCAGCAGCTATCTCTGAAAAATAAGGCTGTAAGCAGTTAGGGTAGGTGGTTCCCGGAGAAAGAGAACCAGCCATTGCTTTCTTGATATAAGAGAAGCCATTTTTGGCCTAAACCATTTTATGATCTAAGTCTGGCCCAGTGCTTGTCCTTGAACAGGTCTCAGATGATCTTTTTAAAAAAAAAAAAAAAAATTTATTTATTTAGGCTGCACCAGGTCTTAGTTGTGGCGTGTGTGATCTTTGTTGCAGCATGTGGGCTTCTTAGTTGCGGCATGAGAACTCTTAGTTGTGGCATGCATGCAGGATCTAGTTCCCCTACCAGGGATCGAACCTGGGCCCCCTGCATTGGGAGCATGGAGTCTTACCCACTGGACCACCAGGGAAGTCCCAGAAATGATCTTAAGGGAACAAAAAAATGCAGAAACAGACTGTTATCAGGCAAAATAAGTAACTTTGCTGTTATTGCAAAGATCAGTTGTAAAGACTCCCAGTTCTGTGTCAGTGGTATAGGTTAGTCTGAAGTGCTCAGCCACCAGATCAGTTGGAACCCAAAGGATGATGATGTTGAACTTTTCTGACCCTCCTGACTTCAGTCAACTAAAGCTTGGACTCTGTAGACCTGTAAACTGCCCAATCCCCTTCGTGAATATGCATGTATCTTTAGCTTAAAACTTCCCCAATTTTGCTGTTCAGGAGACAGTACTTTGGGAAAGATCCCTGGTGTTCTCCTTACTTGCTGTAAGAAATCCTTCCTTTCCTCAGTCTTTGGCTTGATTATGTCTTTTGGCTTGACACCCACCAAGAGGCAAACCCAATTTTCAGGTAACAAGGCCTCTTTTTTTTTTTTTGCGGTACGCGGGCCTCTCACTGTTGTGGCCTCTCCCATTGCAGAGCACAGGCTCCGGACGCGCAGGCTCAGCGGCCATGGCTCACGGGCCCAGCCGCTCTGCGGCACGTGGGATCTTCCCGGACCAGGGCACGAACCCACGTCCCCTGCATCGGCAGGCAGACTCTCAACCACTGCGCCACCAGGGAAGCCCAACAAGACCTCTTTGTTTTTACATTACTGTAGTACAATTATCAAACCTAAAATTTTAAAATAATATCATTTAAAAAATATTATCTAGTTAATATTCAAATTCCCACTTGCTTCAAAAATTTATAGTTTACATATAAATGACCAAACATGACAATTCTGTGAATAAACGAAGTTACATGATCCATTTTACGTTCACAAAGTGGCAATGTAAAACAAATGCATAAAGTTACTAATTGTGAAAAGAATTACGTAGAGCTTTGTGACAGTTATGAATTAAACCAAATATAAAATAAGGTGACATTGCATTTGTCAAATTGATAAATCTCTTTGTAAAGGTATTTGAAATGTAATGGGAAAACTTTTTAAGAAATAAATAAGATATTAGAGTAGAAACTACTCGAAGGCCTCTGTAAAGCTTTTTTTTTTTTTGGCTGCATTGGGTCTTCATTGCTGCACGTGCAGGCTTTCTCTAGTTGTGGAGAGCTGGGGCTATTCTTAGTTGCAGTGCACGGGCTTCTCATTGTGGTGGCTTCTCTTGTTGCGGAGCATGAGCTCTAGGCACGCAGGCTTGGTTAAGTCCTATAAAGCTCTTTGGTTTGGACAACTTGAATCATAGAGTTTATGAGAAACTTAATAATGAAGGTACAGTATAGGCAGGAAAATGGGATAAAGTGAATAAGCTGTAAAAGTAATTTAACTTACGTGTTGCTGAAAGGGCATAGTGAAAAGAGACTCGTAGAGAATAGGAAATATATATTTTTCTTTAAAATGCCCTCCTATATACTACTACGTAAGTTGTTTAGTATTTGAAAGATTTAAGACCATCCAAAATAAAAAATTCTGAGAAATACGAGATTTCCACAGAAATATGGATATACTTAGTTCTTGAGTATACTCAGTTCTTGTCTCCGTCTGGGATGGATGAGATTCTTAAAATCTTTTCAGATGTGGGAAGGGTAGGATAAAGTTATTTGCATTAAGAATTTGACCTATTTTGCAGCTACATTTGTACAAAACTATTTGTACATTTGTATAAAATCAGCAGTTCATAAGTTTATAAAAACATTCTTGGCATCTTTTCTCCAAAGATCTCAACAAAGATGCTAAAAACTGTATCTCCCATTGCCCCTCCAGGCTGAGAATTGACGACTATGTAAAGGTAGGCTGGTAGAGTGGAGGGGAAAGGTGCAATCCTAATATGAAAATATTAGGCAACTGCTGAAAATATTACAAAGAACAAATACTTCATAAGATATTGTTATAAAGAAGTTTAAAAATGTATTTATAAACTAGTATTGTAAACCTTCTCCTATTTAAGTAGTAGTTAAAAACAGGTTAACTTCTGAAGGGCCTAGAAGCAGTGATACCCCAGTAGAAATGAGCATACCTAGTGCCCAGATCTTGTTTGTAATACCATTCTCCAGTTAAAGGATTGAGGGATCCTTGAAGAAATGGCTAACTCTGGAAATGGAGCAGGACGTATTCAGGATGAGCCTGGAGCATCTTACAGTGCCAGAAATTAAGGAAGTGCCAAAACCAAAACCAAAACACAACACATAGATCAGAGTATGTCAGTGGGCCCCAAGAGACAAATGAAAGAGTTCCCAGTGGCCGTGTGAACAATAAAATAAAAGTACATTGGATTATGACCCAAAATATAAAATATCCATGAGTTCATACAGATGTAAATAAATGATCAGATAAATTAAGGAGGGGAGAGACACATCTCCCTTGCATTAGAATTCCAAATAATTTATGTAGCTACTCTTCCCTTAAGGACATGGAGCACAACTCTCCACTCTAAGTGTGGGCTGGTTATAGTGATTTCCTTCTAAAGATTATAGTTGGAAAATGGAGAAAATAGAGGAATTTTACGGTGGAGAAACATTGTCTCAGTCAGGTGATCAAGGTGATCATCAACAGTGATAAGTCCCTGTTGATGTATATTCCTGATATGATGTGATGAAAATGGCACTTTACCTCCATGATCTTCTTCCCAAAACCCTTAACCTCAGTCTAATTATTAGGAAAACATCAGACAAATCCCATTTGAGGGACTTTCTACAAAATACCTGACAAGTACTCTTCAAAACTGTCAGTGTCATCTAAACCAAGGAAAGTCTGAGAAACTGTCACAGCCAAGAAGAGCTTAGGGAGACATGACTAAATGTAATGTGTGTATGGGATTCTGGAACAAAAAAAGGACCTTAGATAAAAACTCTGGATATGAATAAAGTATAGACTTTAATTAATAATAATGTATCAATATTGCTTCATTAATGGTAATGTAATGTTTACGGTTAAGGGGAAACTAGTTGGAAGGTATATTGGAACTCTGTACTATCTTCCCAATTTTTCTGTAAATCTAAAACCATTCCAAAAACTAAAGTTTACTTTGAAAAAAAAAAAGTTAGCCATGTAGTCCTAGATGCAAAGCAAAGAATAATAAAATTCTGGTCATGTGATACCACCATGGACATATGATACAGTAATAATATCCTTATGTTCTTATGTTTGAAATAAGGTAGGTGTCAAATTTTAATGTACAAGTCAGCACAAATTGGAAAAGAAATAAAATGTTCTAAAGAAAATGGGCTAATTTTATTCCTTTACTTAAATTACATTTCAGTTTATATAGTCAGAGTTTTGAAATGACTCATTTTCACAGCTACCAATTCTTTAAATAAGTCTTACAAATTCTAGAGTATATGATTCAGACGTGAGAACAATTTTCATTCATTTATCCATTTATGCAACAAACATTAAAGAACATATGTACCAGACATAGTATTAAGTAGGTGTTGAGGAAGTAAGGATGAATAATGTGTTGAAGAGATTAAAGTCGAAAGGAGGAGATAGAATTGAACAGTTTTAATACAGTATGTTAAGTGGATAGCGATATGCAGAGTAGTTACAGGAATGGAGTTCCAAAAACTAAACAGTTCTATTTCCTTTAAAAAAAAAAAAGGGCATTATAGTTATGTGCCAACCAAGAAAATAAGAGAAATGCTGTGTTCTGAACCTTAATATCAGTGAGTTTTTATTTTAACACATCAACTAATAGGTATTTAGTACAATGTTTGTACAGTAGTGATTCATTTAAAAATTAAGCTCATGGAATTTAAAAGATGTTGGACCATTAAAATGATCTGTTCTAATTTGTAGTTTTATACTGTGTTATGGAAGAAACTCTTTACTTTTTTTGTGCTTAAAGACCTGTAGGAGCCCAGCAGGGGCCAAATGCAAGGACCAGAGTGAGGCCTTAGGTGCTAAGGGCAGCCCAGCTGACAGGCAGTAAGGGAATGGGGACCTTCGCCCTATAACCGAGCGGAACTGAACTCTGCCAACAACTGGGGTGAGCTTGGAAATGATTCTTCCCCAGAGCTCAGAAAGGAATGCAGCCCTGACAACAGGACGACTCCAGTATTGTGTGACCCAGAGCAAAGGAACCCTTTGGACCACACTATGCCCAGACTTCTGATCCACAGAAACTGATAAGTGTGGGTATTGTTTTAAGTTGCCAAGTTTGTCATAATTTATTAAGGAGGCAATAGAAAACTAATATGAGGGAAGACATTCCAGACACAAGACCACGGTACTTAAAGGGAACTGCAAGTCATTGAGCTCAAGTGCAGGTGTATTGGGAGTGGGTAGTTCAGAAGCTGGAGCTGGACATGTAGGCTAGGTCTAGATGATGGTGGTCCTTAAGTGCCATCTGAGGAATCTGGACTGTGGGTGACAGGGATCTGAACTTATGAGATTGGTGTCTTAGTTCACTTTGATTTTCCTGAGAGATAAGGTTTATTCACTTCTTTAAGTCTCTGATCAGACATCATCATCTTAATGAGACCACCTGACCTCCCTATTTAATATTGCAACCGGTGCTCTGTACTGCTCTCCTCTTATTTTTCTTTAACTTTCCATTGCACTTTTTTGTCTTTCAACATACTGTATAATTTATATATATTATTTTTGTTTATCTCCTCCTAAAATACAAACTCCATGAGGACAAGGATTTTTTTGCCTTTTTGTTCACTGTTTGTTCCAGTTATTTATTGTTGCATAACAAACCACCTGAAAACTATCTGCTTAAAATGACAGTCATTAATTTTGCTCACAGATCTGCAATTTGCGCAGCCTACCATGAGGCCCACTTGTCTGTGCTCTATGCTGCATCAGCTGAGTGGCCTGACTCGGGCCAGAGGACACACTTACAGTTGGCTCACTTCAGGGCTGGCGGGCTGTTGCTCACTGTTGGCTGGGCCCTCAGTTTCTCTCCTTCTCACAGCATGTGGCTGTGTTTTAAGGGCATGTGTCCCAAGAGAACGAGGTGGAAATGCATGGCATTTTTTTATGACTTAGCCTTAGAAGCCATAGCCTCATTTCTCTGGTACTCACGTTTGAGGCAGTCATAAGGCCCTTGTAGCTTTAAAGGCAGGGGACATGGACTCCACCTTCTAATGGAGTTTCAGAAGGGCATGTAGGACAGGAGATATTGTTGTGGACATGTTTGGAAAATACAGTCTCCTGTGCTGTTACATCCCCAAAGCTAGAATAGTGCCTTGGCTCATAGAGCTCCATAAATATTTGTTGAGTGAGTAAGTGAGAGAGAGAGGACACGAGGAGAGAGATGATTAGAAGGGGAGTACAATGTACAATGTATGGCAGGGAGACTGTAAGTTAGGAAGCTGTAAGTATTCTGAGGCTGGCTTGAGATTCAGAATTAACAAAGTGGCAGTGAAAATAGAAAGGAAAGGCTGATTGGGAGGGGTATTAAAGAGGCATAAATTATAAATTTTAGTGGTTATTTGAATATGGAAGAAAAGGAGCAGGGTCCAGGTGAGGGAAGGGGGAGAAATCTAGACTCGAAATCTAGAATGGCTCCCAGTCAGTCAGTCAGATATCTCAGCTACATACCAGGTAGTGCTCTGAGTGCTAGAATACAAGTAGTGGATGTGATACCTTATTTTTTTTTTTAACTATTTAAAAAATTTTTTAATTTTATATTTGGCTGCATTGGGTCTTCGTTGCTGTGCGCGGGCTTTCTCTAGTTGTGGCGAGCGGGGTCTACTCTTCCTTGCATTGCGTGGGCTTCTTATTGCAGTGGCTTCTCTTGTTGCGGAGCACGGGCTCTAGGTGCGCGGGCGTCAGTAGTTGTCGCACGTGGGCTCAGCAGTTGTGGCTTGCGGGCTCTAGAGTGCAGGCTCGGTCGTTGAGGCACACGGGCTTAGTTGCTCCACGGCATGTGGGATCTTCCCAGATCAGAGCTTGAACCCATGTCCCCTGCATCGGCAGGCGGATTCTTAACCACTGCGCCACCAGGGAAGCCCGTGATACTTTTTTTTTTTTGCGGTACGCGGGCCTCTCACTGTTGTGGCCTCTCCTGTTGCGGAGCACAGGCTCCGGACGCGCAGGCTCAGCGGCCATGGCCCACGGGCCCAGCCGCTCCGTGGCATGTGGGATCTTCCCGGACCGGGGCACGAACCCGGGTCCCCTGCATCGGCAGGCGGACTCTCAACCACTGCGCCACCAGGAAAGCCCCGGTGATACCTTTTTGATAGAGTTATTTTTAGTGTTAAATGAACTCTCTTCAGAGATGAATAGTAAATAGTAATATTTGATAACTACATGGATTATGGCACTGTTAACAGAGGAAAATCTTTGGGGGAGAAGAGGAGTTAGCTTTGAAAGTGTTGAAGTTGAGGCTGCTGGTACTGCTAAGATGAGCGGAGATTCTTGGTGAGAAGTAGGAATTGTGAATTGAAACTCAGGGCTAAAGATCACCTTGAGGCTTTTCTTCTGTTTTTTTCTGGTGGAGAGGGGAAGGAGGAGTTTGTTTTTCCCATAGAGAAGAGGAAAATTCTACCCCGCCTCCCATTTTTATCCTTCTTGGTGGGTTTTGTTTCATGTTAATTTCGAAACCTTAAAAAAGTGGTTTTTTCCCCCACCAAAGATGACCTTCTTCTTTCTTAATATGCTAGACAGTAGCTTTAGGAATCACAGTCTCTTGTAGAAATGGAAAGGTCTTGGTCATCTTACAGGTCATGTGCCCCCCCACCCCCTTCCCCATGTATGTGGACCGTGATGTCCCGGGTCTGTGCTCAACCTCAGTACCATTTTAAAACCTAGAGTCTCGTTACTTCATTTTAAAGCCTGAGTGTTCTATCTCACATTCAGCATATTAGAGGAGGGCCTGGAAGGCCTTTGGTGAAAGTGCACACTGATGCACAGAGACTCAGAGGCTGTCTGTCACATCAGTGGACCATTCTAGCTACCAGCAACTTCAGGTAATTCTTGGAATAATACTGCTTCTTTTTGATTCTTATAGGAAGATTCTCTTTTCCAGTGAATCCTGTTACTAATATCTATTTTGCCTGATTTTGCTCATGTTAGAATAATTTCATACACCATGGGGCAGTAGCATTAGTAAAACAAATGTTTTACTAATGAAACAAAAGAAATAATTTCTTTTCTTCAGAGAACATGGTTGAATTCTTATGCAAGAATTTTTTTTTGTTTTTGAAGAGGGTAGGGGGAATAAAGTGGTATTCCTGTGTAAGTTAATTGGTATTCCTGTGCAAACTAAACTGGGTTACACAAGTGTCTGAACACCTTATAATTTTTTTTTTTTTTTGGGTGAGAGTATTGGCAGCAAAAAGTAACAAATGGAAGTGGAGGGAAAGGTCTACATTAGCTCTGTGCAAATAGCTGCTTCTTTGAGTCAAGCAGCAGAAAAGCTTCCGTTTGAACATCTCAGAACTCTAGCTCTGTAGTATTACTTGTCAGCTATAATATTTTAATGGTAGGTGACTTTCTTTTGTTCCTAAAGGCAAAGGGTGGCTCTCTTGGAGGCTCTTTAGCAGAGAATAAGTTCTTTAGCAATAGGCGAAGATTTGTTTTATTTTGTACGATAAAATGCAACATGAAGAATAACATTAACATGCTTTCCCAGAAATACATTGGATAAATGATTCTCACAGAAGATAGATATCTAATAATACTGCATACTAATAATGTGTTATTATAGCAACAAAATAATCTGTATATTATGCGTGAGGAAATTTTTGCTCAGAGAAATTGTGATTTGCCCTAGGCTACTAGACTACAGGATATTCAACTAGAACTAGAAACTTTTCTTTTTTTTTTAATTTGATTTTTTTATTGATTTTTGGCCGTTGGGTCTTTGTTGCTGCGCGTGGGCTTTCTGTAGTTGCAGCGAGTGGGGGCTACTCTTCGTTGTGGTGCACGGGCTTATTGCGGTGGCTTCACTTGTTGCGGAGCATGGGCTGTAGGTGCGCAGGCTTCAGTAGTTGCAGCACACGGGCTCAGTAATTGTGGCTCACAGGCTTGGGAGCACAGGCTCAGTATTTGTGGCACACGGGCTTAGTTACTCCATGGCATGTGGGATCTTCCCGGACCAGGGATTGAACCTGTGTCCCCTGCATTGGCAGGCAGATTCTTAACCACTGGGCCACCAGGAAAGTCCCTAGAACCTTGTTTTCTTGGCTATAATTATTATTTATAACAATTAAAATAATAAACCCTTTTATATTATTTATAATAATTATAATAATAAACCCTTTCCTGTTAGAGAGTTTCATGATGTCAGTTATACTACTTCAATGGCTTTTTAAAGTTTTTTTCTTGTTTCATATTTTATTACAAAAGGGATAGTATGACAAGCATGGATTAGGAGCAAAACGGTTTGTTTTTTCATCATTAGCAGAGGACTATAGATCCTGCCTTCATTGTTAAGGTTATTTTTGCAAGTAAATAATGTACTGTTGTGTTCTATGCTTGCTGGTAGGATGCACAGTGCCTAGTAAGAATTTATCTGGTCTTTGTCCTGAGTTCCTGGCACAGAACTTCTAGAACCCTGGGGATTTCCTGGTAATAGGAATATTATCCTAATGAGGCAACTAATGATGGGACTCCTAGATAGCTTCAGGTAGGTGTTGGTCACAGAAGGACACTGAACCAACCTAGGAGAGGGGAGGAGATTGGAGATTGAGTTCTAATAACATGGTTAATGATTTAATCAGTCGTGCGTATGTAATGGAGCCCCAAACTTTATTTTTTTAATACTAATTAATTTTTTTATTGAAGTATAGTTGATATACAATGTTGTGTTAATTTCTGCTGTACAACAAAGTGATTCAGTTATATATACATTCTTTTTTTTTTTTTTTTTCCCTTGCGTTATGCGGGCCTCTCCCTGTTGCGGCCTCTCCCATTTGCGGAGCACAGGCTCCGGACGCGCAGGCTCAGCGGCCATGGCTCACGGGCCCAGCCGCTCCGCGGCACGTGGGATCCTCCCGAAACGGGGCACGAACCCGCGCCCCCTGCATCGGCAGGCGGACTCTCAAGCACTGCGCCACCAGGGAAGCCCCATTCTTTTTTTAATATTCTTTAGCATTATGGTTTATCATAAGATACTGAATATAGTTCCCTGTGCTATACAGTAGGACCTTGTGGTTTATCCATTCCATATATAATAGCGTACATCTGCTAACCCCAGCCTCCCACTCCATCCCTCCCCTAATCCCGTAGGCTCAGGTTTTTGTTTTTATACAGCAGGCTCTTGTCATCAGTTTTATACACATCATTGTATACATGTCAATCCCAATCGAGCAATTCATCACACCCCCACCCCCACCCCAGCCCACCGCAGCTTTCCCCGCTTGGTGTCCATACATTTGTTCTCTGCATCTGTGTCTCAATTTCTGCCATGAAAACTGGTTCATCTGTACCATTTTTTCTAGGTTCCACATATATGCGTTAATATACGATATTTGTTTTTTTCTTTCTGACTTACTTCACTCTGTATGATAGTCTCTAGATCCATCCACGTCTCAATAAATGACCCAATTTCGTTCCTTAGTATGGCTGAGTAATATTCCATTGTATATGTATACCACATCTTCTTTATCCATTTGTCTGTTGATGGGCATTTAGGTTGCTTCCATGACCTGGCTCTTGTAAATAGTGCCACAATGAACATTGGGGTGCATGTGTCTTTTTGAATTGTGGTTTTCTCTGGTATATGCCCAGTAGTGGGATTCCTGGCTCATATGGTAATTCTATTTTTCATTTTTCCTTTTTTTTTTAGACCTTATTCTTTTTTTTTAAAATTTATTTATTTTTGCTGTGTTGGGTCTTCGTTTCTGTGCAAGGGCTGTCTCTAGTCGTGGCAAGTGGGGGCTACTCTTCATCGCGGTGCACAGGCCTCTCACTATCGCGGCCTCTCTTGTTGGGGAGCACAGGCTCCAGATGTGCAGGCTCAGTACTTGTGGCTCACGGGCCTAGTTGCTCCGCGGCATGTGGGATCCTCCCAGACCAGGACTCGAATCTGTGTCCCCTGCATTAGCAGGCAGATTCTCAACCACTGCGCCACCAGGGAAGCCCCTATTTTTCATTTTTTAAGGAACCTCCATACTGTTCTCCATAGTGGCTGTATCAGTTTACATTCCCACCAACAGTGCAAGAGGGTTCCCTTTTCTCCATACCCTCTCCAGCATTTGTTGTTTGTAGATTTTCTGATGAAGCCCATTCTAACTGGTGTGAGGTGATACCTCATTGTAGTTTTGATTTGCATTTCTCTAATAATTAGTGATGTTGAGCAGCTTTTCATGTGCTTCTTGGCCACCTGTATGTCTTCTTTGGAGAAATGTCTATTTAGGTCTTCTGCTCATTTTTGGATTGGGTTGTTTGTTTTTTTAATATGGAGCTGCATGAGCTGTTTATATATTTTGGAGATTAATCCTTTGTTTGTTGATTCGTTTGCAAATATTTTCTCCCATTCTGAGAGTTGTCTCTTCATCTTGTTTATGGTTTCCTTTGCTGTGCAAAAGCTTTTAAGTTTCATTAGATCCCATTTGTTTCTTTTTGTTTTTATTTCCATTACTTTAGGAGGTGGATCAAAAAAGATCTTGCTGTGATTTATGTCAAAGAGTGTTCTTCCTATGATTTCCTCTAAGAGTTTTATAGTGTCTGATCTTACATTTAGGTCTCAAATCCATTTTGAGTTTATTTTTGTGTATGGTGTTAGGGAGTGTTCTAATTTCATTCTTTTACATGTAGCTGTCCAGTTTTCCCAGCACCACTTATTGAAGAGACTGTCTTTTCTCCATTGTATATCCTTGCCTCCTTTGTCATAGATAAGTTGACCATAGGTACGTGGGTTTATCTCTGGACTTTCTGTCTTGTTCCATTGATCTATGTTTCTGTTTTTGTGCCAGTACCATATTATCTTGATTACTGTAGCTTTGTAGTATAGTCTGAAGTCAGGGAGCCAGATTCCTCCAGCTGCATTTGTCTTTCTCAAGATTTTTTTTGCTATTCGGGGTCATTTGTGTTCCCAAACACACTGTGAAATTTTTTGTTTTTGTTCTGTGAAAAATGTCATTGGTAGTTTGATGGGGATTGCATTGAATCTGTAGATTGCTTTGGGTAGTGTAGTCATTTTCACAATGTTGATTCTTCCAGTCCAGGAACATGGTATATAGCTCCATCTGTTTGTATTGTCTTTAATTTCTTCATCAGTGTCTTATACTTCTCTGTATACAGGTCTTTTGTCTCCTTAGGTAGGTTTATTCCTAGGTATTTTATTCTTTTCATTGCAGTGGTAAATGCGAGTGTTTCCTTAATTTCTCTTAGAGATTTTTCATCGTTAGTGTATAGGAATGCATGAGATTTCTGTGCATTAATTTTGTATCCTGCAACTTTACCAAATTCATTGATTAGCTCTAGTAGTTTTCTGGTGGCATCTTTAGGATTCTCTATGTACAGTATCATGTCATCTGCAAACAGTGACAGTTTTACTTCTTCTTTTCGAAGTTGTATTCCTTTTATTTCTTTTTCTTCTCTGATTGCCGAGGCTAGGACTTCCAAAACTATGTTGAATAATAGTGGTGAGAGTGGACATCCTTGTCTTGTTCCTGATCTTAGAGGAAATGCTTTCAGTTTTTCACCATTGAGAATGATGTTTGCTGTGGGTTTGTCATATATGGCCTTTATTATGTTGAGATAGGTTCCCTCTATGCCCACTTTCTGGAGAGTTTTTATCATAAATTTGTGTTGAATTTTGTCGGAAGCTTTTTCTGCATCTATTGAGATGATCATATGGTTTTTATTCTTCACTTTGTTAATATGGTGTATCACATTTATTGATTTGCATATATTGTAGAATCCTTGCATCCCCAGGATAAATCCCACTTGATCATGGTGTATGATCCTTTTAATGTGTTGTTGGATTCTGTTTGTTAGTATTTTGTTGAGGATTTTTGCGTCTATATTCATCAGTGATATTGGTCTGTAATTTTCTTTTTTTGTAGTATCTTTGTCTGGTTTGGGTATCAGGGTGATGGTGGCCTCACAGAATGAATTTGGGAGTGTTCCTTCCTCTGCAGTAGTTTGGAAGAGTTTGAGAAGGATGGGTGTTAGCTCTTCTCTAAATGTTTGATAGAATTCACCTGTGATGCCATCTGGTCCTGGACTTTTGTTTGTTGGAAGTTTTTTTTTTTTTTTAGCAATTTCCTCAAAGTCACACAGTTCATTTTTTAAAAATTAATTAATTTATTTATTTTTGCTGTGTTGGGTCTTCGTTTCTGTGCGAGGGCTTTCTCTAGTTGTGGCAAGCGGGGGCCACTCTTCATCATGGTGCGCAGGCCTCTCACTATCGCGGCCTCTCTTGTTGCGGAGCACAGGCTCCAGGCGCGCAGGCTTAGTAGCTGTGGCTCACGGGTCTAGTTGCTCCGCAGCATGTGGGATCTTCCCAGATCAGGGCTCGAACCCGCATCCCCTGCATCAGCAGGCGGACTCTCAACCACTGCGCCACCAGGGAAGCCCCATGTTGGAAGATTTTTAAGCACAGGTTCAATTTCATTACTTGTGATTGGTCTGTTCATATTTTCTGTTTCTTCCTGGTTCAGTCTTGGAAGTTTATACCTTTCTAAGTATTTACCCATTTCTTCCAGGTTGTCCATTTTATTGGCATAGAGTTGCTGGTAGTAGTCTCTTAGGATGCTTTGTATTTCTGCGGGTGTCTGTTTTAACTTCTTTTTCCTTTCTAATTTTATTGATTTGAGTCCTCTCCATCTTTTTCTTGATGTACCTGGCTAATGGTTTATCAATTTTGTTTATTTTGTCAAAGAACCAGCTTTTAGTTTTATTGATCTTGCTATTGTTGTCTTTGTTTCTATTTCATTTATTTCTGCTCTGATCTTTATGATTTCTTTCCTTCTGCTAACTTTGGGTTTAGTTTTTTCTTCTTTCTCTAGTTCCTTTAGGTGTAAGGTTAGATTAGTTATTTGAAATTTTTCTTGTTTCTTGAGGTAGGCTTGTATAGCTATAAACTTCCCTCTTAGAACTGCTTTTGCTACATCCCATAGGTTTTGGATCGTTGTGTTTTCATTGTCATTTGTCTCTAGGTGTTTTTTGATTTCTTCAGTGATCTCTTGGTTATTTAGTAACGTATTATTTAGCCTCCATGTGTTTGTGTTTTTTACGGTTTTTCCCCTGTAATTCATTTCTAATCTCATAGCGTTGTGGTCAGAAAAGATGCTTGATATGATTTCAATTTTCTTAGATTTACTGAGGCTTGATTTGTGACCCAAGATGTGATCTATCCTGGAGAATGTTCCGTGCACACTTGAGAAGAAAGTGTAATCTGCTGTTTTTGGATGGAATGTCCTATAAATATCAATTAAATCTATCTGGTTTATTGTGTCATTTAAAGCTTCTGTTTCCTTATTTATTTTCATTTTGGATGATATGTCCATTGGAGTAAGTGTGGTGTTAAAGTCCCCCACTATTACTGTGTTACTGTCGATTTCCTCTTTTACATCTGTTAGCCTTATGTATTGAGGTGCTCCTATGTTGGGTGTGTATATATTTATAATTGTTATATCTTCTTCTTGGATTGATCCCTTGATCATTATGTAGTGTCCTTCCTTGTCTCTTGTAACATTCTTTATTTTAAAGTCTATTTTATCTGGTATAAGTATTGCTACTCCAGCTTTCGATTTCCATTTGCATGGAATATCTTTTTCCATCCCCTCACTTTCAGTCTGTATGTGTCCCTAGGTCTGAAGTGGGTCTCTTGTAGACAGCATATATATGAGTCTTGTTTTTGTATCCATTCAGCAAGCCTGTGTCTTTTGGTTGGAGCACTTAATCCATTCACGTTTAAGGTAGTTATCGGTGTGTATGTTCCTATGACTATTCTGAATTGTTTTGGGTTTGTTTTTGTAGGTCCTTTTCTTCTCTTGTGTTTCCCACTTAGAGAAGTTCCTTTAGCATTTGTTGTAGAGCTGGTTTGGTGGTCCTGAATTCTCTTAGCTTTTGCTTGTCTGTAAAGCTTTTGATTTCTCCATCGAATCTGAATGAGATCCTTGAGTAATATTGGTTGTAGGTTCTTCCCTTTCATCACTTTAAGTATATCATGCTACTGTCTTCTGGCTTGTAGAGTTTCTGCTGAGAAATCAGCTGTTAACCTTATGGGAGTTCCCTTGCATGTTATTTGTCATTTTTCCCTTGCTGCTTTCAATAATTTTTCTTTGTCCGTAATTTTTGCCAGTTTGATTACTGTGTGTCTCGGTGTGTTTCTCCTTGGGTTTATCCTGTGTGGGACTCGCTGTGCTTCCTGGACTTGGGTGGCAATTTCCTTTCCCATGTTAAGGAAGCTTTCGACTACAATCTCTTCAAATATTTTCTTGGGTCCTTTCTCTCTCTCTTCTCCTTCTAGGACCCCTATAATGTGAGTGTTGTTGCGTTTAATGTTGTCCCAGAGGTCTCTTAGGCTGTCTTCATTTCTTTTCATTCTTTTTTCTTTATTCTGTTACACAGCAGTGAATTCCACCATTCTGTCTTCCGGGTCACTTACTCATTCTTCTGCCTCAGTTATTCTGCTGTTCGTTCCTTGTAGTGGAGTTTTCATTTCAGTTATTGTATTGTTCATCTCTGTTTGTTTGTTCTTTAATTCTTCTAGGTCTTTGTTAAACATTTCTTGCATCTTCTCGATCTTTGCCTCCATTGTTTTTCCGAGGTCCTGGATCATCTTCACTGTCGTTATTCTGAATTCTTTTTCTGGAAGGTTGCGTATCTCCACTTCATTTAGTTATTTTTCTGGGGTTTTATTCTGTTTCTTCATCTGGTACATAGCCCTCTGCCTTTTCATCTTGTCTATCTTTCTGTGAATGTGATTTTTGTTCCACAGGCTGCAGAATTGTAGTTCTTGCTTCTGCTGTCTCTCCTCTGGTGGATGAGGCTATCTACGAGGCTTGTGCAGGTTTTCTGATGGGAAGGACTGGTGGTGGATAGAGTTGGCGTTGCTCTGGTGGGCAGAGCTGTAAAACTTTAATCTGCTTGACTGCTGATGGGTGGGGCTGGGTTCCCTCCCTGTTGGTTGTTTGGCCTGAGGCAACCCAACACTGGAGTATACCTGGGCTCTTTGGTGGGGCTAATGTGGTGGACTCTGGGTGGGCTCACGCCAAGGAGTACTTCCCAGAACTTCTGCTGCCAGTGTCTCTGTCCCCACGGTGAGCCACAGCCACCCCCTGTCTCCGCAGGAAACCCTCCAACACTAGCAGGTAGGTCTGGTTCAGTCTCCCCTGGGTTCACTGCTCCTTCCGCTGGGTCCCGATGTGCACACTACTTTGTGTGTGCCCTCCAAGAGTGGAGTCTCTGTTTCCCCCAGTCCTGTCAAAGTCCTGCAATCAAATCCCACTAGCCTTCAAAGTCTGATTCTCTAGGAATTCCTCCTCCCGTTGCCAGACCCCCAGGTTGGTAAGCCTGACGTGGGGCTCAGAACCTTCACTCCAGTGGGTGGACTTCTGTGGTATAATTTTTCTCCAGTCTGTGAGTCACCCACCCAGCAGTTATGGGATTTTGTTTTGCTGTGATTGCGCCCCTCCTCCTGTCTCACTGTGGCTTCTCCTTTGTCTTTGGATGTGGTGTATCTTTTTTGGTGAGTTCCAGTGTCTTCCTGTTGATGATTGTCCAGCAGCTAGTTGTGATTCTGGTGTTCCCACAAGAGGGAGTGAAAGCACGTCCTTCTACTCTGCCATCTTGGTTCAGGCTGCCAGTCAATCCCCAAACTTTAGACACCAAAGCTCAGTGGAGCTTCCTAGTTGATGAACACATTGTTGAGGGGGTGAGGTGGTGTGTAACACACCCTGATTCCACAAGGAGAGAGCATGAAAGTTCTGCCGTCCTTCTCAGACCTCAACCTGTGTGTATCTTCATTTTGTTGCGGTCCGGGAGCCACACGCCTGGAATCGAGTTCCCCGGTAAATGTGACCCGTTTCCCAACCAAGGACACCCGAGAATCACCAACACCAAGTAGAAAGATTAGCAAAGGATTTATACAAGTACAAGTATAGTAGCTTACACAAACTGTCCGGACAGGGTCCCACTCGGAGAGAAGTGAGTGAGACCCCGACTGACAGTCGGACGAGGCTTTTATACCCATCACAGGGCGGGAAGTCCCCAAGACGGGAGGGAGCTGTTTAATTTTGAATCAGCCTATCAGGAACCCGGTTCTTCCCGCCCCAAGCAAGCAAGCAAGTTTCTTACAGAAGCTAAAATGTGCTGTTAGCCCTGAAGCTGTTCTTCTGTTTCTTTCGTCACAATTTGTCTGGTCCTTCTGATTTGTATCCCTTGTAATAAAATTATAATCATAAGTATAGCATTTTTCTGAGTTCTGTGAGTTATAAATTGTCAAACTAGAGGGGTTTGTGGGAACTTCCAAATGTATTGCCAGTCTTTGAGAAGTGCAGGTGGCCTGCGGAATCTGTGAAATCAGGGCAGTCTTATTGGGAACCATGCCCTCTAATGGATAATGCCTGCACTAACTCTAGGTGGTTAGGGACAGAATTAAATTGGGGTACCTCCAGCTGAGTTTGAAACAGAATATCTGTATTGTGTACTCCTTTGGTTCCCAGTGAATAAACTTCAGTAATTGAAGTGTATTTATATTTAATGTTAACTAAATAAAGTATGGCTCTTTAAATTTGATGTAATCAAGAAGGAAATATATATGAGTCTCTTAGAAATTCACAACTTACTGGATAGATGTTGATGTACTTTTATTAAGATCTTAATCAAAATAAACTTTTAGGATTATCAGAATTCAGGTTTCTTTATGGATGAACACTTTTCAGTAGTGTCTATGAATTTTCAGAGATCCCTCCAGCTTCTTTTGCTTGATTCCCTTTGTGACCAGCAGCCTACATCTGCAAGATCGCCAGCTGGATTTAGAGGTTGTAGATTTAGAAAGGCTAATAGGCCCATTGTGAGTTAAAACCTGTGGTCTTGATTAGTAGCTTAGTGGTGGGTATGTGGCTTCTTCTATGAAAGGTAGAGAACATCCATAGAAAATGGGCAAATTCTATCCCATATTTGAAGAACTATACTCATCATGCATTTGAGCCCAGTAGCAGGCAATGTAGAGCATTACCAAGGAAGAGAAGGTGCAGTATAGTCAGGGATTGGCATTATAGTCAGAAGGTCAAAACTAACACAAATTAAAATTCAGGGTAATCCAGAAATATAAAAATAGCTAACTGTTGTAATAACAACCCTAGACTATCAGTGGCTGAAAACAATAGAAGCTCATTTCTCATTCATTGTTTAGTCTAATGTAGGCCAAGGTGGGAAGGGGCTCTGTTTTGCAGAGGCATTCAATGAGCCAGGTTTCTTCCATGTGTGGCCTCCCCATCTTTAAGGCCCCATTTCCATTTTCATTTAGCTGATGAGTAGCAGAAGAAAGACAGGTTGTGTGCCTCAAGCTGGAGGTGACACCCATAACTTCTGCCCCGATTTCATTGGTAAGAAATCGTCTTTTGGCCCCACCCAGATGCAAGGATATTGGGAAGGAGGAGAACATGGATGTTGGCGAGCACCTGCTGTCTGTCATAAATCCAGGATCAGTAATAGCTGTTCACTGGTGCTAAGATAATTGGCATGGCTTATTCAAGTGAGAATGGTTTGGGACTGTTTCAATGAATGCCAGAGGGAGAAAAAATAAAGTGGAGAGAATGCAGTCCCTTGTGGATTCAGTGTCCTGTATAAATGTTATCAAACTCAGGTTTGGCTGCTTGATGCTTGAAAGCCAATACTTGAGAGACAAGTGCTGGTAGAAATGGAAAGGTTGCTTTATTCAGGAGGCCAGCAACCTGGGGAGAAAGCAGACTCATGTCTGAAAACCAACTCTGAAGACTCTGCTGTACCATGAAATTTTTAAAGGGAGAATTATTTGAGGAGGGGGTCAGAGTCTTTGTTCTCTTCCACTGTGTGCAGACTTTCTTCTGATTGGTTGGTGGTAAGGTAACAGGGCCGTGTTCCAGGTCTCTTGTGCTCAGCCTGAAGTTACCATCCTCCATCTGGGTGGGGGCCTTAGTTCCTGCAGAAGAACTCAAAGGTATTTTGTTAAGTATATTCCTTGTGATGGAACCAGGACCCTGCCCTGTGGCTACACCACTCTTTCTTGACTGCTCCTCCTTTGTTTCTGCATTCCCTCCCTTCCCTGATAAGCAACTGTTTGAAGCTGCCCTTTGGGACTCAGGGAAGGTCAAGGAGGCTGAACGAAGCCTATTTCCTGCAAACAAGAAATGGGTGACATGGAAAGGATTTGTACCTGGGAGGGCTTCAGAGGGTCCTGTTCTGTTTCATAAAGGCTTACAAGGATAAAGTAGGTAAGCTGTATGCTGGGGATAGGAAGTGTGGTTGCCTGGGGAGTACACCCTGTATCAGCCATAATGTAGTATGGAATGGGCAAACGAGCTCTCTGTGTAGAATTAGGAAGGCAAGGTAGGAGAGTGAGAGATCCTCAGAGGATTGGACTGTCCTGATCAGGCCTAGAGCATCAGTCACTGTGCCTGGCATAGTGTGGGCACACTGGAAATGTTGCTTGAATGAGTTAACATCCTCCTGTCTTTAACAAAACAAAACCTGAAACCCTTCCCTCAACCCCACATTCTCCTCCAATATTATCCCTTTATCATCTTTCCTGCAGAGCTCCTCAGAAGAGTTGACTATGCTCTCTGCTTCGACTTCCTCTCTTTGCAGTCTTTCTTGGAACAATGCCAGACAGGTTTTCTCCCCCATACCACACAGAAATCTCTTTGTCAAGGTCACAGTGACTTCCTGTTGTCAGCACCGTCCTTGTTAAAACATTTTCTTTAACTTGGCTTCCATGATGCTTCTGGTTTTCTCTTACCTTACTGACTGCTTTTTCTCATTTACCTTTTTGCCAGTTCCTCATCCTCTTCCCAGCCTCTCAGTGTTGCTTGAGTCCCCTGGGTCTGACCCCAGGCTTCCTCTCTTCATCTGCAGTCATTTCCTAAGTGATCTTACCCAGCCCTGTGATGTTAAACACTGTCGTTTTTAGGTTTCTAACTTTTCCCCTGAATTTAAATTCGTATATCTAGGGGCTTCCCTGGTGGCGCAGTGGTTAAGAATCTGCCTGCCAATGCAGGGGACACGGGTTCGAGCCCTGTTCTGGGAGGATCCCACATGCCGCGGAGCAACTAAGCCCGTGTGCCACGTCTACTGAACCTGTGCTCTAGAGCCCACGAGCCACAACTACTGAGCCCACGCACCACAACTACTGAAGCCCGCGTGCCTAGAGCCTGTGCTCTGCAACAAGAGAAGCCACCGCAATGAGAAGCCCACACACTGCAACAAAGAGTAGCCCCCACTCATCGCAACTAAAGAAAGACCGTGCGCAGCAATGAGGATCCAACACAGCCAAAGATAAATAAATAAATAAACAAACAAACAAATAAATAAAAATTAAAAAAAAATTCGTATATCTAAATGCTTATTCAAAAACTTCTCTTGGATATCTAATAGGCATCTCGGAGTTAACATATCCAAAACTGAATTCTTCATTCCAGCTCCCTGACAGCCCTCCTCCCCACAGGAAAATCCCCATCTTCTCCATTGTTCCTTGTTTCAGTAAATAGCTACCCTATTCATCCAGGTGCTTAGACCAAAATCCATGGTATCACGATATCCTTCTTGATTATTTGTTTCTCTCACATCTAATCCATCAGCAAATCATATATAATATTTTATGCCTTCAGAATGTATTTAGAGTCTTATCACTTCTCACCACCCTAGCACTCTCTCTCTCTAATCCGTACTGCCATCATCTCTTGCCTGGACTGTTGCAGAAGCTCCTGACTGATCTCTTTGCATCTACCCTTGACCACTACAGTCTGTTCTCTCAGCTGCCAGGGTGATCTTTTTAAAACAAAGTCACTTCTCTAAGACACTCCAGTTACTTCCCATGGTACTTAGTATAAAATCAAAAGTCCACACCACAGCCTACAAGGTCCTGTTTTATCTGGCTCCTGGCTATCTCTCTGACTTCATTTTCCACCACTTCACTCAGATGCATCGGTGTCCTGGTCTTGCTGCATCTCAGCTGGGACAGGCTCACTTGTACCACAGGGACTGTCCACTTGCTGTTTCCCTTGCCTGAAATACTCTTTCCTGAGATGACCTCGTACATGGAATTAAGAGCACAGACTCTGGAGTCAGACTGCTTAGGTTTGAATTTCCTCGTTATCTGACCTGAGCAAGTTATTTAACCTTTTTGTGCCTCAGTTTCTACATCTGTAAAATGAGAACAATAATGGGACCTACTTCATAGAGTAATTATGCTGATGAAATGGGTTAATATATGTAGAGCACTTAGAATAACACCTGCCTATAGTAAAGCTCTGTGTGTTAACTACGTGACGGCTGCTACTTCATCAGGTCTCTGCTTATACATTGCCTGCTCAGAGATGTCTAAATAGTTGGAGAGTTATCAGAATGAATAGTGAATATGCAGCCTCCTGGGGCATGTGCTTTGAAGGGGACAGCTTACTGTGGTGTAGAGACAGCACATGTGCAGGAAATGTCTTTCTGTGAAAGGAGTGCCCCTTTATTTTAGTTAACCACTGTGAAGGTGCCCACCTCTCCTCACCCACCC
>NW_006779068.1:541702-555328 GCF_000442215.2 Lipotes vexillifer | reverse complement strand
TCCCTGGTCAGTCTCTTGTAGGACCCATTGCTGCCTAGTATTCCCTCTCCCAACTCCCGCTCATACTAATTCAGGCTGGGTCTTTGGAGATAGACATTTGGAAACCTGTAGGGTTAGACATGGGAAGGAGAAGAGCTACCTCACCACCATATCATCCCTTTTTCTTTGCCTCAGCATATGGACTTCTTAGGCAGCATCCGTAGTATATCCATTTCCTCCTCTCACCTTTATCAAAATACTGAGGAAAAATTACTGACTGTGAGTATTCTGTCCGTGTGTGTGTGTGTGTGTGTGTGTGTGTGTGTGTGTGTGTGTGTATTTTAACTTTACCTTTAGAGAGAAAAGGAACACAGTGAAAAAGGGACAGGGCAGAAGAGATTACCTGTTTCAACTTCCCTTCTGTTTTCATTATTCCTATCAGCAAACTTTCTTTAAAGCATCTAGACTTCAGTGATATCCCTCAGGGACATAGGGAAGTATTGGGAGACTTGGCCTTGTTTTGTGGAGAAATACCCTGTTCAGAAATAGACTGTGGTGGAAATGGACAACAAGGGAGGGAACTCACTGGGGCCCTAGGAGTGGGAAGGTTCAGAGAGGAGATGAGTGAAGAAATATGTAACAGGGTCTCTCAGCCTGAGAAATAGCTCCAAGGTTCACAGATCTCCCTCTACTTGCAAACTCATGCACAGACTATAGAAATCCTCACCAGTGACTTGGAGCTGGGGGCAGGGTCCCTGAGAGGAAGCATGGAACTACCAAAAGGCCAGATCTCGTGCTCCCAGCCACAGGGAGAAGAGGTGTATTTTTGGTATTCTAACATCATCTACAAAGTAAGAAGAGGATTAGATTCTTTGTAATATGACATATTTCAGAAACTTTATGAGAGTTAAGAAAGTTTTAGATCTCAGTCCTTCTAGACCTGCCCATATACATTCTAGTATGTTAAGTAAAAATATTAGTTACATTTCCTTTTTTTTTGGCCTTGTGATGCGGCTTGTGGGATCTCAGTTCCCTGACCAGGGATCGAACCCAGGCCCTCGGCAGTGACAGCCCGGAGCACCAGCCACTGGACCGCCAGGGAATTACCTAGTTACATTTCTTTTATAGTTATACATTACCTTTTTTTTTTTTTTGCGGTACGCGGGCCTCTCACTCTTGTGGCCCCTCCCATCGCAGAGCACAGGCTCCGGACGCGCAGGCCCAGTGGCCATGGCTCACGGGCCCAGCCGCTGCACGGCACGCGGGGTCCTCCCAGAACGGGGCACGAACTCGTGTCCCCTGCATCAGCAGGCGGACTCTCAACCACTGCGCCACCAGGGAAGCCCTACATTATCTTTTTAAATATATGTGCTGTAAGGTAGACTTTGAAATCCAAATTTGGTCTAATGGTGATTCACATTATAGCTTTGCATGAAGCAGATGCACTTATTTCGCTGGAAATTCTCTGAATTATTTAGGCCATAGTTAATTGGATTTTGGTAATCTGGAGGCAGTAATAAAATAATTGAATCTCAAATCTGTTAAAATTATTTTTGCTTATGTACCATTCCCCATGTAACTGGCCAGAGTAAAATCATCTGGAATAGCTTTCATATTTTTTCTTTTCGTCCAGTAAAACCAGAAACAAAGGCTATATGAAGTAATTGGTAAATATAATGGCAGTGATACTCTGAACACAGCCAAGAGTTTACACCATAAACAGGGCAGGATAGGCTTTAGATAAGAGCTAGGCAGAATTATCAGACCATTGAATGGATTAGTTTCCCTACTTTGTGTCTCATTTCTGTAAGAGGGATATTCAGCATCATTTGTAAAATTTATGCTTGCTTTTCTAAATGGGGAGATATTTGTGTCACTTGGAGTAAGTAATCTAATACTACCCTACTCTGCTACTACTCTAATTAGTAGTTGTTATTCCCGTGACCCAGAAAGAGGAAACGCTTGTAGTATATATTCAGTGAGTGAGGTCTGCTTCTCTCCTTCTTTCATGTTAGTCCCAGTTGTAACAATATTGCCTCCCAGGAGTATGCAGTAACCTGGAGGAGTGCACTGACTTGTGTGCCCACTAGGGCACCCTCAACCAAGGGCTTTGCACACTGGGTGGATTTTGGGGGACTGTTCAGAGGTCTATTTTGGGTCATCTATCCCTGATGATAGATGGATGTCTGTTCACAGTTCTGGCTGTCCCTAAAGATCCAAATAACTTCCGTCGTGATTTCAGGGTGCCCTTAGTCATTTATAATGAATCAGTTCCTTTATTCCTTCAGTTCAGGAGTTCCATAGGTAGCTTTCCCAGCCCTGTTATTGTTGTTTTGTCCCTGGTCAGTCTCTTGTAGGACCCATTGCTGCCTAGTATTCCCTCTCCCAACTCCCGCTCATACTAATTCAGGCTGGGTCTTTGGAGATAGACATTTGGAAACCTGTAGGGTTAGACATGGGAAGGAGAAGAGCTACCTCACCACCATATCATCCCTTTTTCTTTGCCTCAGCATATGGACTTCTTAGGCAGCATCCGTAGTATATCCATTTCCTCCTCTCACCTTTATCAAAATACTGAGGAAAAATTACTGACTGTGAGTATTCTGTCCGTGTGTGTGTGTGTGTGTGTGTGTGTGTGTGTGTGTGTGTGTGTATTTTAACTTTACCTTTAGAGAGAAAAGGAACACAGTGAAAAAGGGACAGGGCAGAAGAGATTACCTGTTTCAACTTCCCTTCTGTTTTCATTATTCCTATCAGCAAACTTTCTTTAAAGCATCTAGACTTCAGTGATATCCCTCAGGGACATAGGGAAGTATTGGGAGACTTGGCCTTGTTTTGTGGAGAAATACCCTGTTCAGAAATAGACTGTGGTGGAAATGGACAACAAGGGAGGGAACTCACTGGGGCCCTAGGAGTGGGAAGGTTCAGAGAGGAGATGAGTGAAGAAATATGTAACAGGGTCTCTCAGCCTGAGAAATAGCTCCAAGGTTCACAGATCTCCCTCTACTTGCAAACTCATGCACAGACTATAGAAATCCTCACCAGTGACTTGGAGCTGGGGGCAGGGTCCCTGAGAGGAAGCATGGAACTACCAAAAGGCCAGATCTCGTGCTCCCAGCCACAGGGAGAAGAGGTGTATTTTTGGTATTCTAACATCATCTACAAAGTAAGAAGAGGATTAGATTCTTTGTAATATGACATATTTCAGAAACTTTATGAGAGTTAAGAAAGTTTTAGATCTCAGTCCTTCTAGACCTGCCCATATACATTCTAGTATGTTAAGTAAAAATATTAGTTACATTTCCTTTTTTTTTGGCCTTGTGATGCGGCTTGTGGGATCTCAGTTCCCTGACCAGGGATCGAACCCAGGCCCTCGGCAGTGACAGCCCGGAGCACCAGCCACTGGACCGCCAGGGAATTACCTAGTTACATTTCTTTTATAGTTATACATTACCTTTTTTTTTTTTTTGCGGTACGCGGGCCTCTCACTCTTGTGGCCCCTCCCATCGCAGAGCACAGGCTCCGGACGCGCAGGCCCAGTGGCCATGGCTCACGGGCCCAGCCGCTGCACGGCACGCGGGGTCCTCCCAGAACGGGGCACGAACTCGTGTCCCCTGCATCAGCAGGCGGACTCTCAACCACTGCGCCACCAGGGAAGCCCTACATTATCTTTTTAAATATATGTGCTGTAAGGTAGACTTTGAAATCCAAATTTGGTCTAATGGTGATTCACATTATAGCTTTGCATGAAGCAGATGCACTTATTTCGCTGGAAATTCTCTGAATTATTTAGGCCATAGTTAATTGGATTTTGGTAATCTGGAGGCAGTAATAAAATAATTGAATCTCAAATCTGTTAAAATTATTTTTGCTTATGTACCATTCCCCATGTAACTGGCCAGAGTAAAATCATCTGGAATAGCTTTCATATTTTTTCTTTTCGTCCAGTAAAACCAGAAACAAAGGCTATATGAAGTAATTGGTAAATATAATGGCAGTGATACTCTGAACACAGCCAAGAGTTTACACCATAAACAGGGCAGGATAGGCTTTAGATAAGAGCTAGGCAGAATTATCAGACCATTGAATGGATTAGTTTCCCTACTTTGTGTCTCATTTCTGTAAGAGGGATATTCAGCATCATTTGTAAAATTTATGCTTGCTTTTCTAAATGGGGAGATATTTGTGTCACTTGGAGTAAGTAATCTAATACTACCCTACTCTGCTACTACTCTAATTAGTAGTTGTTATTCCCGTGACCCAGAAAGAGGAAACGCTTGTAGTATATATTCAGTGAGTGAGGTCTGCTTCTCTCCTTCTTTCATGTTAGTCCCAGTTGTAACAATATTGCCTCCCAGGAGTATGCAGTAACCTGGAGGAGTGCACTGACTTGTGTGCCCACTAGGGCACCCTCAACCAAGGGCTTTGCACACTGGGTGGATTTTGGGGGACTGTTCAGAGGTCTATTTTGGGTCATCTATCCCTGATGATAGATGGATGTCTGTTCACAGTTCTGGCTGTCCCTAAAGATCCAAATAACTTCCGTCGTGATTTCAGGGTGCCCTTAGTCATTTATAATGAATCAGTTCCTTTATTCCTTCAGTTCAGGAGTTCCATAGGTAGCTTTCCCAGCCCTGTTATTGTTGTTTTGTGGAGGGAGAGCATAGAAAATTTCTGCAAACCTTGTTTGTGACCTAGAACTCTCACAATATCTGTGGATAGATAAATAGCATCCCAAAGTAGAAGCTTAGCCTGTGCTACTCTCTTGGGATCGTTCAGACCTTTGAGATGTGGATAGGAAGGTTCCCCGGCTATTCGGACCCTACAGTGATCATTATTTGGCTCTTTAAAGGAAAGACTCTGAGATCTCTAAGACATACAGAAGTTTACACACCCTTCAAAGCTTTTAAGTTACAGAGCTCTAGTGTGAATTTTTTAATAGCCTGTGTCCTCATTGTAGTAAACTTTTTCCCAAGAGTTGATACTTCTTAGTCAATGGTACATAAGAGGATAGTTGACTAATGGAATCTCTGTACCGAGCAAACTTGAGCTTGTGTTTGCATAGCTTATTTCTCTTAACTGTTACCCTATACCAAAATAATGAGAGTTGCCATTTTGCTGGAAGTTCATACTGTGGGGCCTAGCCTCATCTTTGGTGAAGACAGTGCTATAGGTATTAAGAGGAGCACAACTGTTAGTTATATTTATGAGACTTGGAGGAGCACAGACAAGCTTCTGATTAAAATAGTGAGCAAACAGCAACGACAGAAAATAATTTATCAGCTGCTTATGCCAGCAAATTAATGGAAAGATATTAAAGAAAAGAGTGCTTACATGAAGCGGTGGAAAAATGGATAAGAATGTAAATAGATTACAACACTTAATCTTCTTAAATTAGTAATATATTTCAAAGTATAAATTATTCTGTGAGAAATCAGAATGGTGTCCAAAACTAGTTTCTTACTACAATATGAATCCACAGTCATTTGGAACAAAATGCCACACTTGATGTGTTTTATTACTTTTAATCATTTGGATGGATTAACAGTGAGATATCTGTGTTAGCCTTTACAAAAGGTAGACTACTTATAAGATTGGATATAATATATGTTTTTGTCCTTACATTAAATATTGGAATGTAATTTTTAAAAACAGACTTGATTTTTAGAACAGTTTTAGATTTACAGAAAAATTGAGAAGATAATAAGAGAGTTCCCATATACACCCCACCACACCTCCCTCCATGCACAGTTTTCCCTGTCATTAACATCCTAGGGTAGTATGATGCTTGTATTGCAGTTAATGAAGCAATATGACACATTATTGTTAACTAAAGTCTGTACTCCATTCAGATTTCCTTTTGTTTACCTAATGTCCTTTTTCTGTTGGAGGAACCCATCCAATATACCACATTACATTCAGTTGTGTTGTCTCCTTAGGCTCCTCTCGGCTATGACAGTTTCTCAGACCTTACTTGTTTTTGATGACCTTGACAGTTTTGACAAGTATTCATCAGGTATATTGTAGGTTGCTCCTCTTGAAATTTGTATTATGTTTCTCTACTGATTAGACTGGGGTTATAGGATCATGTTTATGTTTAGCCTTGTAAGAAACTTCAAACTGTCTTTCCTAAGTGGCTGTACCTTTCTGCATTACCACCACCAATTTACAAGAGTTCTGTCTCTTTGCATACTTGTCAGCATTTGGTATAGTCAGTTTTTTGGACTTCAGCCATTCTGATAGGTTTGCAGAAATTGGGATGCAATTTCCATAGATGGTCATTTAGTCTTACTACCATATTTTATTATATCTGACTATAGAAACATTAGCTTTCTCCTGATATTTCTCTTTAAATTAGCATTAAGAAAAGTGTGTACTTTTCCCCATATGAATAACTGTTACAGATGTTTCAATAGCATTTCGCTTATTACATTAAAATACAATTACCTATTCTCTTTCCTTTCTTATTACTAATAGCTTATAAGCTACATACTATTAGTGTTAAGCTATGTTCCGTTGATGTTAATGTCTCATGTTTAATTGCTTTTGTTTAATTTTTTAATTCTCATTTTCCATTCTTCACAGTCATTTTTGCTTTTTTGTTTGTGTTTCTTTGTTCATAAAGCTTTTTTGTTTCTGTTACATTATGTAGTTTTGTACCAATGGCTAGAAGCAGATCGTCATGGCAAGAGCCAAGGTGCTGCAAATACGACTTCAGGTAAAAATAAAAATAAAAGTTGAGGTGTTAGAAATTATTATTTTAATTCATCCCAAGCCCATCAAATTGCTTCTTTACTCACTTTTGTTTAGGCAAAAAAAAAAGGTATTATTTTGTATTTCTGTTCTCTCATTTGCATCTTAATTTTTGTAAAGACCTCATTTGCTTCAAGCCTTGAAGAAATTATTTATTCATTAGTGTTTAAGCTCTCTTGGCAGATATGTCCTATTTTCTTAGGAGAAAAGTCTTCATTGTAGCTTAAGGTCAGTAGGTTACTTGGCAATATTACTTGAAATTAAGTCCACTTGTAGTTGTTGTGTGGGATATTAATATTTGCACAAATTCATAATCCTTGTTTATTTCAGGATAATGTTTAAAAGGTGGATTTTAAGTTAAGTAAAGCATACTTATGTAATTTCCATTTCATGGGAATCCAAATTCTTAGACTGATTCATTTTTCCTGCTAAGTCCTAGCAATAAATTCTATGTTAGAGGTTTATGGGTTCAAAGTGCAAAGGTTAGGTTGTTGCTCTGTCTCACACCTCCAAAAGGCATCTCCAAGATTCTCTTCTTTGACTGGTACTAGTAGGAATAGCTGCATTTACTCACCTCTGAATACTTAACAGTGTTATCAGAATTATCACTCAGATTTTCTCCAAATTTTCTTCAAAATAATATTTGCCAAGACAGCTGTGTATATAGCAATGATCTTCCCCCCTTCTAAAGCAGTCTCATAAGAAGTGATGGTGGTGGTGGTGGTTCTGTTTTTCTTTTGTTAGATTTGTATTTCTGTTTCCTGGGTTTTTGTTTTTGTGAAATTCTTTCTCCCTGGAGGTGGTTTTCCTTCTTTCTCTTCTGGTTGATTCATTGTGCTTCAAGAGGGTGTGGTGTTCCTTCCTTAACAGGACAATTATATTGAAAATGGCAGTATCATGACTTTTCTGATTTATTTCCTGACCCATTAGTAACTTGATATATGAATGAAGATAATGTTACTATTTTAACCAAACTGAGGCAGGAATTCATTAAAAGGTAAGTGTTGCAAGGATTATATCCTGCATTATATGCTGTTTCTTCTACTCCTGCGGTATTTCATATTTTATTTACATTTGTGAATGATAAAATAAGCATTTTTGGTATTTGAGGGTGGGCGAAGGAGAGGGTTTCTTGATGGCTGGGTATTATCTGAGGATATCCCGTTGCTGTGTCACTAGCACAGTCAGCAGCATAAACCTTAGAACCAGGAGAGAATTTTTGTTTTTCTTTTTCTCTGACTTGAAGTGAAAAGTAACCTTTCTTTTTTTAATGAAGAAGTAAATAATCTAAAAATTCTTAGCGTTTGCATGAAAATCTAGTACCAGCTTAAAGGTACCATTTACCCTTTCTGAAATCAACCTTGAGCCCTCACTCCTTTCTTCAGAGGTAGTGGACCCCATGACTGGTTTCACATTTTCCATTGACTTTCCCATACCCTAGAGGCATGGTGCAGAAATTGATAAACTTTCCTTAGGGATGCCTTTGACAGTTTCTCTTCTAGAAGTGAAAGCTCTCTATCTCTTAGAAGATGGAAATATGAGGTAGAAAGACATAGAGATGAAGTGCTTGCCTAAATAAGTAAGAGGAATCCAAAGGAAAATGATCATTAGCCAAGGGCTTAAATTAGAAGTAAAAGGTTAGTTGCTGCAGTAAATCTATTTAAATTATGTGCCTTTATTCAAAAACGCTCCTGTGTATTTTATATTGCAGTCTCCAACAAGATTTTACAGTGTGGCTTTTCCCTCCTTCTGTGATCTGATAAGTTTTGCACTGAAAGGTGTTTTAGTATACGTCTTTTATATTTTTACCAGAGTTGGAAACTGAGTCTAACTAGGTGTCCAAATATGACTCATGAATTGCTTTATGATATTTTTATTTGTACAAATACTGGTAGGTGGTATTTATCTTTTGATACATCAGCTTGTGTTTTGTACTTACTTAGAACTTAACAAGTAGAAAGAACACAGGAGACAGAATGGTATTGCTCCCAAGGTCTTCTAATTCCTTAATCTCAACTTTTTGACACTGAGAATTTGAGATCCATCCATATTAAAATATTTTGTGAAAGTAAGGCATTTGGAGGTAACAGGTCTCATGGGTGTTAATTTGGTCAAGGACATAAAGAACTGAGCTAACAATTATTACTGAATTTTCTTATATATAATAATCAAAGGATAGTCTTTTTACCTTTCCAGAATTTTAACAGGTGATGAAATTGGCTTAGAATAGCTTGTTCCTTTTCAGAGGTTAGTGTGCTTAATGTGTTCTGTCTGCTAAACCAGACAACTCAGTAATGATGTTTCTGATTCTGTTAATAATGTTACTTGTAAAAGCATAGAGATGCAGCAAATTTACCAGAGATTTTTGTGGGAACTCAAGCAAAGTTGCCTCCTTTGGGCACTGCAGCATTAAGTCTATCCATGTACAAAATTTCAGGATCTTAAGAAGTATAATTAGCTTAATTTGAGATGTTTCTTTAGTGAGTTAAATGTTTCCAAATAGATTTTTTTTTTTTTGGTCACCACATGTTGAAATGAGGACAGTAATTAGGTTACAGCAAGGATTATTTTAGCATGTCTTGATTTTTAGTATCAATTGTGTAGCCAGGATTTTAAAATTCAGATTCTGAACTTTTAAATGCAGATCTCTTATTAACATTTCCTTTTCAGTTGTCCATTGAAAAATTTACAACTGAGACTATTAGAGGTAGAAATTGAATCAGATTTCAACATTATCAGTCAGTATATATACAAAATAAAAATAAAACTATGACATGCTTTTGAAAAAGTTCTTGATATTAACTAATTACTAATTATCTGTTGTAGGTGAAAATTTTGACCAGAGTCCTTTGAGAAGAACATTCAAATCCAAAGTTCTGGCCCACTATCCTCAGAATATAGAATGGAACCCTTTCGATCAAGATGCAGTAAACATGGTATGTGTTTGGGTTTTTTTTTTTCCTCTTCAGCCTTCTTTTTATTTTAAGATGACAGTAGTGACTATATTTTGAATGTCTACATTATTTCATTTAATTTAACCCTTTACATAAAAAATTCTTTAAGATATATTATCCTCATTTTACAGATGTAGAAAATGAAGCTCAGAGGTTAAGTAACTTGCCTAAGGTCCCCATAGCTAATAAGTGTATATAACAGACCCTCAAAGCCCATTTTCTTTTCTGGCTACTAAGCTGTGTGGTAAATTTGTATTACTTAATACATAGACACTTTGGTAACAGTGATATCATTTTCTTGGCCTGAAGTGGAGCCTGATCGAAGGAGCATGATTACAGTTTTCATATTTCAAGGAATGTTGTATGATGGGTCTGTAATTTATCATATTCACAAAGTAAGGTAGGAAAGGAGCTTCAATGCATCATTTAGACATTAGTAGGAATTTGTTTATAAGGAATTTAAATTAATGTAATGAGTTACCAGTGGTGATTGTAAGTCCCTTTAGAGGTTGTTAAAAATACAGTAGGTCATAATTTTCAGGTCATTTAGGAAGGGTCCTTCTTAGAAGCCTGCATAATATTTTGTTCCTCCATGATCTCTGTGATTATAAAAATCAGGGGCCCCCAAAGTGAGTAAATCAGAGATCAGGCAGGATAGGCACAGAAGTGATTAAAGGTGGACAGGGACTTCCCTGGCGGTCCAGTGGTTAAGACTCCACACTTACACTGCAGGGGGCGTGAGTTCTATCCCCAGTCGGGGAACTAAGATCCTGCATGCCATGTGGCGCGGCCAGAAAAGAAAAAAAGAAAGGTGGAGAGAGACACATAGTTGTGGTTCTTTTTGAGTATTTTAAAGGTGGAGCCAAAAGACCCCATTATGATGTGATACTGTAAGGGAAGAAAATTAATATTTAGTAGTAGATGCCCACTAGATACCTCATGAATGTTACTTTCACATACATGCTTATATGTACCCAGTGAGGATTCTTATTTATATTTTACAGAGGTTAAGTTTACTTGCCCAGAGTTATACAGGGAGTCTCAGAGGTTAAATCCAGATCGTTTTTACCCTCTAGCTCACTTTTTTCCCACCTGCATGCTGCCTCCCCCAAAGAAAAGCTATGTAACTTGGTTTTGACATGCCACAAAATGATATGGGTCACATTGGATCCTTTGCGGTATTTCTCTATCACAGTAAACCCATTCCAGTCTGGACTTACTCCAAGGATGGAATAGCATGATACTTTTTCTAAGGACAGATGCCTAAGGCAGTTCGACTTTGATTCTTTACAGAGCACAGTGTACTTATTTCTCTTAACTGTTACCCTATACCAAAATAATGAGAGTTGCCATTTTGCTGGAAGTTCATACTGTGGGGCCTAGCCTCATCTTTGGTGAAGACAGTGCTATAGGTATTAAGAGGAGCACAACTGTTAGTTATATTTATGAGACTTGGAGGAGCACAGACAAGCTTCTGATTAAAATAGTGAGCAAACAGCAATGACAGAAAATAATTTATCAGCTGCTTATGCTAGCAAATTAATGGAAAGATATTAAAGAAAAGAGTGCCTACATGAAGCAGTGGAAAAATGGATTAGAACGTAAATAGATTGCAACACTTAATCTTAAATTAGTAATATATTTCAAAGTATAAATTATTCTGTGAGAAATCAAAATGGTGTCCAAAACTAGTTTCTTACTACAATATGAATCCACAGTCATTTGGAACAAAATGCCACACTTGATGTGTTTTATTACTTTTAATCATTTGGATGGATTAACAGTGAGATATCTGTGTTAGCCTTTACGTCTATCTGCATAACATTCATCTCTAAAGCAATTATCAGCTTCCTTGATCTGCCTTTGATATTTTCTTTACCTCTTCTCTCTGAGTTATTTTACGTAGGCAGAAAACATTTCTCTCTGAAGAATAGACACGTAGGCTTGTGTTTTGACACTTAAGCACCATACAACATTTTGTTTATTGCTGCAAATCTAAAGGGATTTGCTGGTACTCCTTAAAAAATCTCTGAAAAGCATCCCATTAAACTAGTCTGCATTTGGGTCATAGATTTACTTCCCTTAATTTCCTCTTTGATTTATTAGTAAGTACATTTGTATGAAGCTATAATTTATTCCTACCTAAAGGTATAAAGCTTTGTTCTTGCCTTTAGCAAAACCCCACTCCAATAAATTATCACCTTCTGTAATATCACTCATTCTGCTAACAAAGTGGAGCTTTGGATAAGGGTCATTAATTTCATACAAATTAAGTACCCCAAAGCAATGAAACTTGTTAAATAAAAAAAATTCCATGTATATGAGTGCAGTGCATATATAACAGAAAATAGATATGTGACATTTGAAATTGCTTCTGAATTAATTGCTTTTATGTCTCTTTTGGTTGTGGATTCCCAGATTTTTATGGGAAAAAAATGGAAGTATCATAAAACAGAGAGAACAAAACAAGTCATATACCCATCACCCAGAACTAACATGTCAACATTTGACAGATTTGCTTCAGAGTCATACCTTTCCTCTTAAATGAAACAAAACATTGCAAATGGAGCTGAAGTTCCCCTGTCTTCCCCCCACACCCCACCGGCCCCATTTAAAGGAAATCTGCATATTGGCATCTATGACTGTCTATGTAATGTTCTAATAGATGGAGCTTATCCTTAAGAATGTAGAGAACCTAGGAATTGTTAGGAAGAAAATATGGTTAATACTTTTTTAAGCAAGTTTTGTGAAATACAAAGATTCTTTTTTGTATACATGTCCTAAATGAAACATCTGATATATGATATTTCAGGTAACTAAAGAGTAATGACTATTATATAGCTCTTTATAATCTGTAAAGCTCTAAGTTTACAATTTACTATTCGATCACAAAGAAGGGTGGAGTGGAATGATGAGCGAAGAGTAAAGGGTAAAGGGTTGGCTGGAAAATACCTATTTAGAGATCCATCTTGCAAAATGCAAGGAAAAAGAGCACTATATACTTTTGACAGACTCAGGAAGTACTTGAATTTGAAATGGTTAACCCTTAGTTACATTAATAGATCTGACATTGGAATGAAAGTAAGCCCTCATTTTGACCCAGCTTTAAGTTCATGTCTCACAATAAAATCATAGGAATGGGGGCTTTAATCCAGCCATTACTGGGGGAGCCCACTTGTTTTGTTAACATCGCAGCTAGAATATTTCACTGGCATCTCAAACTCAGCATGCCCAAAACTGAATTCACAGTCTTCCCACCAACCTTGGTCAGTGAACGGTACAACCATCTACCTAGGTGCCTAAGCCAAAAATCTAGCATCACACTTGAAAGTTCCCACTTTCTCACCCTCTCCCATATGCAATCAGTTATCATCTGCTTCTCTCTGCTTCTACATACCCGCCTTAGTCCAAACCAGCAAGCTCTCTTACCTGGATTCCTGCAGTAGCTGTCTAACTGGCCTCCTGCCCCTGTCCTTTCTGTTCTTCACACTACAGCTTCTGCTTCTGCTTTCACCTCTCTTTGGAAGGCTCTTCCACTTCTCCTTCCCCTAATGAATTCTTCGTATTGACCCTTCAGATTTCACTGTAAATATGATTTCCTCAGAGAAGCCATCTCTAACCACCACCTTCCATCACCTTTCCAGCATTCAGCCAGGTCCCCTTAGGTTCTCTTGGCACCTTGTAACCTTTTTGTAGCACTGTTACAGTTGCAATTAATTAACTATGTAGCTGGTTGTCTACTCCCTGTCTCCTGCTATAAAGTAAGTAACATTAGGACGGGAACACTCTCTTTTATTCATTGCTATATCCCTAGCTTTGCACATAGTAGAGGTTCTAATCATTGAATAAATGAAGGTCTATATGCTTCCTTACAGTACTTCCATTCCCTGTCTTTGTTCAGGTGTCACCTCCACTGCAAAACCATCTCTTAAGCAGGAAT
>NW_006779068.1:528776-541692 GCF_000442215.2 Lipotes vexillifer | reverse complement strand
CAGGAATGGTTAGGTGCTCTGTCTTCTCTATTCCTCTAATACTTTGAACACACTCTGTAGCAGTGTTGGTTACATTATTTTGTAACTGCTGGTTTATATGTCTTTCTTTCCTATTAGGCTAGAAGCTCCTAGAAGTAAGGGATGATTTTCATATTTGTCTTTTGAGTTATCAAGATCTAATGCAATACATGACATAAAATAAATGTTTATTAAATGAAGAAAGGAAAGAGAGAGGGAAAGAAGGAAGAAAGGAAGGGCAAGCTGACTCATTGAGAGTTTTATTTGTATAGTAAGAGAGAAGGAGTGGGATTAATAGAACTATAGAAAATGGAAAAAAGAATTGTTAAAATTCTAGCCACACTGCCTAAAAGAGTCCAGAGAGATAATAAGGACATTTGGTCACTCAAACCAGGAGAGGTACACAGCATTGTGAGCCCAATTTGGCTAGAGTAATCTGATTGCCAGCGACAATCTGGTCAGCAGTGACAACTCTAAATTTTTAGTTGTTGTGGGAGAGTGGGGTGGGGAGGGGATATTGTTGGTAAACAGCAATATCAAGGAATAAAAGATGTTGTTGAATGCCATGGTGAGCAAATCTTGACTTACAGTTTAGGATTATGAAAAATAAACTTGACAAATCATATCATTCTCACTTTTAAAAATGAAATAGCATTTTCCAATTTATGGTTCCCAGATTAGAAATATAATTCTTAGTTTTGTTGATGTGTAGGAAGAGAATTTAATAATTCTTACATCTGTTATCTGTAACACAGAAAGTCATTCTTCATTTTGAGCATAACTTTTGGCAGGCTCTTCCTGTAGATGTTTGAATGCATGCTGACGAAAACTACAAATCCTTAAGGGAATATTTGGCAGCTGTTCAAAAACAGTTTGAGCTGGAATTCTGTGGTTTATGATGTCAGGAAACCCTGTCAATTAAATGAAGTCTTTATGCTGACTTTGGAGGTCACTGTGTTTCTGTGTTGCCTATTTGATGTAAAAAGAGAACTACAGATTGAATGAAGAGGTGAACTAAATCTGATCCTGTACCCCGAGCTGTTGTTTTTGTTTGTTTTCTTGTTCATTCATTTATTCATTCATTCATTCAACAAATACTCCTGTGTGCCATGCACTATGCTATGCAGGTTTGAGCTTAGCCTGGAGCAAGACTGATTCAGATCATCCTTCCTACAGTCTTTATTGACTATAGTAAATGTGTCAGATGAGTTTTCATTCATAATCAGTAGAAGATCTCATTGACTTGTTATGGTGAAAGCAGCTTTAATTATGAAGGCCTCATTATGAAAATATTCTGCCATGGCCTTTTATTCCCAAGATTAAGAATAAGCAAAATTTCCCCCTAACAGATCGAGGTATTCATGTGTTTTACCTAAATCTATGTCTTACTTTGCCCAAATGTACACAGTAATTTAATTTTTGTCAACATACATATATAATAATAATTAAGTAAAGCTACCATAGCTCTTTCCAGTTCTTATATTCAGTGATATGAAATATAAAGACATTTTCACTGGGATACTTAATGCTGAGCTTCACAATTTTTGCTTTTTATCTTTATCTGTCACCATTTATTACGGCCCCAAATAGTGTATTGTTCCATGTGTGGTACTCTTGAATCGTTAAGGCTATTACAAGTCCTTGAGTAGTTTTCAATCTAGAGATGAAACAAAATTTGAGAAACTACTGTGTGTCAGTGTACAATGTACATATGTATACTGTGGTGCAAGATTTTTAACTGCTTCATTCAACAAAGACTTTTTAGAGGAGAAGTGACATTTTAACGGCATTTATAGGATGAAAACACTATTTTTTATGGAAAGATAAAGGAAGGCCTCTTTAAGGTAGTATTTATATGGAGACTTAACAGGAAGTAAGGGAGAGTTTTGGGTATATATAGCTCTATAACAAACCATCCCAATGTTACTTAAGTGGCTTAAAACATAGGCTGGCAGGGTTTTTTTTTTCCACAAAGGGCCAGATAGTAAATAGTTGAGCGTTGTGGGCCATGCAGTCTCTGTTGCAGTTATTCAGCTCTGCTGTTGTAGTGCAAAAGCAGCTGTGTAGACGGTGCTTAAATGGAGGAGCGTGGTTGTGTTCCAATAAAATTTTATTTTCAAAAACAAGTGGCAGATTGGATTTGACCTCAGGGCCGTAGTCTCTTGATTTAAAACAACAAAATCATTGTTTTGCTTACAGGTCTGCAGTTTGAGTAGGGTTTGGCAGGGTAGCCCCTTTGCTCTACTGGATGTGAGTTAGGGTGGTTCCAGGCCGAGGACTGGGATTGTCTGAAGGCCCCCAGCAGAGTAGGTGAGTTAAAGAGCAGGTTTCAGTTCCCCAAAACCTCACATTCTGTCTTCTGGGCTTTTGCACGTGCCCTCTCTGCCTTCTCTTCATCTCACTAACACCTATACACACCTATACTTATCCTCAGGTCTCCGCTTGGGCTTCCTTAATTTTTTCCCCTGGTGGCTCCCTCTTTTCTCATTTATGTCCTCCTGCTGTGTTTTTTCCTAGCCGCCTATATTTACCCTATCATAGCACTTCCAATACTTTATAAATTTTTTTTTTAATAATTTTTTAATCATCTGTCATCCTTACTGGACTGGAAGCTTCAGAGGAGCAGGAACTGTGTCTTTCTCACCATTGTATCACCATCACAGGGCCTAGCTCAGAAAGGCACTTAATAAGTGTTTGTTCACAGTTTGGATGAAGGACATGTAACTCTTAAGTGAATTACATCTTTTTGGTAATGTGAGGATTTGGGAGAACTTCTAAATTTTACACCAGATCAATTATTATTATTTTTTTTTGCGGTACGTGGGCCTCTCACTGTTGTGGCCTCTCCCGTTGCGGAGCACAGGCTCCGGACGCGCAGGCTCAGCGGCCATGGCTCACGGGTGTAGCCGCTCCACGGCATGTGGGATCTTCCCGGACCGGGGCACGAACCCATGTCCCCTGCATCAGCAGGCGGACCCTCAACCACTGCGCCACCAGGGAAGCCCCAGATCGATTATTAAATCTGAAAAAAAATGTCATAATGTATGGTAAAATTATTTCTATGCAGAAAGTATATTGTAATACAAAAGTAGAAAGGAATAATAGAAAAGTTAATAATGATCGTTATTTTAGGATAGTTGAATTAAAAGTTCTGTTTTCCTTAGTGTATTTCACATTTTCTGTAATTTGTTTAAAATGTTTTAAAGACTTGATTTTAATTTCTTGTGCTTTGTAAGTATCTTAAATATAGCATCTTTAACTCCTCACATAATTTTATTCCCAAGTTTGACTCAATCCTGGGTAGTTCCCAAGACCTGGGGCATGATCTCTGCTGGAAATAATCTAAAATGTCTTGTTTCTACCCTTCTGCTTCAGTAAATAAAAAAATCATTTAATTTTCAAAGTTTATTTTCCTAAGGATAATACTGTTCAAAATAGCAAAAATGATACTGTTGTTTTTATTATTCTGTGTTTAACTTTTTTTCCATTTACCAAATGAGCCTTCACCTGTCTGTGTATTCCTCTGAAACATTATCAACATTACTCTAAAAATAGTCCTTAAATACTAAATATTTGTGAAGTGCCCTTGCATATTTTGTCTTCAAGTCACTGATGCAGCAAATGTTGTAGATAAAGAAACCGAGGCTCAGAGAAGTTACATGACTTAATGAAGGTCACAAGCTCAGATGGAGCTTCACAAACATTTTTTTCTGGTTTGAAGTTGTTTGTGTACTGCCTTCTGATGCTTTTCTTCTCCTTCCTCCACAGTTGTGCATGCCTAAAGGGCTATCTTTCAGAACACAAACTGACAATAAAGACCCTCAGTTCCACTCATTTATAATTACCCGGGAAGATGGTTCTCGTACCTACGGTTTTGTTCTCACTTTTTATGAAGAAGTTACAAGTAAGCAAATCTGCACAGCAATGCAGACGCTCTACCAGATGCACAACGCAGAGCATTACAGCAGCTTGTACGCTTCATCCTCCTGCAGCATGGACTCACTGGCAAGCAGTATTGACGAGGGAGATACAACTTCCCTTTTGAAACTCCAGCGATACAACTCTTATGACATCAGCAGAGACACCCTGTATGTTTCAAAAAGTATATGTTTGATCACACCACTGCCTTTCATGCAGGCCTGCAAGAAATTCCTTATCCAGCTTTACAAGGCAGTTACCTCACAGCAGCCACCACCCTTGCCGCTTGAGAGCTACATCCATAATATTCTCTATGAGGTGCCCCTTCCTCCTCCAGGGAGATCACTGAAATTTTATGGTGTTTATGAACCCGTCATCTGTCAGAGGCCGGGCCCCAGTGAACTTCCTCTCTCCGATTACCCGCTCCGAGAGGTCTTCGAGCTCCTGGGCCTGGAGAACTTGGTACAGGTGTTTACCTGTGTTCTTTTAGAGATGCAGATCCTTCTCTACTCACAAGGTAGGTCTGCCCTAGCTTTTAGGTCTCCCAAAAGCAAGTACTTATGCTCTCAACTACTGGGGTATATTATTAGAACCAAATAATTAATGGTCCAAAGTCTCTTCTGTCTTGTGTAAAGGAGAGGGTTTTAGGTAGGACCAGAGGCTGAAAGGTTACTTCTCTTTTGGATGGCAGTGGCTGTAGAGAAAAAAAGGGAAGGAATATAAAAGCATTAACTTGGCTGACTTGAGTGTATTTGTTTTTTAATGGAAGTAGCCCTTTTTTCCCTGATAATAACATAACCATCATAAAAGAAACATATTTCTTTTTATAATGAAAGTGAGAGAATCCTCTTACTACCAGGAACATGTAGACTTCTCATTTTTTTACAAGTTAGTAAAGGTTCACATCAAGACTCAGCTGACATTGGAAAGGGATAAATGAAATCGTTGACTCTGCAGTTTCCTAAGGCGATCAACTTTGGATGGATTGATTTCATGTAGTGAGAGAAAGGGGTACAGGCGTGTGGAACAGACACGATTCTCCTAGGTCTAATAATTCCACCAAAGTTATGTGGGGGTTTTTTGTTTTGTTTTTAATCCCAAAGGAAGTTATCTTTGTGATATTTTTCATTCAAAATTCTCCCAAAACATACTTAAGAAACTAGCAGAATTTGGGTTTTATTTTACCAGTGCATCTGTGATGACTAACTTTGAGCCTAGACTAGAGCACTGGTTCTAGTCTGAACATGAATTTGCAGAGGAAATAGAGATGCTATGTTTTAATGGATAGTGAATTGAAGGAAAATATAAAATGGTACCGTGCCTTGATGGGTCTTTTGAAAAATGTGGCACAAATATTGGGTTAGCATTTTGCTAACTTGTACTTAGGCTGACAGAATTGTAGTGCAGTCTCCTGACTTGCTGTCAAGCTTATTTTACCAGTTTCCTTTTTTCTTTCCTATTTTAAATTATAAATGAGGCTGAGCCAAGTAGGCTATATTTGTACTTCCCCATCTTGTGTGTATGTTGACACTGTTTGTGTGTTGACAGCCCTTCATGAGGTTGTATTTTCTTCAGTTTATCCTACATAATGTTCTCTGATAATGTGTTCCAGTGTCTCAATTTTTGTTGTCAGGAAGTTCTTCTCTAATGACTAATCTAAATTCTTTCCTGTCCTCGTGCTCTCACTTTCTTAGTGCTGGTCATTACCGCAGATCACCCTTTTGTATCTGAAAGATTTAATGTTAAGTAATTCTTTTTTCTTTTCTACTTCTTCCTGTCTTGCTTTTTTCCCTGAAGGGGATAGGGGTTGGAGAGTTGCTTGTTGGGGCAGGGGCTTGAAGCTTAATACCCTCAGGTATATTAGCTTATTAGTAAAAAGAATTTAAATCCTAGATTTTCAAGAGATCTTCCCAGTCATTTAGTTCCATTTCCTAATGTTCTGTTCTTCTAGAGAAGCAATTTGGGGCAGAAAGAATATTGGTTTTTGAAGTGATAACAATCATGGGTTCAAATCTCTGTTCTGTCACTTACTATCTGTAACCTTGGACAAGTTACATAATCTTCCTGAGTGTCAATCAGTTCATCTTTATGGGGATAACAGGTTTTTTCCTTCTTCTCTCACTGATTTATTGTGAGAAAGTAAGAAACCTGTGCCGACTAAATGATAGCCAATGTGGTTGTAATTATTATCAGTTTTATTAGTCCTATATAATCCTCTATAAAATTATGCACATCTTAAGTTGTGAGGATCTGACATATTGCTGCATTCAAAGTATAACTTTGTTAAATTAAATAGTCAAGGCATTTGTTTCAGAGTTGAGAACTTAATAAATGTTCTCTTATACTGAATATCATGCTTCTTAAAGAAAAAAACCCTTAGTTATCACACTTCCTGTTTTAAATAGCACTTTATATCTCTGTGCTTGTGGTCTGTATTGAGCTCTCATCTTTCTGCTCAGCTTGATTAACTTGTCCCATTTAGTTTATGGAGTCTGTTGAAAAGTTATAGTTAATTAATATCTATGTATTAGTTTCAGTTTCAAATTAAGAAGACTGAATATTTATGAGCATGTTTTTGTGCTCAAATGAGTATTTTTTGGTAACTTGGTCTTTTATGCTAAACACAAGAGTGAATCTTGAGATTGTAGAACTCTCATCATACATATATTTTTAAAGTGTCATACAAAAAGAAGTCTCATAAAGTAATTTTCTAATCATTCACAGAAATCACTCTATATTAGGAATTGTACTATTAAAGTGTCTTGTACATTTTGGCCTTTTTGCCCCCTGCATTTAATCCTCTCAACAATGAGTTAGTACTGCACATGCTTTTATGAAGGAGGAAATTGATGCTCAGGGAAGCTTAGTAACTTACCCAAGATCACACAGCTAATAGGTAACGTGGTGGAGCTGAGAATGGGCTTGGATTGGTCTTTATCCAGAACACTTACCCACATGTTAGCTGTATTGGACACTGCACTTAACCTTTCCTTATCTGTCTCAGTATTTATTTTAAAATTATAAACTCACCTCTGAGGGTCTTTTGTAAAGGTACCATGTTAAATAATTGTAGCTTATCTGTGTAAATGCAAATTTTAACAATGACAAGTGTCTCTCCCATTAGAGAAAGAAGGGAATGAATTAAGAGTTGTTACGTTGATTTCTACTCTGGTGCCATTCTTCATTTCTCCTGACTGTGTTAAGGGGTTTTAATAACATCTGATACTTCATTTCTTGTTCACTAATGCCATAAAATTTAAAAACATTACAAGTCTTGAACAATTACCATGAAAACCCAAAAAGAATAAAAGTAGATGGATTTCAGTGATGAAAATGTCCTTCTAGACTGATTTGAAATTCTTGTCCACGGCCCTTTTTTTTCTTTAGTTTTTAAAAAATGCTGCCGCACACATTCCTGGGCCCTGCTTGTTTGTTTGTTTGTTTGTTGTCTGCATTGGTCTTAGTTGCAGCATGTGAGATCTTCGTTGCGGCACATGGGCTCCTCTCTAGTTGCGGCACGTGGGCTTCTCTCTAGTTGTGGCATGCGGTTTTTCTCTCTCTAGTTGTGGCGTGTGGGCTCCAGGGTGCGTAGGCTCTGTAGTTGTGGTGCATGGGCTCTGTAGTTTGCAGCACGCGGCTCTCTAGTTGAGGCGCCCGGGCTCAGTAGTTGTGGTGTGCAGGCTCAGTTGCCCTGCAGCATGGATCGAACCTGAGTCCCCCCCTGCATCGGAACGCGGATTCTTTACCACTGGACCACCAGGGAAGTCCCCACAGCCCATTTAACTCTATCCAGTCTGGGGACTTCTCCAGTGGTGCAGTGGTTAAGAATCCACCTGCCAGTGCAAGGGACACGCGTTCGAGCCCTGGTCTGAGAAAATCCCACATGCCGCAGAGCAACTAAGCCCGTGTGCCACAACTACTGAAGCCTGCGTGCCTAGATCCTGTGCTCCGCAACAAGAGAGGCCACCGCAGTGAGAAGCCCGCACACCACAATGAAGAGTAGCCCTCGATCACCACAACTAGAGAAAGTCAACACACAGCAGCGAAGACCCAATGCAGCCAAAGATAAATAAATAAAAATAAATTAATTAAAAAAAAAATCTATCCAGTCTGTTATTTAGAGAGTGTGTACATCACAGTCACTTTGCAGTGGTAACTGGCTAGAAATTTTAAGCAGGGAATGAACCCAAGAGGTAAAGGCTCTTTTCTAGGACCCCAGATCAGAAAAGAGTATTTTTCTTCTGCAGCCTAGAAATACTTGGAGCAAGAGAGTGGGAAGATTGGAGTCTGATCATCTTTTCAGAGGAATAGTGGAGGAATAAAAGGGGAATTTAAACACCAGGGTCTAACTTTTGATACCAATAATTAAGGTATCAGGAACATTTTTGGATCCTTGCTTATTACCTTCTTTGACTCTTCACAATGGAAATAAGCAGTTACCCACAGCCCACGCTGCACTGCCTGCCTGGGAGCCTTCACAGTACTCCTCTCCCTTCCCCTCCCTTTGTAAGCTGTACATGAATTAACCTTGTCAGAAAGTAGAAGCTGCTTGAAGTTTTCTTGAAGAAATTGGGAGCCTTGTAAACACAAATTGCTAGTCGTGCTCAACTAAACATTATAGCTTATTGGTTATGGAGTTGATAAATCATAAAATTAAACTTGATATTTTGATGGCAGAAACTGGGTTCCCATGACCTGTATCCAAAAAGCATTAGAATTTTAACAGCTTTGGCCAATATTTTTATAATACTAGTTTTACTTTGTGATAAACAAAAACTTAATATTAAGACGTTTTTCGTAATAAGTTTTCATTATATATTCAAGAAGCTAATCCTTGGTCAGTTATATGAGAAGCACATGTCTTCTTCCAGTTTGTGGCTGTTAATTTTCTTTTAGGGATCTTTTGATGAATTAAGATACTCTTAATCATAAATTCTCATTTACAAATCTTTCTTATGACTTAACTTTCTGTTCTGTTTAAGAAATCCTTCTCTATTCTGAGTTTGTAAAAATAGTCTACATTTTTTTCCTAAATGTTTTTAAGTTATATTTAGCATCTCTAAGAAATTGATTTTTGCTTATGTTGTGAGGAAGAGATCAAATTTAATATTTTAGAAATATCTGTAACTAGTTATTCTATACTAGTTATTAGATAGACCATTCTTCCTCCCTCTGATCTGCAGTGCCACTTCAGTCATGTATAAGTTCCTGTATGTGAAGTTCCTCTATGTATTTCTGGGCATTCAGTTTATTCTGCCAGTTTTTCTGTCCCTGTAGTAAATCACGCTGTTGTAATTACTGTAGCTTTAAAGTAAGTCTTGGTATCTTATAGGACAGTTCTCTTCACCACCTTCTTTTTACTGAAATTTCATTGAATGTAGTTTTGAGACAATTAACATATTTAGAATGTTGAGTCTCCCCTCCATGAAATGTTCTTCCACCAGAAGAACAGAGGTATCTATCTAGTGGGGACTCTCCCTTAAGCCCTTTAATGTCTTTAGGTAGTTTTATAATAGTAAAGTAGGTGATAATGTGCAAATAATGATGGTTTTATTTCTTCTTTTCCAATCTTTGCCACCTTTATTTCTTTTGCTTGCCTTGTAGTACTAACTAGGCTTTTCAGTACAGTATAGAATGGAATTGATAATAACAGGCATCCTTGTCTTTTTCCTGATGTTAGAAAGAATGCTTTTAATTCTTCACTGTTAAGATGCTGGCATAGTACCTGTCCCTTTGGCATTACTGCTTAGTTCAGTCTATCATCCTACTGCATGAAAATGTCTCCCAGAGCAAGGCCACTGAGGTTTGCAGGGTTCCAGTACAATACATCTTCTCAGGTTGCAACTGCAGCAATATATGGCTTCCCCCTTTCAAGGCATCCGGTATAATTGAGCTAAGAGACAATGTCATCTCTTGCCCCGAGCCTCTTTCAGGGTGTTAATGTAATATTGGATTTCTCTTATTACCTACCATAACTCATTTATTTACTCCTTTACCCTTAACTACTATTCCTCCTTCTTTCCATTTATACCCAAACTTTTCCACCTTTGGAAGGGACATTAGGTTCGGCCACAGCACTGGTTTAGATTGCAGGCAGCAATAGTAGTCTAGCAAGTACCTCCGCCTCAGTTCACTACCATTCATATTAGGGTAAGGTTACATAGGTACAGAACTAGTGGGCTGTTTTTACCTCCAGGCATTACAGCTGCATTCACTGTTAACCCCCATTTTGCCAGATGGGGTGAAGGCACAGCCCACCCCAGCAGGCTCTTAGGAATTCTGACATAAAGGTTTAAAAATAGAGTTTCATCCCTGCTTCTGGCACTTGTAGCTGTAGTCCTGGTCCTGCATCAGGTAGGAAAAACAAAGCTGAGATGATGTGGGGAAGAAAATAAAAAGTATATTGTCATACCAGCATCCTTACCCCTTAGGAAGAATTGTAGTCATACCAGCATCCATCTCTATCCCCTTTTCCCCAGATCCACCAGAAGAACAGAGGTATCTATCTAGTGGGGACTCTCCCTTAAGCCCCCTTATGTTGAATGTGAGCACACATTTGTGAACGCATGAAAGTCAGCCCTTTATGCTTTTATCTCACACATTTTAGATAGCAGATGTTTCAACTGCCTGTTCTAATTCTCAATTAAACCATTACTGTGAGGGTGATAAGCAACATCATATATCCATTTGATGTGGTATCTTTTCACCCACTGTTGGACACTGTGTGCTGTGAAGCGTGTTGTGTCCCATAGCCTGAAGATGTGTAACTTGGCGGCCCACATTGGTAGAGTATCTTCTGTTCCAATCCTCTAATAGTATTTTAAGCATCTACTGCCTCGTATGCAAAGCCCAGTCTGAAGTATCTATTCCTGGTAGGACCCATTTATAGCCCCCCCCAACCAGGGCTGCTGGCATTAATCCAGTTTAGTCTACTTGCTGGCTATGTGTAGTAGGGCCTTCCCCACCGGGGAGTCTTCCCCACAGCCATCTGCATCCTCTGTCTCTCCTGTTGGCAGACAAAACAGTTCTTGTTGGCAATTTGTGCCTCAGAGGGTATAAGATTATGTCTAGATTCAGCCCATCTCTGCATTGCTGCAGTCCCCCAGGTGGCCACTTGAAGGGGTTATACCAAAAGGTCCACTTGGTGGTTACATCACCTCCCAAACCTGAAAGTGGGTTCTTCTGATGGGCATTAACATGTCCTACTTTAAAGTGGCCCATAAATTCCCAGAGGGATTTCCATATGGCTGCACCTTATACAGGCATCCTTTTAATAGTCCAGTTTTCCGTTGCCCATGAGTTAGTAAAAACCCAAGCATATGGGCTTTACCATTGTTCAATTCTTCCATCACTGCTAGGAAAACAGCGTGTAAGTCAGCCCACTGAGCCCATCTGTGTTTACCTTCTTTGATCAGAGTGGTGGCCATTCACCTTGGAACTGTCATACATAAACCAAGCAGCTCTTTGTTGGTCAGTTGAGAGGTATTTATACTGTCCAAGTGACAACAGAATCTGGCACCTCCTCACTCAGTTCCAGAGTCAGTCCTCTGGGAAAAGAGGCTCCTCATTGTATCTCCTCCTTGCCTTCTCCTCATAACAAGATCCTCTATAAACAATCTCCATTTAATTATGGAACTCTTCTGTGCACTGCCTTCCTCATTAGAGTATTTTTCTGACATTACCCAAGACATCATGGGTATTTTGGGTTTCAAGATCATTTTGTCTTTCAGTCACAGGGGCAGTTTAGACTAATGTTCAATAGCAGGCTAGTAATTGCCTCTCAAATGGAAATGCTCCAGTCCGTCATCCCAGTAGTTGTCACTGAGAGGTGCTCACAGACTTTTGCCGTAAGCCCCAGTCTGTGCTCTATGTAGGGCTCCTGTACAGAGTTTGTCTGCCAGGCTCCAGCTTCTTGTCTATAACACTGTGTGGGCTCCGGCAGTCTTATTCCCATTTAGCATGATGTCTAATTAATATTGCTTGGATTGGAGAGTGATTGACATGCCATCTGTTTTACTTTGGGGGGAGGTGTTCCCCATTTAGACATAGTATCCATTCCCATAAACCATTCAGGTAAGCCTGTTTAAACATGCCAGTTTTCACCCAAACTTCCACCTTAATCAGTCAACCTTAACTTTTTTCATATTCTCTCAATCTAATTGTAGCCTGCATTAAGACTTCACCAAAGGGTTTTGGTATCACAGTGCATGAGGTCCCATCCCAGTAAAGGACTCCTAGAAACTTCTCCACTCCCTGACATTTTAGCCAGCAGGGGGTTTGAGCCAAGATTAATCTGCCTGACTATTGCCCCAGGTGATGTCAGGTCTGGTTTCTCATTATAATCATTGCTTTCCCCGTGTCTTACATTTCTCCAAACTAGGGTAAACTAACTCAACTTGCTTAGAGCCCTTTAATTTAGGGGGTCCAGCAGGGGTCCCTTTGATCCACCCAGTCTCAGATAGTATTGTATTAAGACCTTTATTACAACCCCATCAATGTCAATGTCCATTTTATTCATCCCATTTCTTTTTTTTTAACTCTTTTTATTTTTAAGATTTTAAAAAATTTATTTATATATTTCTTCCTTCCTCCCTCCTATCCCTCCCTCCCTCCCTCCCTTCTTTCATTTTTGACCGCGTTGGGTCTTCGTTGCTGCGCGGACTTTCTCTAGTTGCGGTGAGTGGGGGCTACTCTTTGTTGCCGTGCATGGGCTTCTCATTGCAGTGGCTTCTCTTGTTGCGGAGCACGGGCTCTAGGCACGGGGGCTTCAGTAGTTGTGGCACGCAGGCTCAGTAGTTGTGGCTCGCGGGCTCTAGAGCTCAGGCTCACTAGTTGTGGCACACAGGCTTAGTTGCTCCGTGGCATGTGAGATCTTCCCAGACCAGGGCTTGAACCCATGTCCCCTGCATTCATCCCATTTCTTAATAACCATCCACAGATTTCCATCCTGCTGGGATGAGTCTCTTGACACCCTTCTTTC
>NW_006779068.1:526194-528766 GCF_000442215.2 Lipotes vexillifer | reverse complement strand
CTCTTTCCCACTTCTATCAACATTTGCTTTATTCACTCAGTTTCTTAATAATTGTTTAAAAATTTCCACCATGCTGGGACGAGTCCCTTGACTCTTTCCTCTGCCTCTCCACATTTTCTTTTAAATTAATATAATGTTTTTATTAGCATCTGCTAAGATTCATGAGGGGAAGATGAGACAGGCTTCTCTGACTCTAAGGTTACATGGGTTGCTAATGCAGAAGGGGCCCACAGTAGTTACCATGACCTGAGTAATGGACATTTTCAGTTTTGAGTATACTAGTTATCATAACACCAATCCCACACGGCTTACATATGAATAATAAGGGGTGAATTCATCTGGGGTGTTCCACTTGATGTTTTTAAGGGGAGTCCGGTAGTCCCCCTTCTTTGAGTAAACACTTTACAGCAGTTTTTATCCAGTGCACGAGGCTGGCTGCTCCCTCGGGAGTAACCTGCTCTGAGTCTGTATCATGGATAGCCATCTGTAATTGTCCCATAGTTAGCTCTGGGTCCTGCACCATCCTTTCCACTCTGCAGCATTTAAAAATGAATATACTGCTCCAGGGACTCTGGTGGTCCGGTGGTAAAGAATCCACCTTATAATCCAGGGGACACAGGTTCGGTCCCTGGCCAGGGAACTAAGATTCCCACATGCTGTGGGGCAACTAAGGCCGCGTGCCACAACTACTGAGCTTGCGCGCCTCAACTAGAGAGCCCGCGTGCTGCAAACTACAGAGCCCACATGCTCTGGAACCCGTGTGCCACAACTACAGAGCCCACGCTCCCTGGAGCCTGCGCACCACAACTAGAGAAGAGAAAACCCGTACACCACAACGAAGAGTCCATGCGCCGCAACAAAAGATCCCACGTGCCTCAAGGAGGATGCTGCGTGCCACAACTAAGACCCAACGCAGCCAAAATTAAAATAAATAAAATAATAAATCTTAAAAAATAAAAATAGAAATGAAAATGAATATACTGCTCCTAAACTTCTCTCTTGGTCCTTTTTAGTAAAGCTTCTTCAGGAAGCTCGTGATGCCAACCTACAAAGTGAGACAGCTCCTTCACACTGAGCCCCGTGGTCTCAGTAGTTTCTTGGTTTTTCCCTTCCCAACCCCACACATGAAATTTGGTGACCAGCAGTCTTGAGGTGCTCTTTTGTTGTCCCTGAATAATTTTTCACTTTTGGGGGGCAGCTTTGAAGCTAGTTGGCCCAGCATCAAAATCTGACCCAGCACTCTCTTTTAATTTCATTTTAGCTATTATAGCTAACAATAATCAAGGGATTGTATATTTCACTTTTTTCTTATTGGTTTGTATTTCTTTATGCATCTGTTGAAACAGTTCCCCAGGAGTTAGATCCATCAATAAAGTCCATCGATAACTTTTACCTTCAGTCATTTATCTCAGCATAGCTGCTGCCCTACACCATGATTGATCATGTGGCCACCCAGGAGTCAAAGGTTCCTCATACCCTGCCCTGTTCCTCATCCTTTCTCTTCCTAAACCACGTGCTTCTGTGAGCCTGTGTCATTCTACTGAATTCCACATTTTATGACAGTAAATGAGAGCTACTTTCCTCCCTGACACCCATCAGATCTGATACCAGCAATTTAGTTCACTTCTGACACGAACTACCTGGAGTTAACATCAGATTCCACAGGTTTAAGCATTTGATCCTGCAAGACTACCCTCCCTTCAGGCACCAGCCACAAATAGGGTGCCCAGACTACCCACATTTCTGCCCAGCCAACTATGAATTCAGGATTTCCCACGACCCCACTTTCGGGGGGGGGGGGATTTTCCCACAAACCCACTAGAACGACACACAGAACTCAGGAAAGCACTTTACTTACTGTCACCGTTTACTATAAAGGATACAACTCAGGAACACCCAAATGGAATACATGTATAGGAGAAGGTATGGGGGGGAAGGACACAGAGCTTCCATGCCCCTCCAGGCACATCATCCTCCCTGCACCTCAGTGTGTTCACCAACCTAGAAGCGCCTCTATTTCTTCTTGAACCAATTTTTGTTCATTTCTATTTTCTCTAGGAATAATTTTCTTAGCTTTCAGTTTATTGACATAAAGTCTTAATGTTTCTTTATCTTCTTAATATCTGCTGTGTCTGTAGTTTTGTCCCCCTTTTCATCCCTAATACTATTTATTTATGCCTTCTCTCCTTTTCCCTTGGTTGTTTTTCCATAAAGTGTGTCAATTACGTTACTCTTTTTTTTTTTTAACATCTTTATTGGAGTGTAACTGCTTTACAATGTTGTGTTAGTTTCTGCTGTATAACAAAGCGAATCAGCTATACATACACATATATCCCCATATCCCCTCCCTCTTGCATCTCCTTCCCACCCTACCTATCCTACCCCTCTAGGTGGTCACAAAGCACCGAGCTGATCTCCCTGTGCTATGCAGCTGCTTCCCACTAGCTGTCTATTTTACATTTGGTAGTGTATATATGTCAGTGCTACACTCTCACTTCATCCTAGCTCCCCATGTCCTCAAGTCCATTCTCTATGTCTGTGTCTTTATTCCTGTCCTGCCCCAGGTTCAGCA
>NW_006779068.1:482971-525925 GCF_000442215.2 Lipotes vexillifer | reverse complement strand
TGGTACATGACTCTTTTTGAATTATGGTTTTCTCAGGGTATATGCCCAGTAGTGGGATTGCTGGGTCATATGGTAGTTCTATTTTTAGTTTCTTAAGGAACCTCCATACTGTTCTCCACAGTGGCTGTATCAATTTACATTCCCACCAACAGTGCAAGAGGGTTCCCTTTTCTCCACACGCTCTCCAGCATTTACTGTTTGTAGATTTTTTTTTTTTTCTTTTTTTTTGTGATACACGGGCCTCTCACTGTTGTGGCCTCTCCCGTTGCAGAGCACAGGCTCTGGACGCGCAGGCTCAGCGGCCATTGCTCACGGGCCCAGCCGCTCCGCGGCATGTGGGATCTTCCCGGACCGGGGCACAAACCCGTGTCCCCTGCATTGGCAGGCGGACTCTCAGCCACTGCGCCACCAGGGAAGCCCTGTTTGTAGATTTTTTGATGATGGCCATTCAGACTGGTGTGAGGTGATACACTGTGGTTTTGATTTGCATTTCTCTAATGATTAGTGATGTTGAGCATCCTTTCATGTGTTTGTTGGCAGCCTGTATATCTTCTTTGGAGAAAGGTCTGTTTAGGTCTTCTGCCCATTTTTTGATTGGATTGTTTGTTTTTTTTGTTATTGAGCTGCATGAGCTACTTGTATATTTTGGAGATTAGTCCTTTGTCAGTTGCTTTGTTTGCAAATTTTTTCTCCTTTCTGAGGGTTGTCTTTTCATGTTGTTTATGGTTTTCTTTGCTGTACAAAAGCTTTTAAGTTTCATTAGGTCCCATTTGTTTATTTTTATTTCCATTTCTCTAGGAGATGGGTCAAAAAGGATCTTGCTGTGATTTATGTCATAGAGTGTTCTGCCTATGTTTTCCTCTAAGAATTTTCCTCGTAGAGTTTCCTCTAAGTATCTGGCCTTACATTTAGGTCTTTAGTCCATTTTGAGTTTATTTTTGTGTTTGGTGTTAGAAAGCGTTCTAATTTCATTCTTTTACATGTAGCTGTTCAGTTTTCCCAGCACCACTTATTGAAGAGGCTGTCTTTTCTCCATTGTATATTCTTGCCTCCTTTATCAGAGATAAGGTGACCATATGTGCATGGGTTTATCTCTGGGCTTTCTATCCTGTTCCATTCATCTGTATTTCTGTTTTTGTTGTTTTTGTGCCAGTACCATATTATCTTGATTACTGTAGCTTTGTAGTATAGTCTGAAGTCAGGGAGCCAGATTCCTCCAGCTGCATTTGTCTTTCTCAAGATTTTTTTTGCTATTCGGGGTCATTTGTGTTCCCAAACACACTGTGAAATTTTTTGTTTTTGTTCTGTGAAAAATGTCATTGGTAGTTTGATGGGGATTGCATTGAATCTGTAGATTGCTTTGGGTAGTGTAGTCATTTTCACAATGTTGATTTTTCCAGTCCAGGAACATGGTATATAGCTCCATCTGTTTGTGTTGTCTTTAATTTCTTCATCGGTGTCTTATACTTCTCTGTATACAGGTCTTTTGCAAGAGGATCTACCATCTTAATTCCAGCCCTTCTTGGACTTTGTCCCTCAACATGCACAGAAGTAAAACCGAAGCTCTAGGCCGCCTTAGATCAGTAAACACTCCAAAGACAGCCAGACGTTTGAGTTTTACCACCCTGGACTCTTGCTCACATTTTGTTCCCAGCCTCCAATGACTACCCTTATTTTTATTTTTTTAAATTTATTTATTTTATTTATTTGTTTTTAACTGCACTGGGTCTTCATTGCTGCACACGAGCTTTCTGTAGTTGTGGTGAGCGGGGGCTACTCTTCGTTGTGGTGCATGGGCTTCTCATTGTGGTGGCTTCTCTTGCTGCGGAGCACAGACTCTAGGCACGCGGGATTCAGTAGTTGTGGCTCGCGGGCTCTAGAACGCAGGCTCAGTAGTTGTGGCGCACAGGCTTAGTTGCTACGTGGCATGTGGGATCTTCCCAGACCAGGGCTCGAACCCGTGTCCCCTGCATTGGCAGGCAGATTCTTAACCACTGCGCCACCAGGGAAGCCCCAACTTCCCTTATTTTTTTTTTGGCAAATTCATAGTCATATATTGGTGTTATATAGCTATTTTATTTACCATTTGTAGACTAGTTTTGGAGTCCTAGTCTACAGCACTGCTGTAAATAGAAATGTTTAAAAAAGATCACTGAACTAAAATTAAAATGAACAGATTGATTGTGACAGTTATTACAGAATGTAACAACTGCTAGGCATATTAATGTAACTATTAGTAATGTAAAATAGGAAAATAATCCAGATCTTTTTTCTCTTTTACCAACAATTACCAATTATATTTAATCTACATTAAATAATTTAAGTACATAGTATGTGCATAAATACTTTGTTTTAACCTTCATTGAAGCAATAAGATACTACTTTTCACATATCCTCATGAGTGTTAGAAAATTATATTTTTATGAATGTATAGATATATATATTTATAGGAAGCTATATTTTATTTAAAATTATGAATTAAACAAGACCTTTTAATTTAGAAAACAATTCTCAATGAATATATAGTTCATTGCCTATTTTGCAAGCCTATTTGACTTTGAAACATGTATACTTTTTTAAAAAGTCATCTCATATCAAATAAATCCTTTTCAAGTCAGATTCAAATTATTTATTCTCATAGATCCATTTTGGAGGGATTCCACTTCCCAGAGATTATTTCCATATAGATTATATTCAGCAAGTTTTAAAAATTGTGGCAAGAAAAAATACCCCATAAATTTACCATCTTAACTATTGCTTAGTGAAAAGTTCAGTAGCATTAAGTATATTCACATTGTTGTGCAACCAATCTCCAGAGCTTTTTTCTTCTTGAAAAGCTGAAACTCTATACCCATTAAACAATAACTCCGCATTTTGCACTCCTCTTAGCCCCTTCCTGACAACCACCATTCTTCGTTTGTTTGTATGAACTGACTACTTTAGATACCTCTTGTAAGTGGAATTATACAATATTTGTCTTTCTTTGACAGGCTTATTTCACTTAGCATAATGTCCTTAAGGTTCACCCATGTTGTAGCATATGTCAGGATTTCCTGCCTTTATAAGGCTGAATAACTTTCCATTGTATGTATATACCACATTTTGTTTATCCATTCATCCATTGACGGATGCCTGGATAGTTTCCACCTTTGGGCTACTGCGAATAATGGTACTATAAACATAGATGTACAAATATATCTTCAGCACTCTGCTTTCAGTTCTTTTGGGCACATACCCAGCAGTGGAGTTTCAGCACGTTTTTAGTACTTAGCTGCTTCCTGCTGCTGCCAAACACACTTTGGTTTTCCATGTTGATAATATAGATATTCTTTTAATAGCTTCAGCATATTTCATTATATAACTGGCCATAAATCTAACCCTTTTGTTAGTTACTTAGGGGATTATAAATAGTTTATTGTTATAAATGACACTTTATACATAAGCGTCCATGTACATATGTTTTTGTATATTTATGTGATAAATTACTAGAATTGCTGGGTCAGATCATCTGTATATTTTTTAAGCTTTTGATAGATATTGCCAAGTACAAAGCTCTAGCAATTTATGCTGCCTTTATAAGGCCATGTATGAGAATACCCTTTTCTCCACACCTTTGCTGTGATTTTCTTTTTAATCTTTGTCACAATCAAAAGCAAAATGTAGCTCACTTTTCAGCCATCATCGAGGGTGATTTTTTTTTAATGTTCATTTGAATTTGTATTCTGCCTTTTGTGATATCTTTGTGAACTAGGAAGATAAGCTGAATTATGCATGGGTCCAAGCCCTCAAAGCCAGCCTGGCTCAGTTAGTAACTAGTCACTGCCTTGGGTTAGTAAATGTATAATCTTTCAGCTGCATCAGGATGTTCACCAGAGGTGTGCTGTACACCACCATCCTCACACCTCCACTGGCAGTGCTTTGCAGTATGTAAACCCTGATAATCATGGCCTTTTCATGGGGCATTGCACCACCAGCCAGCACTGGACCTGCTCTGTGTCACTCAGCCATCTCCTCAGCCTGCAACATGGGTCCTGTGCCCCCAACCTCAGCTCCAGCCCCAGGCCGCTGGACTGTCCTCACGGGGCTGACCTTATTCTCCACAGTGATGCTGGTGGACAGGGGCCGAGACCCGGGGGTGAGACAGCAGAGGCCAGGCCATCTCAGAGTCTGTGTCTGTTCCACTGCTAGGCAAATTTTTGGCAGTATGTTTTTTTGTATAACATAGGCAAGCATAATGTCCAGTAGTTTTGTTTCATTTTACATGTCTTAGATGTTAACATATTAATTTCTTAGTACACATTCATTGATCACTCACTATGTAGTAGGTCCCGTACCAAGTGCTAGAAATTCTGAGATTAAAAATATAGTCATGGGCTTCCCTGGTGGTGCAGTGGTTGAGAGTCCTCCTGCCGATGCAGGGGACACCGGTTCGTGCCCCGGTCTGGGAAGATCCCACATGCTGCGGAGCAGCTGGGCCCGTGAGCCATGGCCGCTGAGCCTGTGCGTCCGGAGCCTGTGCTCCGCAATGGGAGAGGCTTTAAAAGACTGATTTTAAATTACTAAAATCTCTCTGCCAATTCCCAAGTTACCATTAATAGCAACATTTTCTCCTTTTCTGGAATATATATATATATATATAGTCATTGCTCTCCAGCAGGTGATGGTTAGCAGGGAAGAGCAGAGAGATTCATGAACAGATAATTATAATTGAATTTTAATAGTTTTAGTGAGAGGAATAATTAGTGTGATGGAAATAGAGGTGGGGTACTGTGGAAGGGACTCTCGTGACGATAAGAAGTATTCAGGGAATGCTTTCCAAAAGAACCACTGCCTAAGGAAAAAGTGGAACTTAGCCAGGTACTGCAAGGGGAAGAGACATTCTGGGCAGAGGGAAGGGGTGTACAGAGGCTCAGGGACCTGTGAAAATATTTCATGTTCAGTAAATGAATTTTAAGCAGATGATTTGACTGTATATGTGGTGGTAAGAAATGAGGCAGGAAAGGGCCAAGTTATGAAGAGCCTCACGCCATGCTGAGGCATGTCTTAAATGTGGAAACTTATTACACATTCCTCACTTTGAGTATCAAAGAAAAAATAATTTTCCAAATTATTTAAATTTTTAAAAACATGCTTAAAGAAGAAAACTACCTTTTATTTCTTGATTCAGTTAAAAAGAATTGTCTTGTTTCTGCTAAGTAACTGCATTATTAAAATGTGTATGGCATTTAAACCAATCTTGAGAAAGCAGAACTGGAAAAAAGAATAGACATAGAACACCCACAAGTTGGTGGAATCGTGGTGAAGGAAAAATAAACCATGTGTATCAGTCTTTCATGTCTACTAGAAGAGGGGAAAACATATAATTTATTTTCACTTCCCAAGTGAAAGTTTACCATAATCAAAGCAAGAAAACAGCCCAAGATGCTGGTTTCCATTCCTTAAAGAATTTATGTTTCCTTTGAGATTGAACATTTTCCATCAACAGCAAATAAAGTAGCCAAGCTGCTAGGGATTTGATATGATGGCTTAAAACCTTCTGCCTTTCAGGATAGGTTCAATCAGGAGACAGATTAAACCACACAGTAATTTAAATAGAGGAATGTAATAAGAAGTTATTAAACTATAACAGGAAACTATAAAGACATGAAGAAAACTCTAAAGGGTACCCTAGGAAGGACAAACTTGGAAGGGGACCCACTTCCCAAGGCTGAGGTTCATATCTCACTGAATGCTGTGGTGGCAGCTCATTGGATGGTGGAGGTCAGTGGGTTGCTTGGGCCAGAGCTGATCCTCAGTCACCAGACAAGCAGAAGACAAGACAAACCTCCCTGGTCTAAGTGAGCTGTGGCTGGTGAGCAGGCACACAGAAGTTGTCAGGGCACCAGGTGGCTGTGTGAGATATGAGTGTGCCGTATCCGCATTAGGAGGGCCCAGTCACTGAGGCTGCCCACTCTGGGCGTGTGGCCGGGGAAGTGGGACACCAGATGTCCTCACATATCCACACCAGTGATCAGCCATGCAGAAGGAGCAAGAACACACAAAACACTGCACCTTGCCCACTACACTCCAAAACCAGGGAGCAGAAGCGCTTCCTCCTGCAGTCTCTCCGCTGTCCTCTCTGGCAAAGTTTTCCGGTGTGTTCACTATAAAAGAGAACATGCTTACGGTCCAATCCATTTTCATAGACCACCTATAGAGTGATTTGGAGCTCAGTGAATAGATCAATAGATAACTGGCACAGGATCTGACTGTTTAAAACCCTGACCCTTTCACCTGTGTCTGGCTTTTAATTGAGAAAGAAATTAAAAAGCCCCTGACACCCAGGAACTGATCTAGCTCTCAGCTCAGCCTCCCTATCACTGTAGACTGATTGGATGCTCATAGCTGAGCCATGTTGCTCTGTAGAGCATAAACGGTCTCACGGGACCATCCACTCCAAGCAAGGTCACTGTGCAACCCACAGAATAGCAAACACCCTCTTCCCTCAAGCTGCCTGGTATTTGGGGGTTTTTTTGTGTTTTTTTTTTGCGGTATGTGGGCCTGTCACTGTTGTGGCCTCCCCCGCTGCGGAGCACAGGCTCTGGACGCGCAGGCTCAACGGCCATGGCTCACGGGCCCAGCCGCTCCGCGGCATGTGGGATCCTCCCGGACCAGGGCATGAACCTGCGTCTCCTGCATCGGCAGGCGGACTCCCAACCACTGCGCCACCAGGGAAGCCCTGGTATTTGTTTTTTAGAAGTATTCCTGTAAACAGGTTTTCACCTAAAATTTTATAATGAATCAAATAAGGAAAATTTTAAATACATGTAGGCTATGGATAGCTGATGATTCATGACCAAAATCCCATTGTAGACTATTAAAGATAGTCATTTACAGATTATAAAACAACACAAGAAAAAATTTTAATAGAAAAACATCCTGCTTTTGCGTGGTTGGGTGTTCTTTGAGTTTGATATGAACCAAGTAGCATCGGATCATTTCCCTTAACCTTTTTAAAAAGACTTCCCCAGAGTCTTACTCCCCCAGATTTTACTGTATTTGTGCACAATAAATTCTGTGAGAGAATTATTACAATTCCACAGTATCCATTCTGAAAACCAAACTTTTTTTGGAAACTCATTTGTCGGCAAAATCAGATCTGAACCAAAGTGACCCTATTTAAGTTCTTTGAGTATACTGGGACACTCATATAGTTTGCTGCAGAAACATTAATGTATTTGATTATAGGGTGCTGCTCTGGATATTTCAAGTATGTGTGGTATGCACAATATTACCTTTCTAAATTAAAAAAGAGAAAATCTGAATTCTGAAACACGTCTGCCTCTGAAGGTTTAAATAGGGATATAGACATATGTATGTATAGCATCCTTGGCAGAGTGGTTTTAGAGGGCACTTTATGTGTAGCTATGTGAGTTGATGAATGTTCACTAATTTTTTTCTATATATATATATATATATATATATATATATATATATATATATATATCAAATCATCATCTTGTACACCAAATGTTATATGTCAATTATATTTCAATAAAACTGGGGGTGGGGTGAGAAGGCACTTTAATACTGTGGACAGTTTTTAGTTTTGATAGATTAGTTCGTGTAAACAAAACACAACAAAAAAACCAACCTCTAATTTTCTGGTAGCTTTCACTTTGTCCCTAGATTTGAGTTGGAGGTTAATGTAGGAAGTGTGACTATGAATGCATATATCTGTTGACTTTTTGTACCCACAAAATGAAGGCTAAAATAAATATAATAAGGATAACTATAGGCTATAGCCATGATCATTTATACAAGAAAAACAGAGCCTCTGAATTGAGGATTGCGTAGATATACATGTATATAAAAAGTGATCAGTAGCAATATTCTTACACATTTTAAATGGGAGAAGTGCCAAGAGCAATTTTATTAGTTCTTATTTGCTTTGCATTTTGAGGGAATGTCAATACACATACCAGTGTTTTCAGAAGCAAAAAGCTTAATGATGTTTCCCACCTACTCATACCCCCTTAAAACCATTCAGTGAAACCATTTAACTCTTTAATTATGGTGGAATAGAGCTGACCTCTTTTCTGCATGGTCATGAAGAAACATTTTACTTATTTATTAGCACACGAATTTTTTCTGGAAATTGATATTTTCAAGCTTAATGCAGTGATTATGTTTTGACTTGTAATCTTCCCCTCCATTTTTGTTGTTGCTGTTCTGTACAGATTATCAACGCCTGATGACTGTGGCGGAAGGCATCACCACACTTCTGTTCCCATTTCAGTGGCAGCATGTTTATGTGCCCATCCTCCCTGCTTCTCTGCTACATTTTCTTGATGCTCCTGTCCCTTATCTGATGGGCCTTCAGTCAAAAGAAGGAACTGACCGTTCTAAGCTAGAACTTCCTCAAGAGGTAAAAACTTACAGTGAACGATGAAGCACTTGCTGTTTGTTGATTTAGGTCAAACCCCACTTTTGTTAGATAGCATTGTCTTTGTCTGAACTGAGTCTCTGGCTATTCTGCTTCTTCCAAGTAGGTCTAGGGCAGAGGCTCAGCCATAGAATGCAGATCCTGATTCCTGATGATTATTATATGACATAGTCATTAATTAAACATGGATCAAAACAGGACAGTGGCAAATTTTCACAGCTGTAAATTTGTGAAGATGGAGCACTAGTAGTATTATCTAGGAGCTTTATTATTTTAATAACATTTTATTTCTTTTTCCCTATTCCTGTTATAAATTTTGTTTTTAAGTGGTACAGCCCAATTTTAACATCCTTTAAATTATTGTATTAATTGAGGTGAATTTGATTCTTGACCTCTATCAAATGAAAAGTAACATCTTTCAGCAAGCTAGGGATCATGGAAATATTAAATACTTTAGTAGTCTGTTTTCAGACGTAAGGCCAGTTATCAGCTTTTTCTAAATGTTAGCTTAGCTCACTGGTTGCGATGAAAATTCTAACCCTTAGCTTTTAGTCTACCTTAAGATTACTGTGCTTTCTGTGTGCTATATTTTCAAATGTTGTTTCAGAAGAAAATAAACAGGAATTCTTGAAAGCATTTTGAATCTAATTTTTAGCTGTTAATGGTACTCAGAATTGAAATGTAAAGCCTTTGAATTGAAATATTGATGACAGTGCCATGGCCTATTAAAAAACATAAAATGGTTAATTACATTATATTATTCACTATTTAATTAGCACCTTTCTTAATAAAATCTTTCATGCTGTGCTTCACTCTTATTTGTTCTTATTACCCATAGAGATTCTCATTTTAATAAATGAATTTAAAATAACACACTGAGCCACAGACGTTATACCCAGTAATGATTCCTGTAATCATCCACTGCTTACTTTATTCTAATGAATGTTTCCCTACCAAAATTAACATTTTTGTTCAGGGGAAAATAGCTTGATTCAGATCATATAAAATACACATGCAAACTGTTTTGCTCTTTTTTTGAGCTTGTGCACGTTCTCTGCTTCTCCCTCTCTCTTATACCTCTTTTTTCTAATACCTGAACTCTCATTTTCTCTTTTATTAAATTAGTCTAAGTATCTTGTTGGTTCAAAGAAGTAAGTCCTTTAAATTTTTAAGGAAAAAGAAATAGACTAGCCAAATGCATTTTGTTTTCTTTTCTTTTCTTTTTTCTTTTTTTTTTTTTTTGCGGTACACGGGCCTCTCACTGTTCTGGCCTCTCCCGTTGCGGAGCACAGGCTCCGGACGCGCAGGCTCAGCGGCCATGGCCCACGGGCCCAGCCGCTTCGCGGCACGTGGGATCCTCCCGGACCGGGGCAGGAACCCGCGTCCCCTCCATCGGCAGGCGGACTCTCAACCACTGAGCCACCAGGGAAGCCCATGCATTTTGTTTTAAAGACTTAAACAGTGACATGTTTTAGCTTCTTGTTGAGTATCTGGTCTCTTTGCATGTTAATGAAATATATTTTTAGACACATAAATATTATCTTTCCATTTTTGCATGAGTAATAATTGTTGAGAAATTTTAAATGCCACCTTGATGTATTTGTCAGGAAATCTTTCTGTCTCTATGCCTGTGTGTATCCTCTGACTCTAAAAATAAACAAACTTAAAAATTCTGAAAGCTGTTACAGTAATGTCTGTGATTTTCTAATTTTTCATTCACTAAACCAACACTATTTAATAAATATACATACTCATGTTTTCATAGAGTAGAATAATAAGAAATAACCTGAATCAGCTGTGAAAAGAACACTGCTTCTGTATAGAAAGTATTCATTAGTGCATTACTGTTTTATAGGAAAAGGCTAATAGCATATCACTTTGCTCTGGTTTCATTTTACAATGAGATGAAATAATCTACTCCACAGAATTTGGAGGAGGAAGTGGGTATAAAAATAGTCATTTTAAAAAAGTGACTGGTAATACCCTCCCTTGCCTTGAAAACTGTAAAATAAACTAATAGCTAAAAATAGTGAGAGGACTTCTTAGAATAGTTGTGAAAATAAGTTTACGAAATGATTATTTTAAGAAGACATGATTTTAGTTGTTAGCTAAGTAATATAACTACATAGACTTATAATGAACTACCCACTCACTTGCCCCATGATTCCAAAATGACAGGCACAGGTAGCGATTTGTTATATTGTTTTGGTCGGGGGAGGGGGGGGAGAGTGATGGTGGAAGGATGTGGCACTGGGGATTAGTTGCATAGACTGTACCTCATTTTCTACCATTCTTGCTCATCTTTACAGTGAACGGTAGACAAAAAAATCTAGGGAAAAACTGAAACAGCATTGCTTTGCTACTTTCTTTTTGTCATATCTTGCCCTAAAATTTTATGAAAATGTTAAATGTGCCCCTCTGGCTTACCCTTATACCAGCTTAACTTCAGCTATTGAGAAACCAGGACTCTTACCAAACATGAAGAGGGCTGCCCTGGACTCACATTCCTGGATACTTCTTCCTCTTGCCTATATTTTTAAGGTTCCACAAAATGACCATGTCCTTAAGCCTTATTCATTCATTCATCAAACAGTTGTATCATACACTACTAGTGTACAATATACTGGGAGACATCTAGAGAAAAATGTCACCTTTAAGAGGTGATTTCTGATTTCCAAAATAAGACATTTACAAATATCAATAACACAGGCTAAAAAAAAACGAATAAGAGGAATGAAAGAACTAAGAATATATACAGAGGAAATCAAGATGCCTTTAAGATAGGAACATGGGAAGCCTTCATGGCAGAAGAGATCATTAAGCTTCAAGTCCTTGTCCCCTACTTTTGAGGGAATGTTTGTTGTTTTTAATTGGAAGTAATTACATATGAAGGCTTCTGGGCAGTGTTAATCAGTAAAAATATAGAAATATTTAGTTCTAGGGACTTCCCTGTTGGTCCAGTGGTTAAGACTCCGTGCTCCCAATGCAGGGAGCCTGGGTTCAATCCCTGGTGGGGGAACTAGATCCCACATGCATGCCGCAACTAAAAGCGCCTGCATGCCACAACAAATTTCCCGCACGAGGCAACGAGGATTCCACGGGCCACAACTAAGACCCGGTACAGCCAAATAAATAATTAAATATTTTTTAAAAAAGAAATATTTAGTTCTAAAACATCATAAGATTGAGATGTTGAGTATATTTTTTATTCTTGAGTTCTTAAATTTTTTTTTTAATTTAATGGTGTTAAAAGTGAGAAACTGACTTAGAATACTCTATTGTATGGAGTTCTTATCTGTTTTAGAAAAAGGGCTTTTTGGTTTTTCTTCAATAAATTTTTATAACACAAGTTTACATTCCCTGTTTCTACTTTGTAATAATCAATGCCCCAATTCAGGCCCCTGTAAGTCAGCATAGGAGGGTGAGAGAGACTCGCGGGAACATGAAGACAGGCCCATAGCTGTGGTGCTGGAACATCCACCTTGCTGCACATTTTTGGCTCAGCAGTGATTACATGAGCATAACAAGCTTTAAAATTTCCCCAAATGTATCATTTTTCTCTTTTCACAGGGGAAGGAGAGGTATAGAAAAGGATAGCAGGAAGGCATTAATGAAGGATACAGTACAAAATGTAAGTGGTGAGAGGTTGCTGGTTAACATTTAGATTAGCAAGTTAGTGAATTTTTTCTTCCATTTTTAAAGATATTGAATCATCCATCTGAATTATGGTGACCTAGTTTCTCCCTTTAAGCCTTACAGTATATCCTACTTTCTAGAGACTGTAGAAACATATATAAAGATGTGGATTTAAATAAAGCTGTAATAGCACTACTATCTTCAGTAAGATGTGACTTCAGCTTATACTTTATTTAGAGAAAACTATTGACATTGGAGATGAGGCATAATGGAGAAGAAAAAAATCCCTTAAGCTACCAGGCTGTTTGAGGGTGCGTACCTGGAACAGGTGTCAGGAAGTCACCTACCTTCTTGGGCCTCAGTTTCTTCATCTGCAGAATTAAAGGGTTGGATTCAAAGGTTATTTTAGGCTTGAAGAATCACTGTTGATTCTGTTTTTGGATGGTGGAAAATCTTGAGTTTTTATCAATCTTAATTTGGAATTTTGCTATACTTCTTGCTTATCAGTATCTAACATGAAGAACAGGGATCAAACAAAAATAACAGGGACTTACCTGGTGGTGCAGTGGGTAGGAATCTGCCTGCCATTGCAGGGGACACAGGTTCAAGCCCTAGTCCAGGAAGATCCCACATGCCGCGGGGCAACTAAGCCCGTGTGCCACAACTACAGAGCCCATGCACCACAACTACTAAGCCTGTGCTCTAGAGCCCGTAAGCCACAACTACTGAAGCCCACACGCCTAGAGCCCATGCTCCACAGCAAGAGAAGCCACCACAGTGAGAAGCCCACACACTGCAATGAAGAGTAGCCCCCCCACTCACCACAGCTAGAGAAAGCCCAGGTGCCGCAATGAAGACCCAATGCGGCCAAAAAATTAGTTAATTATTTTTTAAAAATTTGACATTAAAAAAAAAAAGGAGAGAATAACAGAAGCCTAATTGTTTGCTCTCCTCTTTTCATCTTACCTTGGCATTCAGGATCAGAAGACAGTATGAATTCTCTCCTTGCTGACCTGGGGGCATTGTTGAGGGGCGGGGAGATGGGGAAGCATGAGGTGAGGCTTCCTATTCTGTTTATTGACTTCACCCCATGCCTTGTGTCCAGCTACTAATCCAGTCAGGATCAGTTTTATGTGATGGACTACCTTGCCCCCCTCCTCCTCCCCAGTTTAGGAGCTTAGTTTTCCTTTATTCTGACAACCTTGTTCTGATCAAGAGGGTATGAACAGTAAAGGTAAAATACTGTTTTTGTATATACTGTCATCAAGTACCTGAGGGACAATGCAAATTTTAGGCAGGTACTTAGCCCCTTGAATTTTCTATATCTATTTGAAAGATGTTTAAAAGTCTTTTAATTCAAAATCCAAAGTGTAAACAAACTCAAAAAACATTTCCTCTTATTTCTGTCTCCTCTTTTCCTCAACTCAAAAATGTTCAAGTCAAGTCTGAGTTACCCAAGGGTTGGTCACTTACCTTTCTCTAGGCACTTGCGTCCACTGCTCTCTGCCTCCTGCTCTTCGTCCAGTGGCTTCTGAAATGGTTTTGCCATGTAAGAGGTTGAAGCTAATTTTAGATAAAGTGAAAATTTGTGGGTTTTCTGTGGACTGGATTGCTCTTTGCCAGTTTCATTCCATTTTGGGGTACTATAGCTGCTAAATTTTAGCAGTTATTGCTAATTCTACATTATAAACGGTGTTAGAGCAGTGGAATGGCATAGAAAGTTCAAGCTCAGTAAGCATTTTATTTTCACCAGTGCCTAATTTGTAAGGTACTATGAGTCTGTGTGCTTTTACCTGTCTTAAGGAAAGTCTATTCGATGTCATGTATTACAGAGTTATATCCAGATTATAATAAACTGATGAGACCCAGGGGAAATGATTCATATATATTAAATATATACTTATATATTCCCTCACATAGGGAAAAATGCTGGCAACAGAGATTTATTTTTAAAGAATAAAATATTCTTAACTCTGAGAAGGTTAACATAAAAGGCAGTGCAACCTTTTCTTTATAATAGTTGATTTTGTTTATAATAGTTGGCAAGAATATTTTAGAACATAAAATTACTATAAAACCTTTGTATTTTTTAATTGATACTTTTAGCATTTTATTAAGTAAAAGTTTTTTAAATTAATTTTTTAATTGAAGTATAGTCGATTTACAATGTTGTGTTTGTTTCTGCTGTACAGCAAAGTGAATCAGCCATACATATACATATATCCACTCTCTTCTAGACTCCATTTCCATACAGGTCATTACAGAGCACCGAATAGAGTTCCCTGTGCTATATACAGCAGGTTCTTATTAGTTATCTTTTATATATAATAGTGTGTATATGTCAATCCCAATCTCCCAATTTAAAAACCTTTGTATTTCTTTTTCCTCTTTCAGGCTAATTTGTGTTTTGTGGATATTGACAACCATTTTATTGAGTTGCCTGAAGAATTTCCACAGTTCCCCAATAAAGTAGATTTTATCCAAGAACTCTCTGAAATTCTTCTTCAATTTGGGATCCCTCCTGAGGGCAGCCTACATTGTAGTGAGAGTGCCACCAAGCTAAAGAATCTGGTTCTGAAAGACTTGGTCAATGACAAGAAGAATGGGAACGTCTCTGCTAATAACATTAGCGTGTATGAGTTACTGAAGGGCAACGAAACCATAGCCCGCCTCCAGGCTCTAGCCAAGCGGACTGGTGTGACCGTGGAAAAAATGGACCTCTCTGCCTCTTTGAGTGAAAAAGAAAAAGATTTAAAACTGCAGTGTGAAGAGGCAGAACTAAGGGACTACCAGCTCAACGTACAGCTCCGAGAGGTCTTTGCTAACCGCTTTACACAGATGTTTGCAGATTATGAAGCGTTTGTGATTCAGACTGCCCAGGACATGGAATCTTGGCTGACCAACCGGGAACAGATGCAGAACTTTGACAAAGTAAAAAGAAGCAGAGTTTCCCTTTTTATGGTTCTTAGTGGGCTATACATTACTGATTTTGTTAACTTTTTTAAAATACAGATTTTTCCGCCTCTCCTTTCCCTTTACGAACTCTTTTTTACCAGTATTTTATACTATATAAAATAATTTCACTGGAAAGTATAAATCAACTAGCTCATTAAGCTGTTCATTGAATTATGTATTTAATTGCCTTTAACCTTATTTTTAACTTTTCTAATACTTTGAAGATGTTTGAAATGAAACTTAAATTCCATGTTTTTCAAACCTGTTAATACTATCTCACCTTGTACGCATTTTATTTACTCATATTTTAGGATCAAGTCTAGTTAAATGAGGCCTATTCCTTTTCTAATAAATCCTTATTCTTATATTTTGTCTTCGTCCTGCAATGAAGTCACAACTTGCCCATGTAAAGGTAACAGTTTACTTTCAGAAGGTAAATTTTTATCTCATCTTAGGATCAAAAGAGAGAAAAAGTGAAGTTTTATGAGAAAAATGAGTTTTTATGTTTTAACCCTTTCTGCATATTGTACAGACAGGGAGACTGAGGCCAGAGACCTTCTCTGGGTCACGCAATCCTTATATAATCTACCACTATCTCCTGGATACCAGTAAAAGCTGCATTTACTTCTAGGAGGGTATTTAGAGGACGCCTGAGCCTGGGAGGGGGTGCTTGAAGGGACTTCAGAAATAGTCCCCCACTTCACTTTCTCCCCTTGCCTGTTCCGACTCCCCGTGGTCAGGTCACTAGGGTGTAGTTCAGTCCCTTGCCTCTGTGATTGCCAAGGCATGATATTGCTATTAGAATGAATTATGGCTTTTTGCTAAATAGTATCTTTGTATCATGAAAGACTGCTCAAAGGGGCTAATATGTTCTAAGAGGCTAATCTACAATCTTGGAGCATCTGACAATTAAGAATTAATAAAAAATTTTTGTAAAGGTGGGTGGTATAAAAGATTATTTTCTGATTTCATCAGATTTTTTTAGATGAGTTATATAAACCACATTTAACAGTTAATTTCTGATGTACTTTATGTTTGAGAAAACTTCTTTAATAAATTAAGAAGCTTTCACCTCTCCAAATGTATTCTTGCTCTTAGTTTCCATTCTCATTAAGCTTAACCATTTTTCCACATTTTTTCCTAGCCAGCTTGGAACTAATCTGTGTATACTCATGATTTATCCTTGGAGCAATTCAAATTCTTATCTAAATTGAGCACTGGTACTTTCTTCCTTCTTAATCTTTATGTAGCTTCAAACTATAAATGGAATTCTTTTTATATAACCCCTAGAGAAATGAAAGTTTCATGTTGGATTCCAGAAGGCTTGTAATCATCTCATTTTCACTAGGAAAATTTACAGGACTATCACATAGTAGTCCTGCAAGCCAAGTCTTTGCTGCCTTAAGTGATGTAGCCCACAAGGATCTGAATATCAAAAGCCAGACATTTGGTCCATTTAGGAAAAAAGGCTGTTTGCTCTGTGAAAAGTAAAATTGATATTTATCTGTAAAATATCTTTTGAAGAGGTGAACTATTTCTGGAGATGACTGTGAATCTTTCTTTGGTTATTTGGATTTGTGTGACTACATCTGAACTATTGAGACACTTAAATTGAATAAGTGGATTTCTGTAAGGAAGTTTTTCAAAGCTATCCTAAATTTCAGAATTTATTTCCTAAATAAATATGCTAGGAGGAAGCTAGTGAGTATTAAGGAGAGTAACCTTAGGTCAGAACTTATCCTTCCACCTTTCCCCTTCTGGCTTTTGCCACATTGCACCTAATCAAAAGAATGAAAAGCAACAGTAACCCCACAGCTGAAATAGTAATCCACTTCCAAATTTTAGCTGGTGTCAAATTGTGGCTAGAATTCCTCTACACACATGTACCTGAAGAGCCAAAGGAAAAAAATGAACCCTTTGAATTAGAAACTGATTACAATTTACTGAAACATTCCATGAAAGCAGACAAGCTGGTAACAGGAACATGTGGCTGGTTGTACATGTTTTCCAAAGGCTTGGCTTGCTTTGGATGGTTTTTCAGGCAGTGCTTTTTTTTAGTTGTTAAGACCCAAACTATTCTTTCAGCACAGGTCTGGATGGAGTTTGATCTTTAACTAATACTCATCCATCAGTTTTTAACTGTGGGGGCCTAGGAAAACATCCCCCTGAACCAAAGATTTTACCCATAAGCACAAATTCCACGTTGTTGGATTTTTTAAGGTTATTGCTTATGTATATCTTATTATTGTATCAGTTAATCACCTCGATGCCTTATGACTTGGAGGTATTTGGCACAGGCTAGGAATAGAGAGCAAAAGAAATTACAGCTCACTGGGGAAAGGGGTCAAATTTAATGGTAAGTGAAGAGAACGATTGATGATCGTGTAGCAACTGATCCACCAACTTTCATTAATGATGCTTTTTTTTCTGCATAATGGTCATGAGGACCAGAACGTAAATCAGTTTTGAAAGGTGGGATCAGTGCTGAAGAACTAAGTGACCTAAATTCTATGACTTTAGAAGATAGGAAGAAAAAGTGGAGTTTTAAGGATTTTTAAATTTCAAGCATCAGTTTTGTGTGTTATAAGATTGTGAAAAGGAATGATCTTAGCAACAGATAATTTTTGGATTTATGATGTAGTATTGAGATGGTCTCTTTGCACTAATAATTGCCTAATTATCTCATTACAGGCTTCCTTTCTGTCTGACCAGCCTGAACCTTACCTGCCATTTCTTTCACGCTTCATTGAAACACAGATGTTTGCCACCTTTATTGATAATAAAATTATGTCTCAGTGGGAAGAGAAAGATCCTTTGCTTCGAGTCTTTGACTCTCGGATTGAGAAGATAAGACTGTATAATGTAAGGGCACCCACCTTGAGGACATCTATATATCAGAAATGCAGCACTTTAAAAGAAGCAGGTACATTTGTTATGTCTTTTAAAATTAACTTAAAATCCATGATCATATCTTTTTACACATCGTTGGCCTTATAAACCACAGAATTAATTTTCAATTTTAGACTTCTTCGTTAACCCTTGTACTCTATCAAGAGATGCTTTCTATTGTTTTGTTTCCTTCTGTTTTGTGAGCTAATGTCTGTCCTCTTCCTGCTTGACATTCCTCTTCCCTCAGAAGATGAAAAACAATAACAAATTGAATGGAATACAACTATAAGGTTGCTGTGAAACTGTTAATTTCTGTCTTGCTGCTTATTTTGCCTTTTTGCTTTTTACCTATTCTCTCTTCATCCAAGGAAAGATAAGTATTAATTTGAAATAGTAAATTTGAGTTGCTGCCTAATTTACATAACTAAAACAGTATATTTACTTTAGTGGTGCCATTAATTAAAATAGCTTCATTTACTGAAATTAAATCTCTAGATTCTTATATTCAAATTAGAGGTTCCCAACCCTGACATTAGTTTTGTCTCTCAGAGAATTATGAGTCTTGGCCAATCTTGTCTGGCAGTGTGATGTAGTCCATTAAATAAATAATCATATTAATAGTCAGTGTTTACTGAGTACATACTATGTGAGGGACATAATACCAGCTGTTTTACGTGCATTTTGACATTTGATCTTAATAACGAGGGGGTATAGATACATTTTATTGTCTGTTTTATTGCTGTCGTCATCTTACAGTTGAGAAAACTGAGAGGTTAAGTAACTTGCTGTGATTGCATAGCTTGTGACTGATTCTAGCCTCTGGAGTCTCACTACCACATTAGCTGTTCATTCAATAAATGAACATGTAAAATGTACCAGTCCACACAACTTTATACATTTATACCTGGTTCCTAACTCTTTCTTTGCCAAATAAACTGATAGCTATCACTTGAGTGCCCCTTCCTTTTATTTCTTCCCCTTCGTGTAGAAGTTATTCGAGAGCAATTTTTTTTTTTTCTGGAGCAGAAAGGGGCAGCAAATGTGGATTTTCTTTGCTCTGCCTCTGTTGCTTGCCTTTCTCACTTTATTTTATTTTATTTATTTATTTATTTATTTTTAATTTTATCTTTATTTATTTATTTGTGCTGTGTTGGGTCTTCATTTCTGTGCGAGGGCTTTCTCTAGTTGTGGCAAGTGGGGGCCACTCTTCATCGCGGTGCGCGGGCCTCTCACTATCGCGGCCTCTCCCGTTGCGGAGCACAGGCTCCAGACGCGCAGGCTCAGCAGTTGTGGCTCACGGGCCCAGCTGCTCCGCGGCATGTGGGATCTTCCCAGACCAGGGCTCGAACCCATGTCCCCTGCATCGGCAGGCAGACTCTCAACCACTGCGCCACCAGGGAAGCCCCACTCACTTTATTTTAAATAGATCAAAGTTACAGGAGTGGTGATGCTGTAGTTGTAGCATATTTTAAGGAAAGAAGTATATAAATGATGTCTCTTGTGTAGCCTTACAGGTTTCTGATGACTCACTGAAACATCATTCTGTTGTATCCCACTTATGAGGATAGATCCTTGGAGCCCCTTTAGGAAGTGACAATTGTTTCTGTGTTTCTAGAAGTTGAGGGGGTAGAGTGAATGAAAGTGTCTCTGCCTATTCAGAGAATAATATGACTTTCAGTGCTTTAATAGCCATGTAAATAGTATAATGCCTTGTTGAGCAAATTTTATTCCTCCCTTCCTGACAGAATTTTTTAAATGAAGTTAAGTGCTGATTGCTGTGTTTGTGTGCTTCTAGAAAATCTTTTCAATTAAAATAGATTTTCTATCAGCCTCTCAGTTTTATACTCCTACTGTCACTGCAGAAATTATATAAACTGTTGAAAATGTACCATTATAGCTTATATATGAAGTCCTTTTATTTTATGATGCTATTAAGAAAGCATTGACAAACAGACAGTATGTACCCAAAACACTTCTTTACTGCTTTTATATTAAAAGAGCTTTAAGAACAACAACAACAAAAATGTACCATTACAGATTTAATATATATGAAAAAGAGATTAGGCTAAATTAGGAATAGTCTCCCAGGAACTTAATTTATCAAAGACTTTCTTAAAAAGTAAAAGGAAGGCTTCCCTTGTGGCACAGTGGTTAAGAATCCACCTGCCAATGCAGGGAACACGGGTTTGAACCCTGTTCCGGGAAGATCCCACATGCTGCAGAGCAACTAAGCCTGTGCACCACAGCTACTGAGCCTGTGCTCTAGAGGCTGTGAGCCACAACTACTGAGCCCATGTGCCACAACTACTGAAGCCCACGTGCCACAACTACTGAAGCCCACGTGCCACAACTACTGAAGCTCACGTGCCTAGAGACCGTGCTCCACAACAAGAGAAGCCACTGCAATGAGAAGCCCGCACACCATAACGAAGAGTAGCCCCCACTCGCTGCAACTAGAGAAAGCCCGGGCGCAGCAATGAAGACCCAACGCAGCCAAAGATAAAAATAAAAATGAATAAATAAATTTATTTTTTAAAAAGTAAAAGGAGGCAGTCAGCTGTAACTATGTCTGTCTCACAGATGGTGCAGTTATTTCTTTTATCAGGTAAAATTGTCTCCTCCCCACCCTCACCCACAACAGAAACTAGAGAGACTAGGATTTTTTTGTTGACATTGGATTTTATTGTGTATCTTGGTTTTTTTTCTGTCCTTTGTTGTTTTGCTTTTGTTTTTGTTTTGCCTCTGACTAAAAAGAATTTTGATTTGCAGGTGAACTCTTTAGGCAGAGGCTATCTGCTGCTGATATTGTGGCACCAGAACCTCATGATTTCTGTGCAGAAAGACACCAAGTTGCTAGTAACGCAGAGTTTTCTTATTCCTTACTGATCACAGAAAATGAGTTTTGGCACAAACCCTTGAAAGTCTAACAACAGCCCCATGATCTCTCGAAGCAGGCATTTAATAATTTCTGAATGTTCAGTATTCACTGATGATACAATCACTGAAAAGTAGCATTGCGTTATGCTCCCTATGGAAATCTTATAAACCCTAGAGTAATTCATTGTGAATCATGATTTTTGTTTTTACAGAGCTTCCTAACTAAAGGAAAATAACTCAATATCAGATGGATTTTTTTCTGTCATTTTAAATCCAATGGAAAAACTGAAGCTACTTTTCCTTTTTTCCTTTTATGAGAACAGAAGCACTTTTTGGCAGAGATGGAATTCTGTAGTATTTCATGGAACATAAAATTGTCAGGGACTTCAGAGAATTACATGCCATGAGTCTAAGCATTATTTCTCTAACCATCTGTTAATTGTGTTTTATAAATATTAGGAAGCATTAAGAGTATAGATACGGTTGTGGAGAGTCAGGGGGCATCATTGAAAATTCAATATCATTTCACATTAAAATGTGGCATCCTTTTGCCCAACCTAGAACATATGGACTATGTTTCACGAGAAGTTACAAGTTACACATTAAAAATAAAATGAAATTCAAAAAGTTGTGGATAAATTCATATGAGTTATAAAGAAAAATTAGGGAAGCTTAAAACAGATATCTAACATTTTGAAGTTTAGGGTAATAATGCCTTCTGCACACATGCCTTAATGCTGCAAATGCAAACAACTGGCTGGGAGGCATCGATCTCACGTAAGATGGTCTTAAGCAGGTCCATTTGACAAGAGTGGAATGTGTCATGGGCAGACCCCTTCCCATCCAAAACAGAAATTTTTCTAGAGTATATATGGGGAAGAACCAGCAATACTCAATCTGCTGGTATTGAATGGGGCAAAATAAACTGATTCTATGAAATATTTGTAAAAATACCTGTTTACTTCTCTCAAATCCCAAGATTGGCAGTTCCCACGGTGTGTTCTGTTTATCACACAACCACACTTACTGCTTGTTCTCCTTGCAGTAATCTCTAGGCAAGGGATGGGAGACCTAATCTTGCTTCACAAGTCTTATATTTTTTCTTGAAAATTCAGTTGATAAAGGCATTTAAGATCAGATTTTTTACCAGAGAAATAGTTCACTGTTTCCTGGGTCTTTGAAACATCTCTCAACTTGATGTGGTTTTAAAATAGAAATGTTGAGTAATTCCTATTTTTTAACTCTGGCCTATTTTATTCTTCAAAAGGCAGTTTCTTATCCCCTGGACATTTTCTAAATGCCTGCTTATTTTATTTTTCTCTGCATTATGCCTTTTGATCTAATAAACACTCCTAAATGACTCCTACTAATGAGAATGTGTTGCTAAAAGTGAGGTGATAAACTTTACACAGTTCCTTGTTTTTACAAATGGAGAAGCATGAATATTTAATGGATCTTTGCACAAAGAAATAAAGTAACATAAGGCTACAGTGCTTGCTTTTTTCTTCCGTTTGTCTTTCAGCTCAAGGAAAATATTTTATTTGCCATCATTTTCTTTAATGTTGTACTTAGAACCATATTTTCATTAAGAATATTGAATTACCTACTTAAGGGAAACTGTTTCAATACTAAATTATAGATTTTTTTTTAATCCCGCTGCCCTGCTTTTGACAAATGCAGAAAATAGTATGAAAATGAATTATATAGTATTTACTTAAAACTAACCTTTTTATACTTAACATTATACTGATTTCTGAAGAGCTTTTGTAAAAATCTATTTCAGGCTATCAGAAAGGTTGAGTTTCTTGTCACTGCATGAATGGAGGAAGCATTATTTTTTAAGGTTTAGCCAATGAAATGTCTCTAATATGTTATGAATTTAATTTATAGCCCAGTCAATTGAGCAGCGACTGATGAAAATGGATCACACTGCAATCCACCCACATCTACTTGATATGAAAATTGGTCAAGGCAAATATGAGCAAGGGTTCTTTCCAAAGTTACAGTCTGATGTCTTGGCAACAGGACCAGCTAATAACAAGTAAGCATGTTCTTCACTTGAGTAGTTGGTTGAAGGAGTGAATAAAGGGCGCAGTGCTCTAATGGGCAATGCTTAACTATTAAACATTTTATCAGTCATTACTTTTTCAAAGACCAAATTAATCTGCTTGAAATATGAATTGACACTCAATGAGTATTTGACTTTTAATTCCATCATGTAAGAAAATCCAAAGACTAGATATTTTTCTCTTGTTGAAGTAATGTGCACTTGGGAATAGTTTCATTTTAAATGACTGTGTTTTAAATGTAATGCTAATAGTGTCTAACGGAATTAGAAAAGTTATGCCTTCACTGTCTGTATTAGTTTCCTAGGACTGCTGTAACAAAGTACTACAAACTTGGTGGCTTAAAACGAGAGAAATTTATTCTTTCATAGTTCTGGAAGCTAGAAGTCCAAAGTCAAGGTATTGGCAGCACCATGCTGCCTCCAAGGCCTATAGGAAAGGACCCTTCCTTGCCCCTCCCCACTTCTGGTAGCCCCAGGTGTTGTTTGGCTTACAGGAACATAACTCAGTCTCTGCCTCCTCTTCACATGGCTACCATCCCTCTGTGTCTGCTCTCCTCTTGTAAGGACACCAGTTATGTTGGATTAGGGCCCACCCTAAATGCCCTCATCTTAACTTGATTACATGTGCAAAGATACTCTTTCCAAATAAGGTGACATCCACAGGTGTTGGGATTAAGACTTCAGCATATCTTGGGGCTTCCCTGGTGGCTCAGTGGTTAAGAATCTGCCTGCCAATGCAGAGGACACTGGTTCAAGCCCTGGTCCGGGAAGATCCCAGATGCCGCGGAGCAACTAAGCCCATGCGCCAGAACTACGGAGCCTGTGCTCTAGAGCTCATGAGCTGCAACTACTGAGCCCACATGCCACAGCTGCTGAAGCCCGTGTGCCTAGAGCCCGTGCTCTGCAACAAGAGAAACCACCACAATGAGAAGCCCGCGCACCGCAATGAAGAGTAGCTCCCTCTCACCGCAACTAGAGAAAGCCCGCGCACAGGAATGAAGACCCAACGCAGCCAAAATAAATAAATTAATTAATTAATTTTAAAAAAAGACTTCAGCTTATCTTTTAGGGAGACACAATTCAACCCATGACACCATTTTTTACTTTTAAGTATCAAGTGCAGAAATTACAAAACAACCAAAAATAAAGGTAAACCATATCATTTTTTATGGTAGATGATTCCACTCAGAAAATATCTGAATATGGTTAGAATTGAGAAGAGTTATTTGGATTTAGGGGAATTCTTGATTTTAGTTGAACACAAGAATGTAATAAAGAAGGATTTTACAAGAAAAGAACTCAAAGGAGAGTATTAATGGGGAATATGGTAAGTTGGAAAGAAGCCTTTGAATTGGAAATCAGCAGTTCTGGAATTTAGTTCATTCCTGACCACTAACCAGCTTAGGATCCTTGGACAACTTGGAATCACTTGCCCCTTTTCTCATTTAATAACATTCTATAACATCTGTGATTTTATTAAAGAGGCTCAGAGAAGGAAAGGGAGGAGCCAGGCAGTGGCCAACAAATGAGATAGAAGACTGTGGTAGAGATTGGGTGTATAAAATGGAAGTGGCGTTGAGCCACCAGAATTGTCAGAAGGCAAGTAGAGAATCAGTGAGGGGAATAAGACAGGTGGAATTATGCCTTTTAACCTGAATGGCCCAATCTAAATAATAATATGCAAGTTCTTGAAAGATGGCTTTAAAGCATGATGTTTCTGTCTAACATATGATCTGCTGAGCTACGTGTTGGGGAAGTTTTGGTACTTACCTCTTTATTTCCCGTGATGATTGTCATGATTTTATTGGTCAAGAAAAAAGAAAACTTAGTAAATTATCTTTACCATATGTGATGGTAATGCTTGGTTTAATTTATACTAAGCTAAGTGTTGTGCTACTTGGAGTTTCTTGGGCTGCATATATATGTGGTAATATTTGTATATCTTGTGTTTGTATAGTTAACTGTCCTATTTTTAATAACCTGAAGGAGTGAAACCCTTACCATTTCCCCAGCTAAAGGTGTTACTTTAAATGTGTTTCTGAAATGTGTCAAAATTACTGATTCATTTAGGTCTACACGTGAGAAAACTACAGTGATAGCAAACACATCAAAGGAAAAAAGATGGTGTGTATGAATTAAGGAAAACAGTTACAGTACTATATACATTGCTGTTTCCTTTGCTTTCAGAGTCTAGTACTGGCATACCTCAGAGATATTATGGTTTTGATTCCAGACCACCACAGTAAAGTGAATATCGCAATAAAGCAAGAAGTTTTTGGTTTCCCAGTGCATATAAAAGTTATGTTTACGCTATGCTGTTGTCTATTAAGTGTAGAATAACATTATGTCTATTTTTTTTACATATACATATCTTAAAATACTTTATTGCTAAAAAACGCTAGCCATCATCTGACAACACAGGGTTGCCACAGACGTTCAATCTGTAAAAAATGTGGTATCTTTGAAGTGCAATAAAATAAGGTATGCTTGTATGTATCATTATAAATATCCGCCCCTTTTGAGATCTCAGTCAAAAAATTTGGAAATTTTCATCACTGCTTCACTTAAAGTAATTATCCTTCCTTGTAACCCATTTTTTCTGCATTCAGAAAGCATTATCTTCCCTGCCAGTGGAGCCTTCTCCATTCCAAGAGAGTGTTGGTTGTGGAGATGCTGCTGATAATAGCTAATATTATTAAGCCAGTCTGCACTAGCGTCTCTTCTGACTGCATTAAGTACATTAGCTCATTGATCCTTATTACAAGCATATCCCTACATATAAAGCCTATATTGCTTTACCCATTTTATGATTGAGGCTCAGAGACAGTCAACAACTTGCTTCAAGATCACATAGTAGGAAGTGGTGAAACTAAGATTCAAACCTAGGTCTGCTGATTCAGGGGCCCAAGCACTTAACCATTGTACTACATATACTGCCTGGCTCTGTTACTCTAATATAAAGGTGACGTGTGCCTTTTATTACTTCTGGAGTTGGATGTTTTACTTTGGTAGCCCCCAAGAAATTTTGAATAGCCTAAAATATTGAATGTAAGGGAGTTCAGCAACAACCTGTCATACCAGCCTAATGGTCTTTCAGAATGAAAGAGCTCTCAGATGCCTCACTTCTACCTGACACTGGGCTCTGTTAAGAGGGGTGGACCCGGGGCTTCCCTGGTGGCTTAGTGGTTGAGAGTCCACCTGCTGATGCAGGGGACACGGGTTCGTGCCCCGGTCCGGCAGGATCCCCCATTGCTGCGGAGAGGCTGTGTCTGTGAGCCATGGCCGCTGAGCCTGCGCATCCGGGGCCTGTGCTCCGCAACGGGAGAGGACACAACAGTGAGAGGCCCGCATACCGGAAAAAAAAAAAAAGAAAAAGGGGTGGACCCAAAAGAAGATAGGATAATAATTTGGGAAGCAAGATACATTCTCAGGCACCATCTTGCTTCATGAAGAAAAGATTGAGATCAAATAGACTAATCCCGAAGTAGTGTCATCGTTACATGTTGGTAAGAGTACACTTTTGGATTAATGGCAGGGTTAGGATTAGAACCCAGGTCTCCTTATTCCTGACACCATGTTCATAGTATCTCATTCATAAAAACTGTGGAAAGGTCTGGAAAATCTTCAGTACCAGCATTCTTTTACATATTTGGAAAAGGATCACTGTGCAGTAAAGTGAAAGAATTGTGGATTTTTAAAAAGCTTTATTTGATTGAAGTCTTATTTAAATAGGTTGTTTGAACTTTAATGAAGACAGTAAAGGAGGATGATTCACTAGAAAGGTGGCCCCTCCTGTAGAAACGCAAGCGTTTATGCTAAAGTCTTGGGTAGGAAGGCTGTAGAGAGAATTTAATATGCTGCTTACAAGATGGAAGTAAATAGCTAATGACTGAAAATTTTACCTTACTTACCTTAGTTAATTTACAGGGTTTCACCTTCTAGTGAAGAGCTATACCTGCTTTTATAAACACTGAACTAAAATGTGCTAAGAGATGTTGACCATTATGGGGATTCAGACTTTACAGATGATTGTACTGGATACAATGTTCTATTTTTCAGAAGTGAATGACTAGTCATCAGTTTATTCATTTTTTTCTTATGTTTATAAATTATCCTAATTTTTGGAATCAATTTGATATGAGTAGACTTAATTTAAATGGTTTTTATTTCCTTTTGATAGCATTAGAGTGCTCATTCATTCATTTGGCAAATATTTATGGAACCCCCTACTATATGTGAGACACTGTCCTGTTCATTGGGAGTTTAGCAGTGAACAAAATAACAAAAATCCCTGCTTTCAACATGAGGATGCAAACAAAAAAACTTAATATGTAAAATAAGTAACCTGTCAGAAAGTGATAAGGTTTGTGAAGAAAAATAAAGGAAGGGAAAGGAAGTAAGGAGTGCTTAGAAGGGAGGATTTCAATTTTTCAAATGCCATATTTTATTGCTTTTAATCTTATATATAATCTCCCCATTTCCACACAGAGCCACAAGCATTACATTTTCAGCTAGATTGTAGTCTGAAAGAGAATAGATGTCAGAACTAATTACAGGGTAAAGGAATTTATAACCGTGCCTGTACAAATAGTTGATCAACTGTAAGAATTTCATACACTACTTACAAAGCAAAAGCAAATAAGCAGTCTTTAGTATTTCAGCAAATGTGGTCATCTTTGGTATAATTATGCTTAGAAATGAGGTTTAATAATGCAAAGAATAAATTAATTACTTAACAAGACGAGGAACATGTGGACTTCATAGTAATTTTCTTAAGTAGATGCTCATTTCCCTGTTTTGAAAATAAAATTAAACTGGGCGTTTTGTCTTGCAGAGTGAGATGCTAGTTATATCCTGTAAATTAATATTTATCTTTATCTTCTGTGCTTTTCCGCTTTGCCTGCCAGGAGAAATGTTCATCCATGTGTATTCTGCTCCTTCCTTTATTAATTATATAAGTTTATTAGCTGGTGTTTATAATCTATTTCATATTTTTACTATTTATTTGAACCACCTTGCCCAGTAACCCTAATTTTTTAAATCCCTGAACAAATTTTACTATCTTACATTGTCTGTTTTTTGCTACAAGGCTGTTTGCAAGGCCTCCAGGTCTTTGTACATTGTATTACTTACATTTTACCCTTCCTCTTTATTTATTATATAAGTTCATCATCTGGTATTTATATTTTGCTTCAGAGCTGTTAAAAAAATATTCATGACACTTGTTGAAGATGGTAAGACAGACTTTATTCAAGGCGGAGGGGCACCTTTATTCAAGGTGTAGGGACCACTGCAGTGGGGTCTTGCAGTGGAGAGGGAGATTAGAGCCTTCTCTGAATACTGAATGGACAAGTGGGAATTTATCACCAAGGAGCAGAGTGGAGGTCAGCGGATAGAAAATTACTAAGAGGAAACATCATGGGTATGGGGGATTCTGACTAAACTGACCTAACAGGATTCTTGTGGAAGGCAGGCCTAGGTGATTAAACATCACCTGGGGGATGGTGGAGAATTCAGAACCTGATCAGATATCCAGAATGATCATATAATGAGAGGGGAGATGGTTTCTACTAAACTGACTTAGCTAGGTTCTTGCTAAAACTGAATTTTACAAAGAAGTGCACAAATGGGCTTAGGAAAGGTTAGGAGTCTGACTAAAGTTTGGTCAAGCAGAGAATCTTTGTCAGTGTCTTGATATGCTTTTTTTCTGGATCTTCCTTTTCAGTCACCCAATTCTCTTTGTATCCTTTTTACAGTCTTTTATTGATCTTTTGCTTTAGGAACATTTCCAAGGATTCTACCTCAAAGATCTGTCACTAGATCTTTGTACCTTCCCCCCCCCCGCTCCGCCCCCGCCATAAACCTATTCTTTAAAAACAACAACAACACTATTTTAAGAGGGGTTACCTTCCTTTGCTACCATTTTTATGATAATTATTCAGTGTTCCTCTAAATAGCAGACTGAAACCAAAGCCATGCATAAATTATTTAAAAAGCAACAAAAGAAGCAGCATTCTCACTTTAAGCTTTTTGTAAATTGGATACTTCATTAATAAGAAAATTTTAAATTGTGAATTGTCAGTAATGCAATATGACTTCCGCTGAATGGCAAAAGTATAAATTCATTTCTTAACTCGTGTAAAGCTCTGTGCTGTCAGGGATATACTCAAGAGTAAATATTTCTAGAATAGTACAATGAATATAGTCATGGGGATGATAAGTCAAGACCTGAGAAATCTTTTTAAATAGTTTGATATATGAAGAAAACATAGGCAGAACACACGCTGACATAAATAGTAGCAATATTTTTTGGATCTGTCTCCTAAAGCAAAGGAAATAAAAGCAAAAATAAACAAATAAGACCTAATTAAACTTAAAAACTTTTGCATAGCAAAGGAAACCATCAACAAAACCAAAAGACAACCTACTGAATGGGAGAAAATATTTGCAAATGATATGACCAATAAGGAATTAATATCCAACACAAATAAACAGCTCATACAACTCAACATCAAAAAAACAAACAACCCAATTAAAAAATGGGCAGAAGACCTGAATAGACATTTTTCCAAAGAAGACATACACAGATGGCCAACAGGCACAGGAAAGATGCTCAACATCATTAATCATCAAAGAAGTGCAAATTAAAACCAGAGAGGTATCAGTTCACACCTGTCAAAATGGCTGTTATCAAGAGGACCACAAATAACAAATGTTGGTGAGGATGTGGAGAAAATGGAACCCTCGTGCACTATTGGTGGGAACGTAATCAGTGAGGTCACTAAGGAAAACAGTGTGGAGGTTTCTTAAAAAACTAAAAATGGAACTATTTTATAGTTCTATTGCTATATTTTATAGCATTTCCATTTCTGGGTATTTACCTGAAAAAACAGAAAACACTAAGTCGAAAAGATACATGCACCCCAATTTATTTATTTTTGTTTGCATCGGGTCTTAGTTGTGGCATGCGTGCTTCTCTCTAGTTGTGGCGTGCAACTATAAAAATAAATAAATGTTCATAGCAGCATTATTTATAATTGCCAAGGTATGAAAGCAACCTAAGTGTCCATCAACAGATGAATGGATACAGAAGATGTGATATGTGTGTGTGTGTATACACACACACACAAACACATATATACACACAATGGAATATTACTCAGCCATAAAAAAGAATGAAAGGGCTTCCCTGGTGGCGCAGTGGTTGAGAGTCCGCCTGCCAAGGCAGGGGACGCGGGTTTGTGCCCCGGTCCAGGAAGATCCCACATGCAGAGCGGCTGGGCCCGTGAGCCATGGCTGCTGAGCTTGCACATCTGGAGCCTGTGCTTCGCAACGGGAGAGGCCACAGCAGTGAGAGGCCCGGGTACCACAAAAAAAAAAGAAAGAAAAAGAATGAAAATTTGCAACAACATGGATGGACATGGAGGGTATTATGCTAAGTGAAATAAGTCAGAGAAAGACAAATAATAATATCTCTTATATGTGGAATCTAAAAAATAAAACAAATTAGTGAACATAACAAAACAGAAACAGATTCACAGAGACAGAGAACAAACTAGTGGTTATCAGTGGGGAGAGCGAAGCAGGGAGGGACAAGATAGGAGGAGGGAATTAAGAAGTACAAACTACTATGCACAAAACAAATGTGCTACAAGGGTAATACTGTACAACACAGGAAATGTAGCCAATATTTTATAATAACTGTAAATGGAATATAACCTTTAAAAATTGTGACTCACTTTGGGACTTCCTTGGTGGTCTAGTGGCTAAGAATCTGCCTTCCAATGCAGGGGACACTGGTTCGATCCCTGGTCGGGGAACTAAGATCCCACGTGCCGCAGGGCAGCTAAGCCTGCGCGCCACACGAAAGATCCCACATGCCACAACTAAGACCCTATGCAAACAAAACTAAATAAATAAAGTTTTTTAACTAAAAAAATAATAAAAATTGTGAATCACTTTGTTGTATACCTGAAACTTGTATAATATGGTATATCAACTATACCCCGATAAAAAATTAATTGTAAATAAAAATAAAACCACCTATAATGCCATCACCATGAGATGTTAACATTTAGTTTTATGCCCTTCCATTGTATGGATCCTGATGTGTGCATGTCCATACTTATTTTGTTTTGTTTTTTACAAAAGTAGAAAATGCTTACACAATGTTGTATCCTGCTTTTTCATTCATTATTGTATCATGAGTACTCTCCCATATTTTTGATATTCCTAGTAACTTAATTTTTTTAAATGACTATATGATGTTTCATTATATAGCACCTCCTACTGTTGAACATTTGGGTTGCTTTGAGCACATTTACTTGATTCTAAGTAACTGTTGGTTGTAAGATCTGCTATTAATTCAAAAGCTTTTTGGAAAAATTATACTTTAAACATGTATATGAAGTAGAAGATTCATCCTAGTTTCAGGAACATTTAAAAGCCAAAATGTGAGTCTTAGAATAATGGAAACACAGAATTGGTTATTACATATATGCTGTGATGAACATCTATAAACCTAAATATTAGACTGTGTCTCTGATTACATTTATTTAGGGTATATTTATAGAAGGGGCAGGTGATGTAGTTGACTCTGCAAATAAAATGGCTGAAAGACATGATACCAACCCTTTAAGCGTTTATAGTAGAGAGGATTGTATAGAAAATAGAGATAAGTAATTATAACACACTGTGATAAATACTACAATTGGAGAGTATAAGAGGGGTAGCTAATTTAGATTTGGAAGAACCATAGAAGACTTCCTGTGTAGCATCTAAAGCTGTCTGAGAGATGAACAGAAGTTGGGAGAAAACTTCATCTTCAAAGGCTCAAATGTGAGAGAGCTTATCCCATTGGAAGCACTGAGGTAGTTGAAGACAACTGGAGTTTTAAGGTAGAAAGGGTGATCAGAGAGTTTAAGTAAGCTAAGAATTGAAAAATAGCTATTGGATTGGCAGTGAGGGCTATAAATGGCTTCAAGAGCATTTTCAGAGGAAGAAGCTGATTTGAGATGAACAAAATATCCAGAGATAAATAAGTAGAGGCCTTACATCTAAACTTTTCTTAAGAATGTTTACATGAGAAGAGTGAAGAAACAGATTTAAATGTAACTATCGAATGTCGAAATAGACCAGCATACTTGTAAGCTGAAGGGCAATACTCAGTTGAGAGAGAAAAATTGGAGATATGGCACAGGAGGTTTCTAATGGAGCAGATTGGAGAAGGCAAGAGAGAACTGGTCCGGGATCCTGGTGGAAGCAATAGTTGTGGCCAATACACATTATACTTTGGGATTAGAAGAAAGATGAGGAGTTTGCATGTGTGCATCATTGAAGTAGAGAGTAGGAAGAGGGAGGCAAAGCTGGGTCATCAGCTGAGTGGAGGCACTTGAGGATAGAGTGAGAGGTTTGGGAATGGGGAGCGGGGGTGGGGGGGAAGTTGATAAAGGGCAGGTAAAGTGATTCATGGTAGTCATGAGGGAGATCAATAACTAATTTGCATGGATATTAAAAGGAAGTGAGAGGGTAGTCCCTATCCAGGTTCGGGGTTCTGTTTTAAGGTGGAAAAGAGAGGAGGATCATTACAGCTACTGTGCATTTTTTAACCTCGGTTTCAACAAAGCATTGATTGTGGTGATAATTGCATATCTCTATGAATATACTAAAAACCATTGAATTGGATACTTTAAATGGGTGAATTGTATGTATCTAAATTACATCTCAATAAAGCTGCTATATATTTTTAAAAAGAATTGATTGAAAATTAAGTATTGTTGGTCTTTGGTTTTCACCAGTACATTCTTTCTATTTTAAAGACAAGTGATCACATTTTTTTGTGTGTGGTTGTTTCTTTTAACCTACCCCCTCTGTTCTTTCAGTCGCTGGGTAAGTCGGAGTGCCACTGCACAGCGCCGGAAAGACCGCCTTCGCCAACATTCCGAGCACATTGGGCTGGACAACGACCTGAGGGAGGTATGTGGGCTGCCTTCCCGGGATGCCTTGATGCAAGAGCTGTGAACTAGGCTTACTTAGCCCAGCAGGTGTCATTGTGTAGGTTCTTTTGTGTTCTTCTAAAAGAATCGGTTCAATTATGTTTTAAAATAGTAATCCTTTTATACTGACATAGCTGAAAGCACCTTTTTTTCCATTTTAATACATCTGAAATAAAGCTGTAAAACAAGTCTCCCTGTGTACCACATCAAGTAAAGGCTAAGCTTAGGATACATTTTTGGTCAGTGTGTCTCCCACAGGGAAAAAAAGCTATAAGAAGCATAGACTTTCTAAGTTTCAAGCATAATTTAAACTTAGTAAGTAAAGATATATTTGCCTGTGCTTTGTCCTTGGCTTGCTGACACCATTTTTAGGAGTGTTTTAAAATTATTTTAAATTGAGATCCTTATGCTTTATTTGTACTACTTGAAAACAAAACGGTAATTACACATTTGAATAATGATAAGTAAGTTTTTATTTTTTCTTGTGATCAAAAGAAAATGCAGTCAGAAGATCCGTTAACTAATTTCTAAACTCAGATGGGTAGAAATAAAGCAGAAAACAGCATTCCAAATATATATATTGCTCTTTGTTGATGTGTTCATGTATATATGTATGATTTTAAACATTTTCTTAAGAACTGAAGCATAGCCTGTCTACTGCTTTTCTTTTGTGCTGCTGTATTTCTTCTCTCCCTTCCCTTCTGCTGTGACTTTATCATATGCATGCTTGTTTTGCTGTCTCTTTCTCCCTGTCCTTTTCTTTTTTGCTTTTCTGTCATTGGCACTTCTCCATCCTCTTAGCCTTCCGGGGAACTTGTGGTCTGTCAGAACTCCATGGCATTCTGGGAGTGGGATCAGGGTCCACCTCCTCCTGCATGGCTTCCTAAAAAATCCTTCTCTGAGTGCTGCCTGGTATGTTCTATGCCTGAAAGTGCTTTGCAGATGTTCCTGAACCTTGTCTTTGGTGTTCCTCAAATCATCCACGTGTATGAGTGCACATAGCTCTAGAATGCCTCACATCACCTTGTGACGTGAACTGTTAGCTCTCCACTTCCTTTTGTGATTGGTACCTTTTCATGGTGGTGTGCGCTAACAAGAGTAATTCTATACCATTGGCAGATAAAACTGATTATTTGAATTCCCTACCAGTGGTGTTTTTGAGGGGGAAAGGGGGGACTAGATTTAACACAATTGTTTTTCTTCCAAAGGGGAAATACATTAAATATTCAAATTTTATTTAAGCATTTTGCAAAAGTGCAGAAGTGATTCATTTTCAAACAGCTTTTCTTTTGCCGAGTTTTATCTCCACAGTCTTTTGTTGTTGTTGTTTTTTGTGTGTGGTACGCGGGCCTCTCACCGCCGCGGCCTCTCCCACTGCGGAGCACAGGCTCCGGACGCGCAGGCTCAGTGGCCATGGCTCACGGGCCCAGCCTCTCCGCGGCACATGGGATTTTCCCGGTTCGGGGCACGAACGCTTGTCCCCCGTATCGGCAGCCGGACTCTCAACCACTGCGCCACCAGGGAAGCCCTCCACAGTGTTTTAATTTACCCTTCCTTATTCCTGGTCTGTATTTTATATGGTCAGAAAATCAGATCATCAATATAGAATCTTAGTGCTAAGAGGAACATTTGAGGTAACTTTGTCCAACTTGACATGATTTAACTGAAGTCCAAGAGGTTTGCCTAAAGTCACATGGACACACAAAGTCAGGGCTAGGCCCACAGGCCAGGCCTCCTTACTCCGAGCCAGTGTTCTTCCCAGTAACCCTGCACACTGAGTTGCACTGAACAGCTACTCACCTGAGGGCCAGAGTTACTTAGGACTCCTGGTTATATTTTTTCCTGTTATGACATATTAGTATAAATTTACTTAACTTTACAGTGGTCTGCTCTTTACAAGCTCCATGCTGGTTAGAGGGACAGTGTGTTTATTAGAAAATTCAGGGAAAGCCTGTACTAAAGAGCAGTTATTTCAGTGTTTACTGAATAATAGGATATATTTTCATAGGTAGCTCCTACTGATTTGCTTTTGGCTTAGGCAAAAATGACGAAGAGCATAGTAGAAATCTCAGAAGAAACCTGGGGTGACTTCCCTCTGTAGGGGAATTGACTTTATTATAAAACCACTCCTTGTGAAAGATTTCTCTTTCTTCTCAGTTTTTTATTTTAAAATACACCTTTTCTTCCAGCGACCCCAAACAAAATCACATTCTTATCGTCACTTGTTTACTGTAAAGGCACTGCTCTATTTTTGTAGTATACAGGGGCAGCCTCACTGTTTGCTGTGAGGAAGGACCTTGAGCCACCCCTGTATCCATTCTGTGCATGTCTGTGGAATGTTGCTTATTTTGTGGCTTCAGCAAAGATGCTCAGAAGGAGAGTTTGCACATGGCCCTGTGGAATTCACTGTTGGCTAATACTACATCTGCCCTGTATGTGCAGGGTGATTGGTGAATATGGCCACTCAAAGGACAGCCCCATTCTAGCTTGCTGTCATTTATAAAATAGAACATAAACTTTAAACAGTGCTTAATTTTTAATCCAATTATTGACTTTTAAAAATTAATTATGTGTATATTTCAGAGAAAAGAAAAATGCCCGTGGCTTCTTCCTAGCCTCTTGCCTGACCATGTACCTCACTTCTTTCCTTGTAGCCAGTGTATTTCTTCCTAAGCCAAGTTTAATACTTAACTCTTGAGAATTGAGTGTTGTAGTGGGTCTCTCTGCATTTGCAAAAGTCCTAAAGATGGAGGAATTGAGGCTGGGGGAGAAACAGAACCCTTTTAACATTTAACAGTTAACATTTGTTTTTACCAACCATTTATCTCTAATTTGTAATATTCCAGATAACATTAGTACAACCTGAAATGATAGGAAATGCAGGTATTATAATCTCATATATGATCCCTGTCTTATATCTCAGGTTTGTTTTTCTGAAACTTTTCATTTCCTGCTTTTATTTATTTGAACCTTAACCTTCAGGATGTTTTGCTAGACCTTGTTACACTTAATTTCCCTAGTAGTGATAATTGACTCTTTGTCAATTTTTCCTCTTTCTTTGACCCTCTAAAAAAGGTTTGAAGCAGAAAGAAGTATACACAACTGTTATAGCAACTAAATTCTTGCAGAGTTCATTTCATTTTTTAATCTGTTCTTAAAATAATTACACTGGAAAAGAGATTATTTTGTTAATGCTGCCTTTCGTCAGGAGGGCTGGTAGAAGTAGAAGGTAAATGGATTCGTTGAATCCCTAATTGGTGAGATTTTTAACAAATTATACTAGATTTAGCAGGTTATTTTTCTTCCAAGGGGGAATGTATTAAATGTGCAAACTCTCTTTTATTTAAAGAATGCAAAGGATTTTACACATCTTTTTCTTATAATATCAAATTTCCCCTTAAGATAGAAAAGATAGACTTCACATATGTATCTGTGGGAGGATGTGCTGGCTTGCAATCTCTCTCTCTCTCCAATAAACTGCTGGTTTTACTATATAATTTAGAGCAATTATTCTCTAAATATGGACCTAAGACACTTAGACTTTTTGGAGATTCTGCCCTGTGGTCCTGATGCAAACATAAGGTATCTGGATGAGCTTTTGCAGGTACCACAGAAAGAAGAGAGACAACAGCTGTCCTGCGCTAATTACGTGTAGTGATTTTTTTTTTTTTTTTCCTGGAAGTTCACTAATCAAAGCTCAAGAGCAGTGGTCTGAGTTTCTGTGGTCCTCTCTGAGCCATCGATGTCTCCTAAAATGATATTTCTGCTTTCTTTTCACTGTGGAACAAGGCAAAGGAGGGATGTAGCAAAATGTCTTGGAAACAAGAGGCCTCCTCCTGCATTTGGAGCACATGATACTTTTCAGAGTGATCTCATAGCTTTCTGTGAGGCAGGTGGGCTTGTTTTATGCCCATTTTATGAATAAGCATATATGCCTGAGGTCACAAAATTTGTTGCAACCATTTTGCAGAGCTCCTGATTTTACTGTTGTGACTTGATTAGAGCAAAGGGTTGGGTTGGACAGCACTGCCCAAGAGGTTAGAAGCATGTCAAGCCTCTTGTTTTGTGGGGAGATGGGTGGAGGAAACCAGTGATCTGAGAATCACTGGGTTCCTGGAGATCCTTGGATTTGTTATTCAGACATGCATATTTTTCCATCCCAGTGTGATCCTGACTAATCACACCCCTGGGTATTCCCAATAAAAAGACTGAACTAGACGAAACTCCATCTCATTTTGAATGAGTTTTTACTTGGTGTGGCTTCTGTCACTCTCCTTTTCACAGGGCTAACAGTAGAGGGGGTAGGAATACCCTCTGCCTCTCGGTGTGCTAAACCTTGAACTGCTGTTGCACGTATACACTTATGGCCTTTTTTTGCATCTTGTTGTTCCCGCGCTTGTTTGTAAGGTTAAGTAGGTCAGAAGAATATCTGATGTTTATGCATTAAAAATACTCTTTAATTTTTAGAAATACATGCAAGAGGCACGAAGTTTAGGAAAAAACCTGAGGCAACCCAAATTGTCAGACCTCTCTCCTGCAGTGATTGCACAAACCAACTGGAAATTTGTAGAAGGCTTATTAAAAGAATGTAGAATGAAGGTATGTATTACTTACTGTGCAGGACAGTGTACATTCATGTTCAGTCCATGTATGAAGCTAAGATGAGCTGAGCCAACCGCCACTTGAGCCTGTAGCTTCCCTAGAAGGACACTTTTACTGGGGCATAAACCTCATGTGCTTGCTCTTTACTGAGGGCATGAACCTCCATGGGTTCTGTTATCCACAGAATCAGTGACTTGGGAGCCCTGCATGGTTTTTCTCACCTTTCAGCCATTGCTATCTTCCTCTCCAACATGACAGATATTAAGCCAGTCAGAAGTTGTGTCAGGGATGTCATCATCTTATGTGAAAGGCAACACATTTTTTTGTATATGTTTATACGTGTCTCTGTGTGCACCTGTGTAGAACATTATCTGTGCTCATATGTGTGTGCATATATCCATAAAGAAGAAGACCTTAGCTGTGTTGTAGGTTTGTGTATATTACACATGAGTCTCCTCTCAGACATCTGTGTTTATCAGAGGTAGCAATACAAATTGACAAAACTCAGAACATCATTTTAGCCAGTAACTTCATTCATTTATTTGACAGTCATTTCTTGAGTACCTTCTCTGTATTCAGTACATGCACTATTTTAGCATCAGCTTACAATGCTGAATCACACAGACAAGGTCCTTGCCTAGAGGAACTAGATTCTCTCTCACTTTACATTTTATGAGGGCAGCTAAGTCTGCTGTAACTTAACTTACTTGAAACTGACTTCCATTTCCTTTCCATTTTCTGGTACATACTCATAGCAGAGAAGAGATGAAAGAGAAAAAGAGGAAGGAAAAAAAGAGGTCTGCTTCACTCACAAATTAGATGGTTCTGAAAAAATTTAGAGCTGCCTGTTTGTATTGTGGTTTTTGCCTACGTGCAATCAAAACTAAGTGTGAATATCTTTAGTGTGCTAAGATGAAGTGTGAGTTGTGGCAGGATGGGGTTTCAGATTCTATAGTATATTTTCTAGGCCTGGTGTAATCCCCCAATGTTATTCAAGTAAGTAATCTGAAAATTGTTGTACATAAGCATTTACATGAGGATACTTTAAAATAGCATCAGAATCTCTCTTTAGTGACTATTTCTCTGACAAAATAGTAAAAGTATACATAATATTACTTGTTAGTTGACCACAGAGATTAAGACACTTTTCCCAAGGTGATTCAAAATCTGCAGTTAGAAGTATAATGAAGGGGAGCCCAGATCTCCTGATCCAGGAATTGGCTTGATGGCTTTTGGGCTGGGGTTAACACCTGTGACCACATGTGATGTTTTCAGACAAAACGCATGTTGGTGGAAAAGATGGGCCACGAAGCAGTGGAACTGGGCCATGGGGAAGCAAACATAACCGGCTTGGAGGAGAACACCCTGATCGCCAGCCTCTGTGACCTGCTGGAAAGGATATGGAGCCATGGCTTGCAGGTCAAGCAGGTAACAGTCTCAAGAGGCCCTGGTGACAGGGTGAGTTAGGAGCTCTGTTAAGAAAAGTAACAAAAAGAAAAAGATATTATAAAAATTAAAGGTTATGTCCCTTTGTCACAGGATGACTAGAAATACGCCACAGGCATTTTAATTCCAGAAAAAGAAAATATAACCCATGATTAGCAGGCAGTTTGGGGCTCTTTTCTGGTAAACAGGAAAAGATAAAACAACACATTCACTGTGGAGGCTGTATCCCCTGTAGATTCCATTAAGTATCTGCTTTCATCACCGTCCAAGAAAAAAAATCTATTAGCCAGAATTAACAGTTCTTTGCCATTTTAAGTTATCTGGTTATTCAAGGCAGAAACATAGATGATTTCTTTGCTTTTGTCCCTTATTTCCCTTTCTTTTTTTTATTTTTCTGTTCATCTTCCTCTCTTTGTCCCCTTTTCTCTTTCTCCTCTTGCCCCAGTTTTCTTCCCTCATTGCTACTGCATACATCCAAACATATTTTGCATACAGAAATACATTCTGTGCTGCTGGAGCCTTTAATTCCATGCTTGCTTGTGTGGCCAGTGTAGACAGCCCTGGTTACATACAACTAAGTAACAACTGGGCTGAAGTCGGGAATTTCCTTGCCTGCACTTCTGCCCTTTGCTTAGCTGCCCTTCCTCAGGCTGTTGCCAGTCTTGTCAGTGAGGCAAAGGATGACCCTCACTTCACATGGAGTGGGGTACTCAGAATGTCACACAGCTAGGAATGGATGAGCTTGGGTCTCCCAGCTTCAAAAAATAGGCATTTCAGTGTGAATAGTTTTGATAAGTTGTTTTTTGATGAATCATTTCTTATAAAATGAAAAACTTTACATGCCTTGTGCTTTCAGGGGAAGTCAGCTTTGTGGTCACATTTAATTCAGTTTCAGGACAGAGAAGAGAAACAAGAGCACCTTGCAGAATCACCAGGTGAGAAGTCATTGCTTGATTGTTTCTACAGCACTGGCAGCAGTGAACCATGTGAAAAATCAGCACCTATGGCTTTGTCTCCACCTCTCTCAAGCTGACGCTCATCCCATCTTGGGGTAAAGTAGAAGGAGCAATATTATGTACTAGCTGTGAGACCTGGGAAAAGTCCCTTGACCTTTCTGATCTTCAGCTTCCTCATCCACAAGATAGGGAAGATAATATTAGCCATGCCAAGGCTGTAGTGTTGATCCAATCAGAAAACATTTGAAAACGTCTAATGAGTTGTAATCATAGATCATACAAGTAGTATACCTTACTCTCACCAGTATTAGGGTGCGGTGTATACTGGTTTTTTCCTTAAATACAAGTTTATTCACATCGTTGATAATCTTTCAGGGGAGAAAACATGTATATATGTTTCAAAAGTATTCAGAAATCAGATTTCTTCTTCAATTTATAACAAGACATCTCATGTTACAGTATCATGAGTCATTAGCTAATAACGGTAAAATAACCATCTGTTTCACAAAATGTAGAAGTAACAGTGGAAAGCCAGTAGAAGTAAAATGTTTTGTACTGAGTCAGCTATTTGGGAACATTTTCTAAAATTATTGATTACTTTAGACATTGAAAAATTAAAAAAAATAAAAAGTTTTATTTTTTTAAAAACTCATAAGCCAACCACCAGCGTAAGAAATAAAGCACTGCAAATATGATTGAACCACCCTATTTCCATTCCCCTCACTGCTCCTAGAGGGCAATACTATCCTAAATGTGGTGTTCATTGTTGGAAACCTAGTTTTTCAATGTATCCAATAAAACAGCTAGGAATATGAATTTGATACTACATTGCCCTGGAGCCCCTCTAAACAGAATGTCAGGGTTCTGATGTCCTGGGATGTAACTATATTTATAAAGATTTAGATTGAGTTTAAAAGCATTCTCTAGTGTCTGTCTATCTCTGTTGTCCATTTTTCTATTGAAAAAGTAAAAATGCATTGGCATAGTCCCTGAAACTCTCTCTAACATTTACCCACGTTCATAGAAGATTTAGCTGTTCAGATGTAAGGCCATAACCAAGGTAGTTTACCCTAATTAGAATAAATAAATTCCTAGGAAGAAATAACCATTTGTGGGATGAAATGTTGCAAAGCCAAGCTCAGTTAAGCAGGAAGGTGGAAGCATTTGACGCTCGTGCTGAACAGGCGTGTGAGAATGTCCAGCTGTTAAAGTGAGCAGCTACCAGGCAACACCAGCAAGTTCATGGCTTTGAATGGTCAAATTGTGGGTGGTTGAGCTACAGACCAGAGACTCAGCTGTTTGCAGGGCCTTTCAGTCAGTCAGTAATGACACCAGTAAAACTCTGAAGTCAAGGCTCAGAAATATGGAATGTGTCAAAGCCTCATGCAGTCCCTGTGCTGCACTGCCAGGTGTCAATGAAGGGCTGGAGATCTAAGAACGAACATAAGCTAAATATTGTACTGATCCTAAGTAGGATTAATGTAAGCTGTGTAGCTTTTGAAATCAAATTTATTGTCTGTTTGAAGGGGTGGGTTTGATAAATATTGCTCTAACACTTCTGATAATTCAGCCCACAAAGTTAGGACTTAAAAAGATGACAGTGTGAAATGTATTTGAAAAAATCAGTTTAAAAGTAAAATCATTCATTTTTGAGAAACAGTGTGTTCTAATTATTTAGAAATTAGCAGTTACTGACTTTAATGATTTTAAATCTGGCTGTTTGTTTTTTTCCCAAAAAAATACTTTTTGTTTGCCAACTACTTAGCTTCCCAATTAATGGCAGTAAACAGTCTGCATCTTCATATTAAGGAAAGATCCTCCAAGTCCTTAGAGATTCACAGTGGGTTTGAAGACAGCTCTTATTAGCATCGAGCCAGGATGAGATTAGGTGATAGATCATTACTGTTCTTTCGGAAGCAGCACTAAACAGGAATCAGACATTTTAAGGGTTGCAGAAGAATGGAAAAGATCTGTCTTAGTAAGAGGACCATAGCAGGGTAGACTGTCTTGAAATTTTTTTAATAGATTTTATTTTTATAGCAGTTTTAGATTCATGGAAATATTCAAGAGATGGTTCAGAGATTTCCCCTGTAGCCTCTGCCCCTACACATGCATAGCCTCCCTCATTATCATCATCCTCCACCCGAGTAGTATGTTGCTCACAGTTGATGAACATACATTGACATATAGTCACCCTAAGCCCATAGTTTATTTACATTAGGATTCACTCTTGGTGTGTTGTGCAGACTGTGGGTTTACACAAATACATGTTAATGACATGGACCTACCATGGTGGTATCATATAGAGTACCTTCACTGTCCTAATACTGGTGTGTTCCTCCTATTTATCCCTCCCTCTCCTCTAACCCCTGTCAACCACTGATCTTTTTAACTGTCTCCATAGTCTTGCCTTATCCAGAATGTCATATAGTTGAAGTCATATAGTATGAGGCCTTTTCAGATTGGCTTCTTTCACTTAGTAATACACATTTAAGTTTCCTCCATGTCTTTTAAAACTGTCTTAATTTTGACCTAGTCAAATTTTGACCAAGTCACTGTACCTAGTAGTTAAAAGTCCTATTTTAGAGAAAAGATCTCAGAATGCAATTGATTCTAGAAAGAGGACTGTTGTTGACATATCACCCCAAAGTTTCTACCTTTAAGAATGTTGACCAGCTTAGACATAGGGGGTGGGGTAGGGTGCAGAAGGGAGTGGAAATACCATTTTAAACAGTTATTCTGGATCTAGCCAAGAATTTGGAGTCACTCTTTAAACGTCTTATCTTCATCAGAGTTTTCTTTAGTTACTTACCTGCCTGTAGACTATAAATGGCTCTATAAAAATAATATATGCAGTCTGTGCTCTACAAACTTGCTGTCTATGCAGTAACATTGATTCAGGCAGAATACAAAGGAATTCCTATGGCTAAGTATTAAATCCATGAGTGTTTATATTGAAGGAGAAAGTAGCCTATTGTATTTGAGTATAGTGAATTAAGAAATACTAGTAGAGAGGGTTCCCTGGTGGCCTAATGGTTAGGATTCAGGGCTTTCCCTGCTGTGGCCCAGGTTTAATCCCTGGTTGGGGAACTGAGCCTGCAAGCC
>NW_006779068.1:479653-482961 GCF_000442215.2 Lipotes vexillifer | reverse complement strand
GCGAAAAAAAAAAAAAAAAATATATATATATATATATATATACATATATATATATACACACACACATAAACTAATAGAAATACACATTTTTAAATAGTTCATAAATTTCTCTTATGGCTAGAGTAGACTTCATGGAAACTTCTTAGCTTTTAGATCTCTAGATAAAAAGTATGGCCTTACTCCCTTATTCCTAATCTGCATTTTTGTTCATAGGCTTCTAAACTTAACTCCAAAGTTACTAATAAAATACTGTATTAATTTCCTGGGGCTACCATTATACAGGACCATAAACTGGGTGGCTTAAACAACAGGCGTTTGTGGTAGAGGTACTGGGCATTAGGACTTCAGCATTTTTTTGTTGACAGTTAATCCGATGTTATCATCCAACTATCCCATTAGCATATTTTTCATAAATCTCTATCTCCATCCCTAGTTCCTAGATGTCCATAGCCCACTGGGACCTCAAACTCAACACATCCTGAAACAAACTCATTATCTTAGCACCTCTCCCTCCTGTCCCAGTCAGGCTTTCTCCCTTCCTCTCTCCATTTCACTTAATGACATCAGCACCCTCTTGTCAGTCAAACTATAAGCCAGAAAGTCATCCTTAATGTAACAGCCCACTGGACATGACATCAGAACACTCTGCCCCTTTTAATTAATGGATATGATTGGGCAGGTTTCTTAACCTCTTTGAGCCTCAGTTTCTTCATTTGCAAAATTAAGGTTAAAAATTTTTAAGGAAAGTTTTAACTATGGGATAGTATATATTAATACAGTTTATATTCATACTTAATATTGTTTGTGACTCTTGAGTCCTGCTTACCCTTAATCCAGTCATTTAAGTCCACTGCATATTTCTCCTCTTCGTTCTCATTGGCTGACACTGTCTTAGTTCATCCACAGGCTGGCCTTTGGAACAACTTCTAGCTCATCTCCCTTATAGCCCTTATACCATCACACTATCACTCTAGTTAACTAACTAAAAAGCACTGAGAACTAAAAAGCACACTATCACTCTAGTTAACTAACTAAAAAGCATTTCTTTTCAAAATTTCTTTCCCCTCCCTAGGATTTCTGTAAATTTCTAACTTGTCATTTAAGGTTCTGCCATCTGGCCCTAAATAATCTCATCTTCCTCAGTGAGTATTTGCTGAGCATTTTGAGGGGCCCTCTGGATATTCTCAGAATAGGATATGACCAAGCCTCAAGAGGCGTATAATTTAATAGGAGTAATAGAAGTGTTAAATTGTGGTAAGTTTGTGATAGAGGTTCAGTTTTACAAGTCCCATGAGAGAGAGGGAATGACTTATCCAACAGTGTTCCTAGGGGAAAGAGAATATTTAGGAAAGATTTCACACAGAGGCAAAATTAAAGCTAAATTTCTTTCTTTTTTTTTTTTTTTTTTTGAGAACTTACTTTATGCCAGGCACTATTATAAGTGCTTTACATCTATTTGAATATGGTAGGTATTGTCACTGTCCCCAATTTGCAGATGAAGAAACAGACCATAGAGGGGTTAAACGACCAACCCAAGGTCAGCGAGCTATTAAGTTCTCTGTAGGGCTTGAGAAAGCCATGTTCTTAACCATTAAGCTATACTGCTCTCAATCTGAAGTCATAAATAGGCTATAAACAAGGAGAAAGATACAGAATCACTAAAGGATGAACCAGAGACTTTAACGAATTGCATGGAGACATGAAAAAGTATATCGCATGTTTAAGGAATATTGATCAGTGAAGGGTGGCTAGAATACAGGATTCCAAAACAGGATTCTCAGAACATGGTTAGGCCTGTGAATGCTCTTATTGTGGTTGCTACTGCTTCTTTAAATGTCAGACTCCTCTTTTATTAAGTCTCTCACCTGTTCTCTGCTCCCTGAGGCATGATTCCTTGTACTGTCATGTCTTCTTCTGGCCAAGTTGTCAGATTATGGTCTCAGCTCCTTTCTCCTGCCTCATGATCTTTTCTTTTTCTCTTCTCAACCCGTTTCATTTTTTTTTAATTAATTCATTTATTTATCTATTTTTGGTCTGTTGGGTCATCGTTGCTATGCGCGGGGCTTTCTCTACTCTACATTGCTGTGTGTGCGCTTCTCATTGCTGTGGCTTCTCTTGTTGGCGGAGCACAGGCTCTAGGTGTGCGGGCTTCAGTTGTTGTGGGCACATGGGCTCAGCAATTGTGGCTCACGGGCCCTAGAGCGCGAGCTCACTAGTTGTGGCGCACAGGCTTAGTTGCTCTGCAGCATGTGAGATCTTCCCAGACCAGGGATCATACCCTTGTCCCCTGCATTGGCAGACAGATTCTTAACCACTGCCCCACCAGGGAAGTCCCTCAACCCATTTCTTATTACATGTTTGGCCATCTTTCATGCTGTCTAATCATCTGGAGTGTAGAGGCATTCTCTGAGGTAGTTCACTTTCTCCCCCAAAAGAGGGATGTGCTTTCATTAATTAGCACACTTAAGTGATGATAGTCTCAGACAGGAAGACAACCAGCACATTCCCTGCAAGTCTGTGGAACAGTGTCTTCGGTGTCTGTTACCTCTTGGGTATCAAGATGAACCAGTGTTTTCAGTGACCCATTGAAAACTCCCTCCCCAAACTGCCAAGACAAATGCCCTATTTGTTACCTGCTTGGTAGGGAAGGCCCTCAAAAGGACTGCCTTTGGGTTGGTCTGGCCACATTCTCTTTGTCTTGGCAACCCCATCAGTGCTCATTTATACCTGCCAAGTATCAGCCCAGCTTCTTTCACCAAGTGCCAAAAACTTGCAGATCCTAATCCACCAAAATGTTCCCTATCTTCCTTCAGTGCCAGCTTCATGTATATTTATGTGTTCTGATATTGTATTCTAGCCCCCCGAAGTAGAATGGATCTAAAAACTGAGAAAATGCAAGTTTAATATACAACGAAAACCCACATTCTAAATTCTGATTTTATCAATGCATTTGCCAAGTGTGATGTTGCAATTTACTTTTCATTTACAGGTGGGAAAATGGAAATAAAGAAAGGGGACAAAACTCCACAGCATCTCATTTAAAGTGAGATTGAGCACTCCAACTACAACATATTAACCAATAATTGATTGTTTAGCCATTGCTATATAAGAGAATAATCTTTCCTTTTATAAATGTTAGCTCTTCAGACTTCATAGGAGAATGGCTCATAGACATTATACTTCTAACTGTCCATTAAGATTACTCACTTTGCATGATAAACATACTGTAGTTTGGATTCTGAACTTTGAAGTAGAAACTTATATCAGGCTAAAGAATCCAAACTCTTTTTTTCTTTTTAAACACTCTT
>NW_006779068.1:441201-479029 GCF_000442215.2 Lipotes vexillifer | reverse complement strand
AAACTCTCTTTCAAAAGGGGACTTGTATGATTGTAGTTCACAAGCCCAGAGATAGTTCACGTACTTAGTAGGTTAATTTACAGACATTACTTTCCTGTAATTATTTGGACCTATTAGAATGATAACTTTAGAAAGTGACTGGCCCTTCTGTCCAAAGTGTGCACACATTGTCTTATTTGCTAAGTGGGCTTTTATGATTCATGTAAAATTTTCAAATACAGCCCCATATTAACTAGAAAGAAAATAACTTGTTTACTGTATTAATAAAGTAGGAACATTCAGGTAAACAAATTTGAGCTTTTCTGTTGTCTTTAAAATTTGCTCCCATCAAAATAATTTCAAAGTATTTATTTATAGAATGTGAACCATGTAGTTTTTTTAAGTCTTTACTGTTATTTTTCTAATACTTTGCTGATATTTTTCTACATAGTTGCCCTTGGACCAGAAAGAAGAAAATCTGACTCAGGAGTTATGTTGCCAACACTCAGGGTCTCTCTTATCCAAGACATGAGGTATTTGATATATGTGCTAGCATATGGTGATAACTTTGAAATATTTATGGCTTTCATTTAAATTGCTCAAATAACTGTGGCTATGGTATTTTTTGCTTATGTATTCTGAAGAAAACCTTTTTTATAATCTTATTTATTTTACTTTTATACTATTATGTGTTTTCCTGACATTAAATCCAAAGACAAAATGCAACTGAGAAGAATTTTAAAATAGCCCTATTTTAAATTATAAATTTAAATTGTAAATTTAATTTAAAAATTTTAAAATAGCCCTATTTTATTTTATTTTATTTTATTTTTAACATCTTTATTGGGGTATAATTGCTTTACAATGGTGTGTTAGTTTCTGCTTTATAACAGAGTGAGTCAGTTATACATATATATATGTTCCCATATCTCTTCCCTCTTTGTCTCCCTCCCTCCCACCCTCCCTATCCCACCCCTCCAGACAGCCACAAAGAACCGAGCTGGTTTCCCTGTGCCATGCGGCTGCTTCCCACTGGCTATCTACCTTACGTTTGTTAGTATATATATGTCCATGTCTCTCTCTCGCCCTAACACACCTCACCCTTCCCCCTCCCCATATCCTCAAGTCTGTTCTCCAGTAGGTCTCTGTCTTTATTCCTGTTTTACCCCTAGGTTCTTCATAACATTTTTTTTTCTTAAATTCCATATATATGTGTTAGCATACGGTATTTGTCCTTCTCTTTCTGACTTACTTCACTCCGTATGACAGACTCTAGATCTATCCACCTCATTACAAATAGCTCAATTTCGTTTCTTTTTATGGCTGAGTAATATTCCATTGTATATATGTGCCACATCTTCTTTATCCATTCATCCGACGGCGGGCACTTAGGTTGTTTCCATCTCCGGGCTATTGTAAATAGAGCTGCAATGAACATTTTGGTACATGACTCTTTCTGAATTCTGGTTTCCTCAGGGTATATACCTAGTAGTGGGATTGCTGGGTCATATGGTAGTTCTATTTGTAGTTTTTTAAGGAACCTCCATACTGTTCTCCATAGTGGCTGAACCAATTCACATTCCCACCAGCAGTGCAAGAGTGTTCCCTTTTCTCCACACCCTCTCCAGCATTTATTGTTTCTAGATTTTTTGATGATGGCCATTCTGACTGGTGTGAGATGATATCTCATTGTAGTTTTGATTTGCATTTCTCTAATGATTAATGATGTTGAGCATTCTTTCATGTGTTTGTTGGCAGTCTGTATATCTTCTTTGGAGAAATGTCTATTTAGGTCTTCTGCCCATTTTTGGATTGGGTTGTTTATTTTTTTGTTATTGAGCTGCATGAGCTGCCTGTAAATTTTAGAGATTAATCCTTTGTCAGTTGATTCATTTGCAAATATTTTCTCCCATTCTGAGGGCTGTCTTTTGGTCTTGTTTATGGTTTCCTTTGCTGTGCAAAAGCTTTGAAGTTTCATTAGGTCCCATTTGTTTATTTTTGTTTTTATCTCCATTACTCTAGGAGATGGGTCAAGAAGGATCTTGCTGTGATTTATGTCATAGAGTGTTCTGCCTATGTTTTCCTCTAAGAGTTTGATAGTTTCTGGCCTTACATTTAGGTCTTTAATCCATTTTGAGCTTATTTTTGTGTATGGTGTTAGGGAGTGATCTAATCTCATACTTTTACATGTACCTATCCAATTTTCCCAGCACCACTTATTGAAGAGGCTGTCCTTTCTCCACTGTATATTCCTGCCACCTTTATCAAAGATAAGGTGACCATATGTGCATGGGTTTATCTCTGGGCTTTCTATCCTATTCCATTGATCTATCTTTCTGTTTTTGTGCCAGTACCATACTGTCTTGATTACTGTAGCTTTGTAGTATAGTCTGAAGTCAGGCAGCCTGATTCCTCCAGCTCCATTTTTTGTTCTCAAGATTGCTTTGGCTATTCGGGGTCTTTTGTGTTTCCATACAAATTGTGAAATTTTTTGTTCTAGTTCTGTGAAAAATGCCAGTGGTAGTTTGATAGGGATTGCATTGAATCTATAGATTGCTTTGGGAAGTAGAGTCATTTTCACAATGTTGATTCTTCCAATCCAAGAACATGGTATATCTCTCCATCTGTTTGTATCATCTTTAATTTCTTTCATCAGTGTCTTATAATTTTCTGCATACAGGTCTTTTGTCTCCTTAGGTAGGTTTATTCCTAGATATTTTATTCTTTTTGTTGCAATGGTAAATGGGAGTGTTTTCTTGATTTCACTTTCAGATTTTTCATCATTAGTATATAGGAATGCCAGAGATTTCTGTGCATTAATTTTGTATCCTGCTACTTTACCAAATTCATTGATTAGCTCTAGTAGTTTTCTGGTAGCATCTTTAGGATTCTCTATGTATAGTATCATGTCATCTGCAAACAGTGACAGCTTTACTTCTTCTTTTCCGATTTGGATTCCTTTTATTTCCTTTTCTTCTCTGATTGCTGTGGCTAAAACTTCCAAAACTATGTTGAATAAGAGTGGTGAGAGTGGGCAACCTTGTCTTGTTCCTGACCTTAGTGGAAATGCTTTCAGTTTTTCGCCATTGAGGATGATGTTGGCTGTGGGCTTGTCATATACGGCCTTTATTATATTGAGGAAAGTTCCCTCTACACCTACTTTCTGCAGGGTTTTTATCATAAATGGGTGTTGAATTTTGTCAAAAGCTTTCTCTGCATCTATTGAGATGATCATATGGTTTTTCTCCTTCAATTTGTTAATATGGTTAATCACATTGATAGATTTGCGTATATTGAAGAATCCTTGCATTCCTGGAATAAACCCCACTTGATCATGGTGTATGATCCTTTTAATGTGCTGTTGGATTCTGTTTGCTAGTATTTTGTTGAGGATTTTTGCATCTATGTTCATCAGTGATATTGGCCTGTAGTTTTCTTTCTTTGTGACATCCTTGTCTGGTTTTGGTATCAAGGTGATGGTGGCCTCGTAGAATGAGTTTGGGAGTGTTCCTCCCTCTGCTATATTTTGGAAGAGTTTGAGAAGACATCTTTATTGGAGTATAATTGCTTTACAATGGTGTGTTAGTTTCTGCTTTATAACAAAGTGAATCAGTTATACATATACATATGTTCCCATATCTCTTCCCTCTTGCGTCTCCCTCCCTCCCACACTCCCTATTCCCACCCCTCTAGGTGGTCACAAAGCACCGAGCTGATCTCCCTGTGCTATGCAGCTGCTTCCCACTAGCTATCTACCTTACGTTTGGTAGTGTATATATGTCCATGCCACTCTCTCACTTTGTCACAGCTTACCCTTCCCCCTCCCCATATCCTCAAGTCCGTTCTGTCAGTAGGTCTGTGTCTTTATTCCTGTCTTACCCCTAGGTTCTTTATGACCTTTTTTTTCTTTTTCTTAGATTCCATATATATGTGTTAGCATATGGTATACTACTTTTAGAACATTTTTGTAAATCAAATTATTTCCAAAAAACGTGTGTGTGTGTGCGTTTTTTTGGTTTGTTGGTTTGGTTTTTAGTAAATTTATTTATTTATTTACTTTTGGGTGTGTTGGGTCTTCGTTTCTGTGCGAGGGCTTTCACTAGTTGCAGCGAGCGGGGGCCACTCTTCATCACGGTGCACGGGCCTCTCACTGTCGCGGCCTCTCTTGTTGCAGAGCACAGGCTCCAGACGCGCAGGCTCAGTAGTTGTGGCTCACGGGCCTAGTTGCTCCGCGGCATGTGGGATCTTCCCAAACCAGGGCTCAAACCCATGTCCCCTGCATTGGCAGGCAGATTCTTAACCACTGTGCCACCAGGGAAGTCCCTGTTGTTTTTTTTAAAATTTTTTTGGCTGTGTCAGGTCTTAGTTGAGGCACCAGTGATCTTCGTTGTGTCATGTGGGATCTTTAGTTGCGGCACATGGGATTTTTAGTTGTGGCATGCAAAGGCTTAGTTCTGGCATGTGGGATCTAGTTCCCTGACCAAGGATTGAACCCGGGCCCCCTGCATTGGGAGCACAGAGTCTTAGCCACTGGACCACCAGGGAAGTCCCAGGAGTAGATAGCGTATTATCCAGGGGTATAATTCTTGGTACAACTGCTGCTCACCTCTTCCTTTGAATGTTAGATCAGTGAGCTGTGACCTCTCTAGTCTAAGCCCCTAAAATTTCTCTCCTGGATTACATCATGGTCCGCATATTTCAGTGCTTGCCCTACTGTAATTCATCCTCCTCACTGCTAATATGGTGATCCTAGAATAAAGTGCAAATCACTTACCCTGACTGGCAGGGCCCTACTTGATCTGACGCCTGTCTGACTGCAGTATTATTTCCTATCACTCTCTCTTCTTTATTTCCTCCAGCATGCCAAACTTGTTTCCTGCCCTGGGGCCTTCTTTACCCGTTCCCTTCACCTGATAGCTTTTCCCTGAGTCCTACCCCCATAGAATCTCCACAGCTAAGGCTCCTTCTTGTCATTTGCATCTTGGTTCAAATGTCACTTCCTCCCACTAGCCATCCCTGACCACCTGGTCTACAGCAGCAATCCAGTCACTCTCTTTCAAATTCCTCTATTTTTAAAAAAAATATTTATTTATTTATTTGGTTGCGCTGGGTCTTAGTTGCAGAAGCCGGGCTTCTTGGTTGTGGCAGTGAGGCTCCTTAGTTGTAGCTCATAGTCTCCTTAGTTGCAGCATGCAGGCTCTCAAATTCCCTTATTTTAATTCTTTGCATAATAGCACTTATTTGCTTGTTTGTTTTTCTAATGCCACTTATGAACTTCATGAGAGAAGGGAATCTATCTGACATGTGAAACTGTTGAATTGCAAGTTAGTGTTAACAGAGTGGCACATAATTGGTGCTCAATTAATATTTGTTAAATGAAGGATTTGCCATATTTTAATCTCTTTGAGTGTGGGTAAGAGAATGTGTGTGTGTGTTCATGTGTATGTGTGTGTGTGTTAATCTAACATACATACATGTGTATATATATACATATATATATATATATATATATATATATATCTCCTTATAGCCAAGCTGTTACTGAATTACATTGGTTACAGTCTTGAAGATTTAGAAGGGTGGTGATTGCTGAGGTACTTTTTACTAATCAATTTAAAATTTAGACTATAGAAGAAACTTGAGAAGTCATTATTGCTTAGCTTCTTCCTTTTATATATGTGGAAACTCAGGTGCAGGCAGATAAACTCTAAGACCATATATATAGCCGAGTAACAGCAAAAATGGAACTAGAACTAAGGTTTCCTGACACAGTTCATGTCTCTTTCTAACTAGATTCAAGTTCTCAGCCTTTGCCTTGTCATCAGAAAAAATGCCAGGTGTGAATAGGCACAAACAAGTTGGCAATAGTGTATGGGTGCACATCACCCTAAATATAACTTAGTATAACCTTGAATAGTCTATATTTGTTCAGGATAATCAACAAAAAGTTGATTTCCTATGACTTCTCACTTAAGGGTTACTTTGGCTTTTAATTTTCAGACTTTGCCTGAAAGAGACCCCTGGGTACCCTAAAGTGATGTTTTAGCCAAATGATAGGTACTTTTAATAAAATTTAACTGGTTGATTGCTTTCAGAAGGTGTCTAGTAAGGTAGAAAGGCATTGCCAAGAAAAGACAAGCTGACTTCCTAGGGTTTTTCCCTAAGATTTTATTATTAAAGTTTTTAAACATACAACGAAGTCAAAAGATTTTATAATGAATGCATCCATATACCCACAACCTAGATTCTACCACTAACATTTTTCTATGGCTTTTTTTAAAAATGGGGTGAAATATATATATCATAAAATTTACCATTTTAACCATTTTTATGTGTATAGTCAGTGGCATTAAGTACATTTGCAGTAGTACAACCATTACCTCTATCCATCTCCAGAGCTTATTGTCATTGTAAACTGAAACTCCGTACCCATTAAACAATAGCTCTTCAAGCCCCTGGTAACCACTGTTCTATTTCCTGTCACTGTGAATTTGACTATTCTAGGTACCTCATATAAGTGGAATCATGCTTTTTGTGTCTAGTTCGTTTCACTTAGCATAGTATTTTTGTGGTTCATCCGTGTTACAGCATGTATCAGAACTTCCTTACTTTTTAAGGCTGAATAGTATTCTGGTGTATGTATATACCACATTTTGTTATTCCACTCATTCAACGATGGGCATTTGGGTTGTTTCCACCTTTTGGCTGTTTTGAATACTGCTGCTATGAATGTGAGTGTACAAATATGTGTTTGAGTTCCTGCTTTTAGTTCTTTTGGGTGTGTACCCAAAAATGGAATTGCTTGATCATACAGTAATTTTATGTTTAATTTTTTGAGGAACCAACATACTGTTTTCCACAGTGGCTGTCACCATTTTACATTCCCACAAGTAATGCACAACTGTTCCAATTTCTCCACATCCTTACCAACATCTTTTACTTTCTGTTCTTTTTGACAGTAGCCATCCTAATATGTGTGACTTTACAATTTCTTATGGCATGCATAGCCATAAGGTCTTCATAGACCTTGTGCTAAAGTCTTCAGCTTTATGAAATCAGAAACCAAATCATTAGTAAACCAAAATGTAATCAGACTCTAAGATACTCCTACTAACCAAGAGACTTACCTCAGATACCTAAGAGAGATGGAAAAATAATAGGCTGGTCTTCCCTGGTGGCGCAGTGGTTGAGAGTCCGCCTGCCGATGCAGGGGACATGGGTTCATGGCCCGGTCCGCGAGGATCCCACATGCCGCGGAGCAACTGGGCCCGTGAGCCATGGCCGCTGAGCCTGCGTGTCCGGAGCCTGTGCTCCGCAACGGGAGAGGCCACAACAGTGGGAGGCCTGCGAACCGCAAAAAAAAAAATAATAAGTAGTAATAATAATAGGCTGAACTTGGGTCATCTGTCCACTCTTGTCTAGTCATCTATGACCAGGTAAGGGCATGGTCACAGGAAGCCAGTTAAACCAATTTATTATTTCCTTAACCAGAGGACTTGATATTCTTTTTTTTTTTTTTTGCGGTATGCGGGCCTCTCACTGTTGTGGCCTCTCCCGTCGTTGCTGAGCACAGGCTCTGGACGCGCAGGCTCAGCGGCCATGACTCATGGGCCCAGCCGCTCCGCGGCATGTGGGATCTTCCTGGGCCGGGGCACGAACCCGTGTCCCCTGCATCGGCAGGCGGACTCTCAACCACTGCGCCACCAGGGAAGCCCCAGGACTTGATATTCTTTCATTGATAAAGATAGGCTCTGCCTGGAAGCTAGATCAAAATCAGAAGTCTACTTGCTGTCCTCAGGAGCAGAGATATGGATGTCTGATCACCCAGCTCCATGCCATTGATCCTCATACTAAGGGGACTGATGTCATCTCAGAAAGGCCCTGCAGAAACACTGCCCGTGGTTCTCTCTCCCTTTTCTCTGCTTCATTCTGCCTCTTTAAGATAACTTTATATGTATTGTTGTTCTTATTCTTGATATGTTTACTTTAACTCTCAGTGCATGGGCTTATTTCTGTTTCCAAGTTCTTGGCAAGTACTTCATTGTAATCCCTAGTTGCTAGCGCGATAGTTGATGTAGATGCTTTTCCTTAAAGAGAAACACCCAAGTAATATTCTAAACTTCGGTTTCTTTCACTGTGGACACTTAAAAACTTGTTTTTTAAAGATTAGGTAGCTAAGATATCTGAGTTCACGCTTTCTGTGGGGCACGTTCCCTGACAGTACCTCCTGTTTCCCACATTTCTCTCTTGAAGCAAAGCCATTGGCAGTGTAGAGACTTTGAGTCCTCATAGTTGTCAAGTGTCTTGGTACCAGATTGCTTAGCAGCTGGCATGAGTCCAGACATGTCTACAGGCTATCCCCTATTATCTCTGTCAACTCCCCAGGACCTTCACAGATGCCAAGTATCACCATACTGTCAGTTATAGAATGATTCTTTTCTTCCAAAGAGAAAGGCTTGGGACAGTAAATATTAATAATTGTACAAGTTGTTGTCTACTAATAAAAGAGGAGTATTACCATGCCGTTACCATTATTACCAATTTCTTTCCAGAGTAGCTGTGCATATATCATCTAGCCATTCAAACTAGCACGGGTTTTCTCTAGTTGCCGTGAGCAGGGGCTACTCTTCATTGCGGTGCACGGGCTTCTCATTGCAGTGGCTTCTCTTGTTGCGGAGCACAGGTTCTAGGCACACGGGCTCAGTAGTTGTGGCTCTCGGGCTCTAGAGTGCAGGCTCAGTAGTTGTGGCACACGGGCTTAGTTGCTCTGTGGCATGTGGGATCTTCCCAGACCAGGGCTCGAACCCGTGTCCCCTGAATTGGCAGGCGGATTCCTAACCACTGCGCCACCAGGGAAGTTCCCCAACTTTTATTCTTAATGACAAAATGCAATTAATAATGAGGGGCATAGTAGAACATTACATGATTGAGGAGATTGTGAGTACTGTAATCCAAGTATAGATATTCTGAATATGTAAACAAATGAACAGGATATCTGAGTAAACCCTAGAAATATCTGGTTTACGATGGGAATAAATTACTTGAGGGTAAATTGGCTACTCACTTTATCTTTTTATAACTAATGTCTGCATATGAGCTGTGAGCATCTGGCTTTATTCTACACTAAAGTTAAATAGTCACGATTGATTTTGTTACCCTCAGAAGGAATATTTGAGGAATTTTTATGACTATACAGAATTTGGGCTCGCACTAAAATTGGCTAATTCCTTAATCTCTCTAATAAATATTATTGTGTTTCATTGGTGATACAGTGAAATAAGCACCAGTTTTGGACTCAGGAAATGTGGATTCAAATTTAGTTGCTGCCACTCTCAGGAATCATTCAGTTTTAGGGAACAGAAGCCCGTTCAAACTAGCTTCAGCAGAAAGGAGGATTTATGGGAGATACATGAGGGTATTTTCCAGAATCCAAGCACAAGAACTGTGGCTGGATTGGAAGCTGTTTTGTCCAAGGTTACTCTCCATCTCAGTAGAAGCAAATTGTCCCTGCTTTTCCCTCCACTTCTGCTGCTTCTCCTCCCCTCTGTCCCTTTCCCTCCTTTTCTGCTTTACTGTGAACATGCTCTCCCAAGCCCTGGCCTTAACATCCCTTATTTAAGCATTCAACAAAAACTAACTTGGTTTTTCAGTGTACTAATTTCCAGTTTCTGAGAGAAAATCTGATTGGCTCAGCTTAGATCAGGCAGATGCTGCTTATCCATTCAGTTCTAGCTGAAGGATAAGGAGCATCGTCATGGTGGTACCTGAAGTTGTTGCTTCTGGTTCTTCTGGGTCTGTAGAAGGAGAGCTTCTCCAAGAATGTGAGTACCAGGAAGAAATGGTTGGTAAAAAATGGGTGGCATCTCTAGAATATGTACTATTTCTGTGACCTTGGGTGGGTCACTTAGTCTCGATGAATCTCAGTTTTCTCATTTTTGAAGTGAAATAATGATGGTCTCCCTCTCACTAGTTATTGTGACAATTAGATAAGACAGAATACATAAAAATTAGAAAGCTTTGTACCAGGGTTGGAAACAAATCAAATAAATAAGCTATTTAAACCACACCATGTTTGCTTTTCTGTGAATTAACAGGATCTATTTTATTTTAATTTTAATTTTTGTCTGCATTGGGTCTTCGTTGCTGTGCACGGGCTTTCTCTAGTTGTGCCGAGTGGGGTCTACTCTTCATTGCAGTGCATGGGCTTCTCATTGCAGTGGCTTCTCTTATTGCGAAGCATGGGCTCTAGGCACACGGGCTTCAGGAGTTGCAGCATGCGGGCCCTAGAGCACGTGCACCTCAATAGTTGAGGCGCATGGGCTCAGTAGTTGTGGCACGTGGCCTCAGTAGTTGTGGCTTGTGGGCTGTAGAGTACAGGCTCAGTAGTTGTGGCACATGGGCCCAGTTGCTCCACGGCATGTGGGATCCTCCCACCCCAGGGATCAAACCCGTGTCCCCTGCATCGGCAGGCGGACTCCCAACCACTGTGCCACCAGGGAAGTCCCCAGGATCTATTTTAGAAGTAATACTTGTATAATATTATGCTGAGTATCATTGTAATTACCTATAATAAATTATTCCAATTAAAAAGATTCAAATGAGGGCTTCTCTGGTGGTGCAGTGGTTGAGAGTCCGCCATGGCCGCTGAGCCTGCGCGTGCGGAGCCTGTGCTCCGCAATGGGAGAGGCCACAACAGTGAGAGGCCCGCATACCGCAAAAAAAAAAAAAAAGATTCAAATGGTATAACTACACAGAAAAAATTTTAATAGATTTAAAGTTGAATAACACAACACATATAAATTGTTTTAAAGCATAAAATTAGGTATAGATTTACAAAGCAACAGAATTTTTTTAGCTTTTTATATACACTAGGCCCTAGAGAGAGCAAAGAAAGATTCAAGGCTAGTAAGAATTATTGGGTTCCTCATTATCAGGGAGATTTTGTCAAGCTGAGAAAAATGTATACCAAGAGAAAATGATAAAAGTAGTAATGCACAATAAATGCAAATCAGACTATAGAATTCCGTAAATTAGAGAGGTCATTGAAGGCGGTCATGGTCAAGGAAAACTTTCTAGAAGAAACTGGGATTTCAAACATGAATAGAATCAAATAAGGAAGCTAGAAGAGAGTAAGTACTTCAGGTAATAAAATACAGAGTCGTATAAGTTAACTGCTTGGAATAGAATTTTTTAATAGGAAAATATGTTGAGGCCAAGGGGTAATGGGCCTTGAATGCAGGCCTGAGCAGTTCAGGCTATATCCCGTGAGCTTTTGAATATTCTGGGACAAAGGAATTACATTAGGAGGCAATCTTTTAGCAGAGTAATTTCCCTGGTGCCAGTGAATAAGGGTCTTGAGGAGAAGAATCTGGTGGCCTCATCTCCTGATTCCCATGCTTCCTGCCAAAAAGAACACAAAAAAACAAACAAATAAACAAAAATTAGTGCAAACATTTTTATGATGGGAGTGCTGATAGCCACCTAAATAAAAGAGGTTTCACTTTATGTATTCCAATCCTTCCCATTTTCCTTTAACATAACATTGTTTTTCAAATAATTATTTCCCATTTTGACATTCTTCACCTATCATGTCTCCAGATAGTTAAGACCGGCATGAAACTAATTTCAGTAGACTTTACTGTTTTAGAGTAGGAAGAACACTTAAGGAAAGATTATACGACATACGTACTTACCAAACCTCATATAGATTCATTTCTGGTGGATACACTTTGATCAACTTGGTATTCCTGGATCATGTGAGCTCTGACCTGGCACTGTGCTCATGGGGGGACCTTGTACGTACTGTGGAACTTTAAGTGGTAAATACCTGAGCATTTCCCCCTTGTTGCTTTTAGTCAACTGTGTCTTCATTTGGGCAATGTCAGTAGTTGAGGAAGAGCCAGTGCTGTTTCCTAGGCTCATTTTGGAGGTGCCCGTTTGGGTCATCCCACCACTGCCGCCACCACCAGAACCAGGGTCTAAGCGGGACTTGCCTGACACCAGCTTTCTCCGTTCACGACCATGTGTAATGGTATTAGCCCTTTAAAGATAAATTGTCTGTCATAATTTCTGAAAAAAATTCTTAGAGGTGAGGTTGGTTAACGAAATGGCAACAGAATTTTCTTTTATTTCCTCATTCTGACTTGTTTTTAAGCCATCTCTTTAAGCCTTACTTGTGTGATGTGATAATGCTTTACATTTTATCGAGAGTGTTTGATCAGACGCAAGGGAGGCTGCCCCAGACGGGAAGCCCGAGCAGCCAGCCGAGCCACCTTGCCCCTGCTGGGGGAGGAGCCACAGTGAGGCTGCCTAATGGGGCTGGTTTGACCTGAGCAGGTGACCAATGGCCAGGGGGCGAGGAGGTGAGGAGGTGGGGCTGCAGAAGGCCTGCCTACAAATAGGGTCGAGGGGCGTGACCACACTGCAGAAGTAGAGCCCTTCCGCCCAGGGCTGGGGAGAAAGCCAAATTGCAGGGGCGGGGTGGGTCAGGGATGTGGACCTGCGCAAACAGTATGGAGCTTCACGGGCACTCACAAGGCATCCAGGACATGGAACAGCAGCGCTGGGGTCCACAGGTGACACGCGGCCCGGCAACCAGTGCAGAGAGCATCATGGCAGAGCAGGTGGCTCTGAACCAGACCCAGGTGTGTGGGATACTATGGGAAGAGCTGTACCAAAGTGATTCCTTCCACCAGTCTGATACACATATCTTCATCATCATGGGCGCATCCAGCAACCTGGCCAAGAGGAAGATCTACGCCACCATCTGGTGGCTGTTCTGGGATGGCCTTCTGCCAGAAGATACCTTCATCATGGGCTACGCCCTCTCCCACCTCACAGTGGCCAACATACGCAAGTGGAGCGAGCTATACATCAAAGCTACCCCAGAGGAGAAGCCCAAGCTGGAGGAGTTCTTTGCCCGCAACTCCTGTGTGACTGGCCATTATGATGATGTGGCCTCCTATGAGCGCCTCAACAGCCACATGAACACCCTCCACCAGGGTACGTAAGCCAACCGCCTCTTCTGCCTGGCCTTTCCCCCCAAAGTCTATGAGGCTGTCACCAAGAACATCCACAAGACCTGCATGAGCCAGATAGGCTGGAACTGTATCATTATGGAGAAGTCCTTTGGGAGGGACCTGCAGAGTTACAACCACATTTCCTCCCTGTTTCACGAGGACCAAATCTGCTGCATTGACCACTACATGGGCAAGGAGATGGCCCAGAACCTCATGGTTCTGAGGTTTGCCAACAGGATCTTCGGCCCCATCTGGAACTGTGACAACATGTCCTACATCATTCTCACCTTCAAGGAGTCCTTTGGCACTGAGGGCTGCTGGGGCTACTTCAATGACTTTGGAACGTGATGGAGACGTGATGGAAAATCACATCCTGCAGATGGTGTGTCTGGTGGCCATGGAGAAGCCCGTCTCCACCGACTCAGATGACGTCCGTGATGAGAAGGTCAGGGTGTTGAAATGTATCTCAGAGGTGCAGGCGAGCAATGTGGTCCTGGGCCAGTATGTGGGGAACCCCAACGGAGAAGGTGAGGCCACCAAAGCGTACCTGGATGACCCCATGGTGCCCCGCGGCTGCACCACCGCCACCTTTGCAGCTGCCATCCTCTACGTGGGGAACGAGCAGTGGGACAGGAGCCCTTCATCTTGCGCTACAGCAAAGCCCTGAATGAGCACAAAGCTGAGGTGCCTGTGCAGTTCCGAGATGTGGCCGGTGACATCTTCCAGCAGCAGTGCAAGCACAGCGAGCTGGTGGTCCGCGTGCTGCCCACCGAGGCCATGTACACCAAGATGATGACCAAGAAGCCCAGCATGTTCTTCAACCATGAGGAGTCAGTGCTGAACCCGACCTATGGCAGCAGATACAAGAACGTGAAGCTCCCAGATGCATATGAGCGCCTCATCCTGTACATCTTCTGTGGGAGCCAGACGCACTTTATGTGCAGTGATGAGCTCCAGCAGGCCTGGTGCATCTTCACACCACTGCTGCACCAGATCGAGTGGGAGTAGCCCCAGCCCATCCCCTACATCTACAGCAGCTGAGGCCCCACAGACGCAGATGAGCTGATGAAGAGAGTGGGCTTCCCATACAAGGGGACCTACAAGGGGTGAACTCCCACAAGGTCTGAGCCCTGAACACCTGGTCCCCACTCCCACCCACCTTGGCCCTGTCTCTCTGTCCTTCCCACCGTCTGACCCCACTTCAGGAGGACTTCAGGACCATAAACTTTAGCCTCACATTACCAGCCCCGGGCCTAGGCCACCCTGTGCCACTGCTGCCTTGGGCCCAGCTACATTCCTCAACCACCAAGCCTTGGAGAGTTGTGCTTTGACCATCCCCAGCCACCACTGAGCCAGCTTCTGTCCACAAGACTGAGCCCCAGTGGAAGGAAGGAGAGTGGCTCTTCATCTGTCCTGGCTTCTTCCAGAGGCCTGGAGTTAGGAGCCACAGGGAGGGGCAGTGACAGGCCTCATGATCTGTATAAGTCAAATCATTATGTTGTACACCTTAAACTTATACAGTGCCGTGTATCAATTATACCTCAGTAAAACGGGGGGGCGGGGGGAGAGAATGTGTGTGTTTTACTGGGAGGATATTCCTTACTCTGAATGCTTGGAATCATCAGAGAAAAGGGTTTGTTGCAATATTTATTACAGCTGAGATGAGTCATTCTGTACATTAAAAAAAAAAAAAAAAATCAAAGGAAGGGATGGTGGGTCACAATCACAAAGACTTTTCAGTGAGTCATTGTAGTGGTTCTATAATTATCCTGTCCCTTAGGCTTGTCCTTCCTGCTCAATCCTTCTTTCTCCTTAGGAGGAGAATCATTAGATAAATTCAATTAAATAAATACCTGCTGGGTATGGCATCAACTTCTACACAGGATACTAATATAGACATATATGTAACATTCATTTGGGGGTTGACCACACAGTTTGTTTGTGGCCACACAATTTTCTAAGTCTCTCAAATTTTTAAGAATTTTGAATTTATTATTATAGTACAGCTTGTATTCTAATGCCATAGAAAATGCGATTTATATTTTCCATATGTTGTCAGGGCAGTTTGAAAAATCATTCAGTGGATTAAAGTTGTAGCAGACACTTCAACTGTAGAACAATTATTCTGAATAAGAACTTAAATATTCAGCCTGTTTTATTGCTTTTATTTTTCTGAGTGTCAGGAATAACCAAGTGCCAGTTTATAGGTATCTATGAGCCTGAAACAAGAATAAATAAAACCTGAAAGTGTGAATGAGTGTTAAATGCTTTATCTTAGGATATTGCCTGTGTGCTCGTGTTGTAATGGTAATTCTGATGTTGGACTAATTTCGTGATTCAGGTGGAACACTTGAAGTTTAATCAACATAAATTGTGTGTTGCCTGTTGCTTCCTCTAAGTACAAAATAACTTTTCTGTGCAAGGTGCTGTAACTCTTCAGTTCTTTTCCAGTTCAAGGTTAGCCTTAGGATTTACATCTTTGCTGTTCTACTATTCTTTAGGCATATTCAAAACATGAGTGAGATCAAGACTGATGTCGGACGAGCTCGAGCATGGATAAGATTGTCTCTAGAAAAGAAGCTCTTGTCCCAGCATCTCAAGCAGTTGCTCTCTAACCAACTGCTCACAAAGTAAGAGATGGCCTCTTGAGGCATTTCTGTTTCTGTGACCTGTGTGCTTACAAAATAAATTGCATAGGCTGACAAGCTGGTTTCTTCAGCCTGAGTTGCTGACTCCTCTGCACATGAACTCTTCCTTTCTAACAGGCACATGCTTCAGAAACTCTGTGTCATGACCTCCTATTTGATTATATCTGGGAGGGTACAGATTTCAAAGCCAAGGGGCAGATTGTGCTACTCTGTTCAGAACAAAAGCTAATAGTCCCACAGCTGATAGTAACATCCAAAAGATGGGTTGAATTTATGTAAACCGTATATCATACTGTAAAGATCACAACAAAACCAGGAGTGGTAAAAAAATTAAAAGGTCCACAGGAAAGGGCTTCTCTGAGAGTCTTGCTAATACTTACATTTAGTAGTTTAGAGCCAGGAAGCCAGTCAAGTGCATATTAGTTAATTGTTAACTGTTTTGATAGTTTCCCTTTACCCCATCAAGAAACCTTGGATGAAATGCATCATCCAGCTAATATGTATAGTAGAACTAATTTGAAGGTTGAGGACTTTGAGTTCTCTAGACCAAAGGTATGCAAAGAATTCAACAGAGACCTCAAACTTGACAGTGTTGGAATGCCACCAAAACCCAATTCTTTTTGTGATTTTGCATTTGTACATATCACTGTTGGGTTAAGTTACTCTCTGGAGCATTTTAGGATGAGTCTTAATGTCCAAAGAATAGGTTTGATAAAGAGTGCGTGATGTGAAGTACAGTCTGTGAACCTGACCTTGTTCCCTTAAAACTGATTACTCTCCCCACACCTTATCCCCACCCATAAGTCACTTGCCCTTTGTGGCCAAAGTACAAAGAAGAAAATGATAATCATTTAAAATCTTACTACATAAAAGTGACTACTAAGTATTTCACATGTTTTCTACTGTACTTCTGTACAGGTTCTCTTAGTTAAGATTATACTATATTTGCAATTCAGCATCTTTTTTTGGCTTAATATTATATCCTAACATTTTCTATATCATAAGGATTTAGCCTCTGAAATCTGAATGCCTGTGTTCAAATACTACCTTTACTATTCACTATTTGAATGGCCTTAGACAAGATACTTAACTTTACTGTATCTCTGTTTTCCTCATCTATAAAAGGAGAATGCTAATAGACTTACCTCTCGCGGTCACAAGAATTAAATATATTAATAATTTAAAAATACTTGGAAAATGCTTAAATGTAAGTGCTTAATAAAAAGTTATTTATTATTTTTGGGAGTAGTAGTTTTGTTTTTGTTAAAATCCCTCCTAAACTCTATTTTTAATGGGTATACAATGATATATTTTTACTTTTACAAATAATATTCAAGTGGACATTTGTGAGTAAATCATTGCCCACATTTCATATTATATCCCTAGGACTGAGTCCTTAAAGTAAAATTAATGAGGCAAAGAATATGATTGGTTCAAAATAATTATTACCAACAAATTGCTTTTCTGAAATTTTCGGTTCCACTTTCTATTATTCACTGCCACCCCCCACCCCCCATCAGCAGTGGTCATCACTTTTAAATCTTTATTACTTTGAGAGACAAAATGGATTCACGGCAGGTTATTTCTTTAATTACTAAATAGATTTAAATATATTATTAACTGTATATGTGTTCATTTTTGTGAATTGTCTGTTCTTTCTAGATTAAAGTTTCTACCCATAGTTTTGTCTAAGTGGAGATGTTTATTTTTAGTGGAAGACATAATGAAAAATATACTATACTATTATTTTGTGCTTTTCTTACCCTTTCCTAGGAAGCTTTATAAACGTTATGCTTTTCTACGTTGTGAAGAAGAAAGAGAGCAGTTTCTTTACCATCTTCTTTCCCTCAATGCTGTGGACTATTTCTGCTTCACCAGTGTGTTCACCACTATCAGTAAGTCTGGAGAATTGACTGTTAAGTGAAGAGTTGCTCAGATGACTAATGGAATAAGAGTTTATATTTTTTAAAACGAGACCTATCACAGTACAGTGAGTCAGACACTGTGACATCTACCCACCCACCCCCCCGCCCTACCCCATCTCCATTTATGAACGAAGGTTATGCCCCAGCAGCCGGAGTTGCTGCTGGAAGACCACCCTCAGCTGTCAGCTCCTGTGGGGAGTGTCTCACCAAAGAAAACTACATTACCTGAAGCTATCCCTCCTACCAGAGCTGGCCAGCATCCCTGCCTGATCCCTGGGCTGTCCCAGAACTCACTGTGGGACCAGCTGAGCACTCACAGCATCAGAGCTCAGTTTCTGCCTCAGTCCATCCTGCTTTCTTCATCACATTCTGCATGCTAATTTCTGACTCAGAGTCTGCTTCCCAGGAAACCCAGTCTGCAGTAGGAATTGGGATGGATGTAAAGAAAAATGTTTTATTAAACAAATATTCCAGTATCTTACCTGAAACACATAAATTCAAAGAATCAGTATATGATAATAAACTTATATAACTGAACATCATTAAACTTTGAAGATTCAGAAAGACTTCAGGATCTTGCTGGGTGTTGTAGGTCTATAGAGGGAGGAAATGATGACTGGAGATGTGTTTTTGATAAATTGAATTACAGCATTTATTCTGTTACAGTGGGTCCCCTTCCCTACTTTGGAGAATTTTTACTTGTATCAGCAGTTTTATTCAGCTGCAAGTATCAGAAGCTTGGAAAATAGTGGTTTAAAGAAATCCGTTGTTTTAATTTTCTTACACAGTGATAAGTCTTGGGGTAGGCAGTCCACAGTGCTATCACAGACCCAGGCTCTCTGACAGTGATCAGTGCGTGCTAATTGCCTCCAGCGATGGCTGTTCTCAGTCTACCCTCCAGCCCAAAGAGGGAAGGAGTGCCAAGGAAGAGGGGTTAGAATCTGTGCTAGAAAAACATAGTTTTCTAAGAAATCTCAATAAATATCACCAATATTTCACTGGGCACAATTGTATAGGTTTTGGCCTTCAAAGTCTCTGGTAGAGGCAGACAAGGGGAAAATGGAGTTGGAATGGTTATTGGGCCAACCTGTGTTATCTTTCAAGCTACTATTAGTTTACTAGAAACTAAGGTGTTATGTACAGTTTTGAAAGAGAAGAGTTAGGATCCTAAGTTCCTCCCCATATATGCAGATTTCTCTTCATCTGAGGAACTCTTTCAATTAGAGGAATCGAAATACATCATGAAATAAATATTCTGAGTTTAATAATATTGCTCTTTTTCTGCTTTATGAAATCGTTGTTGTGCATCTGTGAGCCCTTTGCAGCCACAGAACTGCTGACCTTAAACAGGCCTTTTTCGGTAGCTTTTCTAATCCTGTCAGTGAAAGAAATGAAAGTAGCCTCTGGGGCCTAAAATAACATCTTGCACTAACCTCTTCTGCTTTCAGTTTCAAAAATCATTTGAGTCTCATGATTACTAAAGCATGAAAGTATGGCCTTCCCTCTGACATTTTCCTTTCCTTCAGCCAAAATAAAAGGACAGAAAGGGAGGTTATTCACCCAACAGAAAGTCGTCTGTGTAAAGTTAGGGAAATGAACCATTTATCCCATTCATTTTGCTCATCTAAGAGCACATTGAAGCATGAGCTCCTATTGTGAGGCTGTATCTGAGCCTCTTGTCCAGTAAATGTTTTTAATTCTACGTGTAGTTCTTTCAAGGAGGGCTTTCTGTTAGCTCTCTTGTGGCTGAATGAACAGAAATCCTGAGAATACCAACCAAAATATTGATTCTACCCTGCTTTAAAAACAAAAAAAAAGTATGGCTCTGAGGGATAAAAATATGCTAATGTGTTTGAGCCATCCTTTTTAAAGGAAATGGAGGTATGTGTAATGCCCGGGTGGTTTCCACATTTGAGCAAAGGACGGTGATAGGACAGTGACATCTAGTGGTGTGCCTTTTGAAGAGCCTTCAGAGGGAAAAGATTTCTTACAGATCCCTTTCCACATCCTGATTCTTTCCCTGGGGCACCTCTTGCACATGAGTCACCTTTCCAAGTTGTAGTTTATAGACTTCATATTATGTCCAGAATGGAGGTGCTGTTGTTTATTATTCTTGGCTTTGCATATTGGACTGTAAAACTGGGATGGGAAAGTTCTGAAGTGCAGTGCTTTTAAGGGTTGGCCAAGAAAATCAGCAACAAGAGGATACTATCCAAGAAGTCATCTACCACCTTTTTTTATATGAAACCATACCAGTAACCGTGCTCATTTATACTCGATTCTGGAACAAAATTAATAAAAACATTAAAACAATGAAAATACTATATAGCACAGTCACTGTTTATGTCCTCAGAGATTCTGGTGCTAATGCCTGACATTGTTTATAAATGTAGTGGTGATGATAAATACGCACGTCATGTACACATGGTGATGTATATGTGTGGAAACCACAAATATTGGGACTTTTGGCTTATAAACCAGACCTCATCTTTCTAGACTGGGGGAGGTTATGATCTATCTTTTTGTTTAAGTACATCTTGATAGATCATTAAAAAGCAAATTATCTGTGAAAGCCAGCTGAGTTCTTAATGTATATTTGTTTTGCTATCAGGAGAATTTTATTGTAATTTTGTATTAATTTCAGCATTTTTCTTTCAGTGATTCCGTATAGGTCAGTGATCATTCCCATCAAAAAGCTGAGCAATGCGATCATCACATCGAACCCTTGGATCTGTGTATCAGGAGAACTAGGAGACACGGGAGTAATGCAGATTCCCAAAAATCTCCTCGAAATGACTTTTGAAGTAAGTTCAGCTAATACCTTTCTTTTTTTCTTTTTTTTTTTGCGGTACGCGGGCCTCTCACTGTTGTGGCCTCTCCCGTTGCGGAGCACAGGCTCCAGATGTGCAGGCTCAGCGGCCATGGCTCACGGGCCCAGCCGCTCCGCGGCATGTGGGATCTTCCCGGACTGGGGCACGAACCCGAGTCCCCTGCATTGGCAGGCGGACTCTCAACCACTGTGCCACCAGGGAAGCCCAGCTAATACCCTTCTTAGCACATAGTGTCATACATAGTTCTACACAACGATGCCAGTTTCACTTTTTCATATTTCCTTGAGTCAAATAATATAAAGGAGTAATTAAGCACACAGGATCATTTTTGGGATTATATACCTAAAGTTGTCTTGAACACGTGAATTTTTGTATTTTTATTGTTATTTTAATTGTTAAGCTCTATTTTTCCACTCATAATGGTGCACTTTGGGGCTTTGCCAGGTCCTATTCCATAATTCCCAGTGCCTAGTCGGAACCTGGCAAGTAGAGAACATTCAAGTAAATGCTTTCCCCACAGTGGTTCTCTTCCAAACTGTAAATTCACCCTGCCTGAACCTAGACAAGGGACAGGGGAGCTGCTATCCATGCTTTTGGTTTTTAGACCACGTGGTGATATTTATAAAGTGATTTTGCAAAAATATACCTTTCACTATGGTAGTCAGTTTTCAGGTCTTACCTGGTGAAGTATTCCCATACTTTTGAGCCCACATGCTGGTTGATCCTGGCATGCAGGAAGAAGACAAACAGCTGTTCTTGTTTCAGGAGGGAAGTGGTGCTAACTGAAATGTCCTGTTCTCATGTTCCTTGGAGTCTAGGAATAGCAGTTTCCACTCAGAGTCATAACACTGCCCAAGAGCTTATTCTGACACTGTCTAGCTAGTGGGGTCCCAGCCATCTGTATATAAAGGATTAAAATCCTTGGCTTTTCTTTGACTACCAAGTACGGAACATAAACTGCATTATAAGTCCCATCATTGCTGTTTCTAGACTCTCACATCTGCCTACTTCTTTCCATCTCTGCTGCCACAACTAATTCAAGATGCCATCCTCCCTCACCTAGATCGCTGTGATTCAAAGACGTCAAGGGCTTTGAGAACTCATAGTTCTGATGTTCCCAGCCATACATAGTCAGTTGGGGTCTATGATCTTTTATCAGAATTTAAAAGTCAGAATTTAGTTATTTATTTTCACCATTCCTATTACCATCGCTTTCTTTTGTACTTGTCCACAAAGGGTCAGGAATGACACTGATAACTATGTTTGTTTTTTTTTTCTTTTTAACAACAGCTTCAAAGACTTCTAGGTGAGGTTTGAAGTCAGTTCTGCCTTAGTATTTTATTAGAAGCAGAAAAATAGTCATGTTGGTGATTTTTTCTATCTATAATTGTTTCTCTGACCTCTCTGCAACTAAATCTAAACAGCATCCTTTTCCCACTTCTTGAGATTCTCCTCATCCTTCATAGGCACAAATCACTGACTCTGCAATGTTTCTGGGTTCTCCAATTAGAAATCATTGTTCTTTCCCCAGTGTTCTTCAAATACCTGTTTACATCTCTACTCTAGGGAATTGTGGAGTCCCTCTCATTTGATAGTTAATGTTCCTATGTCTCCTGTCTCATTAGAAGGGGTCTATTAGATGTGAATATTTTTCTCTAGTGCACAGCAGAACACATTATGCAGAGTGGGTCCTTTGCAGTTGTTAAATTGGATGGAACCATGGCACCACTGCTAAAGCTGAGAGGTAGCAGGAAGGGATCAGGTACTGAGTAACCTGTGGTCCTGTCCCTGCAGTGCCAGAACCTGGGGAAGCTGACTACTGTTCAGATTGGTCACGATAACTCAGGACTGTTAGCCAAATGGCTAGTGGATTGTGTCATGGTCAGAAACGAAATCACAGGACATACATACAGGTAAGTAAATGTCCTTGGGAACTCAGACTTCTTTTAAGACTCTTTAGACAAGAAAAGGTTTGAGAATTATTTTTATTCCAAAGCTTTCCCACTGCCTTCTGAATTTTAGTTTAGTTTTTTGGGTTGTTTTGTTTTTGTTTATGTCATAACAAAATTGTGTTATTTTGTTCCAAATACAAAATTGCCCCCAAAATACTTTTAAGAAACTGATTGTGTTTGCTGCTAATGCTTAGTCCACAAATGTTGAAAATGATTGGTGGAAGTCTGATAAAAAAAAAAGGAAACAAAAAAGAAGCTTAAAATAATGTCAATAAGAGGAAAGGCTCTTTCAGATGCTCCTGGGCAAAGCCAGCACTCTTCTTTGAGAACATTCTCCTCTTTTCTTCTGTAACTTAACTCCCGCATTAGCATCTAGTTTGAAGATATTGTTGTTGAAACTAACCCCAGAATTTTTATACAGACGAGGTATGAGAAAATACTAAAGAATTATTTTAATTTGATGATAACAATTTATTCTCTTTATATAAGAGAGAATATCTTTAGTTTTCAGAGACTCATACTAAAGTGCTTGGGAGTAAAATGTCCTGTTGTTTGTAATTTACTTTAAAGTACTTTTAACAAAAAATAAAAATGAAGCATATGGCAAAATGTTATGTTTAAGTCATAAGAATATGGGTGTCTCTTATCTTTTCTACTTTTTTATGTGTTTGAAATTTTTCATAATGAAAAAAGCAACCCACAGGCACCAAAATGATGGGCTTCACCCATGGTGCCATTTAAAAATTCTAATTAAAGCTAGTAAGATATTGGTGATTCTGAAGTTTGTTTCTGTCCTACCAGGTTCCCATGCGGGCGGTGGCTGGGGAAAGGCATTGATGATGGAAGCCTGGAGAGAATTCTCATTGGAGAATTGATGATATCAGCAGCAGATGAGGATCTAGTGAAGCAGTGTCGGACTCCACCCCAGCAGAAATCACCCACCATGGCCAGGAGACTAAGCATCACTTCACTGACAGGAAAAACTACCAGTAAATAGTTTTTTTATTTTCCAGTGTGTCATGTTGCAGGCATCATGTAGCCATTTCATAGAAAACTGTTGTATTAATGAATTACGGTAAGGAGATTGAAAAGCAAAAAGCCGAGGAAAATTAATTTGAGAGAAAGGCTTTAAGAGTGGGGAGAGAGGGCTTCCCTGGTGGCGCAGTGGTTAAGAATCCACCTGCCAACGCAGGGGACACGGGTTTGAGCCCTGGCTAGGGAAGATCCCACATGCTGCGGAGCAACTAAGACCGTGCACCACAGCTACCTAGCCTACGCTCTAGAGCCTGCGAGTTACAACTACTGAGCCCGCGTGCCGCAACTACTGAAGCCCACGCACCACAACTACTGAAGCCCATGCTCTGAAACAAGAGAAGCCACCACAATAAGAAGCCTGTGCACCGCAATGAAGAGTAGCCCCCGCTCACCACAACTAGAGAAAGCCCACGCGCAGCAACAAAGACCCAACAAGGCCAATAAAATAAAATTAATTAATTAAAAAAAAAAAAAAGAATGGGGAGAGAAAAAAGGGGGGAAAGTAAAGCAGGACATTAACAAATAATTAAAAGCCTGAAGAATTTAGATGCTAAAATCCAACAAAAACTGCATGCTAAAATCCAACAACAACTGCATGTTACAGTACTCCCACATCTAGTTATCCAGAGCCCCTTTTTCTAAGAAGAATTCTAAGAGGAATTCTAAAAATTCCTCTCCCTACCCCACCCCCAACTTCCTGTAGAAGTGATAAAACAAAATACTATAAAAAAGTGAATTCTGTGGATAGGATACTATGTTCATATGCCATTTTGAATAGTACAATAAACTTCTAATTTATACTAATGTGGTCTTTAATAGGCTGAATAATGTCTCCCAGGGGTATCAGATTTTAATCCCTGGGATCTGTAAATGTTACTTTATTTAGAAAAAGGGTCCTTGCAAATATAATTAAGTTAAGGAACTTGAGTTGGGGAGATTATCCTGGATTATCCAGGTAGGCCCTAAATGCAATCACATGTATTCTTATAAGAGGGAGGCAAAAGGAAATTAGACACACACAGAGGAGAAGACCATAGAAAGATGGAGGCAGAAATTGAAGTGATGTGGCCACAAGCCAAGGAATGCCAGAGCCACCAGAGCTTGAAGCGGCAAGGAGCAGCTTCTTCCACTGAGCCTCCAGAGGAAGTGCAGCCCTGTCCACACCTTGGCTTCTGCCCGGTGATACTGATTTCTGACTTCTGCCTTTGGAATTGTGGGAGAATAAATTTCTGCTTTTTTACATTACCAAATTTGTGGTAACCTAGTACCAGAACCACAGAAAACTAATAAAGAGGCAGTATGATTTAGTGAAAGATCACAGAAGTTTATCAGTGAAGTGGTTTTATTTCAGTTTATAGACAGTAACCATGAGTAAAATAAGAGGTACCTAAGAGGTCCTTAGATATTATTATTCCATATCCATTTCTTAGTACATAGTAATATATTAACTCTTAGAATGATACAGCCTAAAATGTAAAATTATTCTTTCTCAAATGATTCCCTATATTCATAATTCTTCTCTGCCTTCAGAAGTAAACTTAACACACACACACACACACACACACACACACACACACACACACACACACACACACACTAGAATAGCTAAAATAAGGGTAGAGAACAAAGGAATACTCATATATTGCCAGTGGGAATGCAAAAGGAAAAACCATTTAGCAATTTCTTTTAAAGATATACACATACTAACCATACACTTGACCCGGCAGTCCCACACTAGATATATACCCAAAAGAAATGAATACATATATCTACACCAAGACTTGTACTCAAATGCTGCTAGCAGCTTTATTCATAATAGCCAAAATGGAAACAACCCCAGTGTCCACCAGCTGGTGAGTGGAGAAGCAGATAGTGGTATATCTAGTCAATGGGATACTATTCAGCAATACTGTGGATATATCTAACATCACGGATGAATCAAAACTATTATGCCAGGTGAGAGAAACCAGACACAAAGGACCAGACACTATATGAATCCATTTGTATTAAATTCTAGAAAAGGCAATATGATAACGATGAAAAGCAGATCAGCAGTTGACAGGGGTTATGAGCTGGGGAAGGGGATTGACTGAAAAGGGGAACGGGGGGACTTTTTGGGTTGATGGAAATTTTCTATATTATGTTTGTGGTGATGGTTATATGTCTATACATCTGTCAAAACTCATCAAATTACACACTTAAAATTGGTGAATTTATTGTATGTAATACCTCAGCTATGCTGATTTAAAATTAAAAAGTGGATTTCAGTTCAGTCCTTCCAAATTATTACAACTTGTGAATCAGTCCAATTTTATGGGGTATTAATGTTTTGAGAGGCCTTATCCCCCACTTCCGGTCATATTTTCTTTCTCAATAAGCAGAAAATTTTAAATAATGTGAAACTCAGAGATGGGTACCGTGGTGTTTTTTTCACAGTGTGTGCAAGGTGATATTTAGAGAACTAAACATTTTAAATTGGTTTCAAAGTAATGCTGATCAGCACAGGGTTCGTTCGAAATGAATAAAAGCTTTCAACGTAGATCTTCATGTTTAAAAGAGAAAGGTACAAGTAAAAAAATTACTAGGAGCTGGAGATGGCACAGTATCAGTCCTTCAATTATAAGAGGTTTCCATTTTAGCAATTTTTTTGCGTTGGTATAGAGAAAACTTACTTGAGTCTTACCTGGAAAATGTCTTACGCAAGAAATCCTCCAGCAGTATGAATTTAAAGATTCTTAAATTCTAGACTGTATAGCATGTCATTTATAGTGTGATATGTGAGTTTGATTTAAGAGTTAATCACTACAAGAAAAGACCAGTTATTTCATTTTTCTCTTGTTACTTACTTCTATCCATGGATGAAACCTGTTTACCACCTTTTTTTCTTTTCCGTCTTTTTCTCCTTTTTTTTTTTTAATCATTCTTGGGGTTTGGGAGGCAAAGGTGCTTTAGATTCCATTCAAGAAACCCACCAAGCTCTCCCTCAGGATGGGGGCCTAGGTAAGCAAGTACTGGCTGAGAGAATGAAGCAGTGCCCAGATGGACTAAGTGGCCAGAAAGAAACAGTTCTGGGCTTCAAGGCAGGGTGTCCCCATGTACCTGGCATCTTTAAACATATACCCTTTACTTTTAAGACAACAGCAAAGCACACGATCCAAATTAGACATTCAGAGTTCCAGAAGCCTTAGTCTGTGCCTACTAAGGACTCGGAGGTAGGTGGGATAAGGGGTACCTGAGGAATGATGCTGTGGGTCTTTCCCACCTCTCTCCTTAGATCTGAGGACTAGCTAGCACTTTGTGACAGGCACCATGCCAGATGATTTACACATAATATCTCATTCACTTTTCCCTGTGACCCAAGAGGTGTGTATTTTCTCTGTTTTAGATTGAAGAAACTCAAACTCAGAGGAAGTTAGGCAATTTGACTAAGGTTATGGATTGCAAGTGGTAAGGCTGGCATTTGAATCTTGGGGGTCTCTTGGTTTCTACTCCATTGTGCCAATATGCCTCTCCCTTGGCCAAACTGGCCAAGGCAAGTTTCACGGAACCCTGACAAGCCAGCCTGCTCTGGTGAAGTGTTTCCACCACAGGCAGGCACAGTTGATGTCCTGTAGTACTTTGGTTTATTTCCCTTGCATGAGAATTCAGCCATTATTGATTATTTTTTAGAACCCAGTGCTGGACAGATCCAAGAAGGAATTGGAGAAGCTGTGAACAATATTGTGAAACATTTTCACAAACCTGAAAAAGAGGTATGATGGGCTATAAAACTTAATACGGTAGGATTTTAAAGCTGCTTTATACATGATACATAAGGCAGTAAAAGGTGCTTTAATTTTCATTTGTAAGCTTTCTAATAGCTGCAAAAAATGCTTCATGGCTACTCTCAGCACTTGTTCCTCTAGTATTTTTCTTAAACATCGAGCAAGAGCTTATTCTCCGGCACTGTGTGTTGCGCTCCACAGAGAGGAAGCCTCACTGTGTTGCTGTGTGGAGAGAGTGGCTTAGTTGCAGCACTTGAGCAAGTTTTCCACCATGGCTTCAAATCTGCTCGCATCTTTCACAAGAACGTCTTCATCTGGGACTTCATAGGTAAATTAAAGCTGGTGTGTGTTGTTATAAGGTCATCAAAATGTTTCTTAGAAAACTCAAACTCAGGAATTGGAGTGAATAAGAGTTAGTGATAAGGGTGTATGTTTTTAAAAGTAAATATCAAATAAGCAGTATCTGTGCTTTTCATTCAATCAACAAATATGTATAAATGTCCACAGTATTAAACAGTATTCTAGATGCTCAAGATATACATAAAGATAAAAGTAAACAAAACACAGAAATTCCTATGGTTGACAAATTTATAATCTGGTAGGGGCAAACAATACACAAAAACATAACAGATATGCAATTCATCTGATATGTTGGAAGGTCATCGTTGATCTGGAAAAAAATAGAGCAAGGTGAAAGGAAATGGAGTGGGGGCACTCTTTTAATGGGGGTGCTTACAGACTTTGTTGACAAGGTAACATTAAGCAAAGACTTCAAGGAAGTGAGCCTTGTGAATACGGGGAAGAGGGCACTGGAGGCTGAAAGAAGCGCCCGGCAGAGCAGGGTGGGGCTGTGCTTGGCCTTGCATGGAGCAGCAGGGATGTCCGTGGGACCGGAGCAGAGTGAGGGAGAGGGGCTGGGATTCGGAGGAGAGGGTGTTTACTGCCAGGGCCGGTTGTGGAGGGCCTTCTAGGCCTCTGGAAGCACTTTGTTCTTTGTACTGAATGGTATGGGAAGTCCTTGGAAGGCCTGGAGCTAAGGAGTGACATGATATAATCTATGTTTTAAAAGGATCACTCTAGTTCTGTGCTGTCCAGTATGGTAACCAGTAGTCATATGTGGCTATTTAAATTGGCTTAATTTAAATTAAGTTTAAAATTCACTCCCTCAGTCACACCAGCCCTACTAGTGGCTGTAGAATTAGACCTTGCAGATGTAGAATATTTTCATCATCATGGAAAGTTCTACTGGAATGTACTGCTCTAGCTCTCGCTAAACTTGGTATATTCTTTATTTTGCTATGCAGCTTCTTCTACAATTCCCAGTTTCTTTAACAGGGAAATTAATCATTTCATGTTTGTAAATAAGGCCTGGATGAAGTAGTTGATTTTATCCAAGAACTTTTAGGCAAAGAAAGGAAAGCTGACAAAGCTAGGCCCCCTAGAGTGGGTTGTTTTTTTTTCTTTTTTTTTTCTTTTTTTTTGCGGTATGTGGGCCTCTTACTGTTGTGGCCTCTCCCGTTGTGGAGCACAGGCTCCGGACACGCAGGCTTAACGGCCACGGCTCACGGGCCCAGCCGCTCCGCGGCATGCGGGATCCTCCCGGACCGGGGCACAAACCCGCGTCCCCTGCATTGGCAGGCGGACTCTCAGCCACTGGGCCACCAGGGAAGCCCTGTTTTTTTTTCTTTTGGAATGCATAGACTCTTACTGCTCCTGCTTCTGACATGTATATACATAACTCTTGCTCAGATTTTTGTTTTTAATAAATTTATTTATTTTTGGCTGTGTTGGGTCTTTGTTGCTGCACACAGGCTTTCTCTAGTTGTGGTGCACGGGGGCTACTCTTTGTTGCGGTTCGCGGGCTTCTCATTGCCGTGGCTTCTCTTTGTTGCGGAGCATGGGCTCTAGGCGCACGGGCTTCAGTAGTTGTAGCACACAGGCTCAGTAGTTGTGGCTCACGGGCTCTAGAGTGCAGGCCCAGTAGTTGTAGTGCACGGGCTTAGTTGCTCCATGGCATGTGGGGTCTTCCCGGACCAGGGCTTGAACCCGTGTCCCCTGCATTGGCAGGCAGATTCTTAACCACTGCACCACCAGGGAAGTCCCTCTTCCTCAGATTTACTGAAGCAGTTCCATGTCAAGGAGTTTGTTGCACAGTGTTAGCCAGCCATTCTATAACTAGAACAAAGGGCGCCACCTCAATGGCTACCATGTCTTTGCTACTTACTCTTAGAAGGCTCCAGTCTTAACAGACAAGTTCATGGGTTTTTTTTTCTTTGCTGTCAATTGCCATTTCTTGAAGGTATTCTAAAGAAAGTAAACTTTCCAACCGTCTGGAATGCAGTCTAGATTAGAAAATGAACTCCTGGGAGCATATTGTTCTACCGTGAAACATGGGCCTCTAGAAGTTATTGTGAAACCAGTGATAAAGTAATGATTTTGGTTTTAGGACTGGCTATAATGCAAAGTGTCGTTAGTATTTCCAGAATAAACCAAGTGATTCATCTTTTTTTATTTGAAGTATTATGTGTATTGTGATGTGACTCTGACTTCCTTCTGCAGAGAGAGCAGTTGCTTATTTTGAAACAACTGACCAGATTCTAGACAATGAAGATGATGTCCTCATTCAGAAATCATCCTGCAAAACCTTCTGCCACTATGTAAATGCTATTAATACTGCACCCAGGAACATTGGGAAGGACGGCAAATTCCAGATTTTAGTTTGCCTTGGAACACGGTATTAAGCCAGTTCTTGACTTTCCCTATCTTTGTCACATGTTGAGCAAGAATTTAGAAAAGATTATACCAGATCATGCCCCTTACAAAGCTCTCCCGTGGGTTTCTTTTGTACCAGATTTTATGAGACTCCTGTGTATTGGGTGCTTGCTATGTGTTGGGCAGTATGCTCTGTACTTCACATACGTTATCTTATTTAACCCTCCTGTCACTTCACCACCACCACTGCATGAAGTAGCAAGCGATATCCCCACTGTATAGATGAGAAAATAGAAAGTAGAAGAGGCACGGAGAAGTTAACAGACTTTCCAAAGGTCACACAGCTAGAAAGAGGCAGAGCCAAGATTTACACCTAGTCGCACTCCAGAGCCCAAAGCTCTGAACCATTTACACAGTACTGCACCAGAGGTGGGTGGATAAGTAATAGGTAGATTGGTAGATAATTAGACACACCAGCACATTCACACATATATATTTCCTGTATAGAGCTTGTATAGGGTGTATATGCTACCATGTTGCTTTAATTTAATACATTGTGGAATTCTTACTATCTAAGTAATTCTTACTATGGAAAGTCTTCTCTTTAAGACAATTTCCTACCCCTTTCTTTTTTTTAAATGACACATAGGAGCTGTACACTCCATTAATTTTAAAACGGCTCTCAGAATTGTAAGAAATGAACCACATAGATCTTTAGAAGATTTTTTTATCTGTGCAATGTTTGTTTTCTTCTAAACCCCTAGAAGCCCCAGGTGCAGGATGGCCTAGCTGCCTTGTCATGAAAGCTTAGCGAGCGGTGCTCAGTGAGGATGTCTTAGCTACTTAGTGACAGATAGCTAATGTCAGTTTAATCAGGAAACACTGAAGATTGAGATCCTGTCCTCCTGAAACAACTGGTTTACTGAGCTGAGTTCTGTATTTCTTCTTAATAAAAGCCGCCCAATTTCAGCTGTGTTTTTTAAAGTTCCTTTTGCGTATGATCCTTATCTCCTTTTATCTTGTTACTGTTCTGATTTATTAGACCAGCGCAACCCCTCTTTTGGTTTATAAAATCTACTTAATGTTTTTCTGCTTTGATTTTGTTCCTTACCTTGTAATGTTGTGTAAATTTTTTAAAAAAGCGCTAGTCCCTACAATTAAATGGAGACTTTCTTCCCAAAAGGTCAATGTACTTTGGCATGCCTTGCCACAGATGTCTGATTAACATCCCTGTAAAAAAAGAATACAGAATGGTATTCTGCCTTTTTTTTAAGTGGTAGAATCAGAGTAGAGAATTTCTTTAATACATCTAAGTCCTTATGGCCAACTTGTGCAGATCCACTTTTAGAACCTGATGGGTTTCCTCGTTAGCTTACACTGTCTCATTACCTTATCTTTTTAACCAGTCATTATCCAGCTAGTTGACTTTGGTTTTGTCTTTGGTGACCTCAGAGCTTGGCTAGAGTTTTCCCCATCCAGTCCCACACCCACACCTTCCCGTCAAAAGCTCCAGTGTGTGCCTTGTTCTGCAGCGAGGGCAGCAGTGCTCAGGACTTGTTTCTCTTTGGGTCTGTAGGGATCGCCTGCTCCCACAGTGGATTCCGCTGTTAGCCGAGTGTCCTGCCATCACCCGAATGTATGAGGAGAGTGCCCTCCTGCGAGATCGCATGACCGTCAACTCCCTCATCCGCATTCTGCAGACCATCCAGGACTTCACTATAGTCTTAGAAGGCTCACTTATCAAAGGAGTGGATGTGTAACCCAAATAGCTAGAAACTCTCAGTCCAGACCCCTTGTTCCTGAACGTTCCCCAACGACTGGGACCGATTTGGACTTGTCTGACGAGGTAGTGAGTCACTGCAGGGGGCAACACACCGTATCCCCCAATTTGAACAATCCTGACAGTACAGACAAGGTAAAGTGCTGTATTGTAGTTCATTTGAACCTGGAATTTAGTATAAAATAGAGTATTTTCATGTGTTAGATGTGTGTAAATATGCTCTCTTCTTTGAGAAATTATATTACTCTAATAAGATAACTTTTCTTAGATTGAATATTCCTGTGACTTAAAATAAGTAGCTTAAAAGTATTGGGAGGTGGGGGGTGGGGGGAGGAGAAAGAGTGGTGCTAGTCAGGAAGAAGCCAGTAAACATGTAAATACAGTGCAACCCAGTGGGGCTTTTTTTTTTCCTCCCGGTATCACAAAGGAACTCAGAATGCATTGTTATGTCGTAACCAGCCATCCTGGTGTCTGATCCTTTGTATTGTGAATGTAAACAGCTTTACCTAAGTTTCACATGGTTTCATACGTTTGAATTGAGCCACTTTTCCAGTCTTTTGGAAAATTTTTTTTGTCAGCACAAGATATGATTCAAATATTTTAAATACTGTACCCCAGGAGCTTGGCTAAACTGGAAAGAGAACACACAAAGCCCTGAGAAGTGTGTTAACTTGTGGGATTATAACTTCTTTACACTTTGGAAAGATTAGCCTAGACTAACTTCATTCTTGGCATTTTTATTCTTGTTATTTGAGGTACTTTGGGGAGATGTGAATTTCAGAGTGTTGGCCTCATGGTCTTAAGAACTGCAAACAGCAATTTGATTCTGTACTTTTAATTTGGCCATCTCAACCCTGCAGTGGTCCCTTACCTCTTAAAGATAAACACAAACACAGTCTTTGTTTGGTTCCAATCACCCGCCTCCCCTCTCCCGGTGCACATCCCCCCTCAGGAAATGGAAAGAATGTTTAAGAAGGAGGAGGGCCCTGTGTGGCTTGGAATGTTTTTGTGAAAGTATTTGTTGACCATGATAATGCAAATAACAGAAGAAGAGAGAAAGAATGAACCCTTTCTGGGTGTTTCAGGGCAAGCTTTATGTTCTTTTGTAAGCAGGGGTGAAAATGTAAAACAACTGGCCCAGAGAAGGTACAGGCCAGTACTGACAAAATGGAAGCAAAACAAGAGGCAACAATTTTAGGAGACCAAACATTGTAACTTTTCCAGTTTGGTATTTTTTGAGGAAGTTAAATAAATTTGGTATTAGCTCGTTACCTTAAGTCTTCATCTTACGGTCAGTCCTTTAAGTCTAATTAGGCATTTGCATGTTGTTAGCAGGGAAATTGCCTCAGCAGAGCTCCAGATTTTATTCCCAGTTGTGGCTGAGAAGCAAAGCCATGGCCTCTCAGGACCCTGGTGTAATCTGAGGGTCCAGGCTTTAGCCAATAGCGTTGTTTACCTTTTTTCCTGGAAGAAGAAACTAATGAAACAAGTGCCTCACTCCCTTTATCAAACACTGTATTCAGCCAAGGCACACGCCCTTTTAATACGTGACTGAGTACTTGAGGAGGGTAGGGAGAGTTGAAGGCAGCATTTAGAAACCCATGGAAAGGGTTTAAGAAGATGGTTCTGGGTGACCTGGGTAGACCAGAAATTTGTTTGCCTACAGCTAAAGTTTGTCCACAGTGGTGTGGCTGTTCCAGGGACATGGAAAGTCTGTTATGGGAGACATCCAGAACCTGTTTCACACTAGGCACTTACTGTTTCAGTGATGAGAAACCATAGCGTGATCCAATCCCGGATTTTGTCCTTGTTACCTTTTCCAAAGGCCATGCTTCTGACACATTCTGGGCGAACAGAGAGGTGGCTTAGGTTAGCAGGCTAGAATTGAGTCATCTAGTCTAGCCTTCTCATTTTACAGATGGGAACACTTAAGGGTCGGAGAGATTAAATACCCGCACACCTGTGACAACACAGAGTCTAGAATTCGTGTTTTTTATTACACCAGGCTGCATGAGACCGGCCTCCAAGGCATTCATATTAATAGTCTTTCTACCCTTGGTTGTTTATTCATCCACCTATACAGGTAGCACAGGGATTAATATTCATTTTAACAAATTGTCCTTAAGTTATAGAGAATTACACCTATTTTTAAAAGTAGGAGCAGGAATTCTCTGGCGGTCCAGTGGTTAGGACTCCATGCTCTCACTGCCAAGGGCCCGGGTTTGATCCTGGTCAGGGAACTAAGATCCCAGAATTGAGTCATCTAGTCTAGCCTTCTCATTTTACAGATGGGAACACTTAAGGGTCGGAGAGATTAAATACCCGCACACCTGTGACAACACAGAGTCTAGAATTCGTGTTTTTTATTACACCAGGCTGCATGAGACCGGCCTCCAAGGCATTCATATTAATAGTCTTTCTACCCTTGGTTGTTTATTCATCCACCTATACAGGTAGCACAGGGATTAATATTCATTTTAACAAATTGTCCTTAAGTTATAGAGAATTACACCTATTTTTAAAAGTAGGAGCAGGAATTCTCTGGCGGTCCAGTGGTTAGGACTCCATGCTCTCACTGCCAAGGGCCCGGGTTTGATCCCTGGTCAGGGAACTAAGATCCCACAAGCCTCACAGCGCAGCCAAAAAAAAAAAAAAACTAGGAGCAAAATTGGATTTTGGACCTGTGAATAATACCAATACTTTAAAAATTAATACCTCCCAAAAGAGTTATACCTAAAGTTTCATCCCACTTTCTATTGTCTGACTATAGTAGTGAGATGACCAATTTCAAAAGAAGGAATCACACCAGAACTGACACATCCTCTAGAATGCTAGGCCCTTTAGAGTGGTCACCTTGGGAGTCCATATATTATGCCAGAGATAAAGCCAGTGCTCCAGACACCTGGGGGGGTCTCCGTATGAGCTGCCTGAATGACCTACAGCCCATTCTTTTGAATACTGCCAGTGATGGGAAATGGTGGCCTTTCAAAAGAAATTTAAAATTTGAAACAACAAAAAGTCCTTAGGTTACAAGTTGATGAATGAAAAGGATACTTAAGCAAAGTTTGGCATCACATAAGAAACACAATTCTAAAGAAATAAGACTTAGTTCTTACATGGTTTATAAGTGTCTTTGAGCCAATATCAAAATATTTTGAGAGGGACAGTAGCAGAATCCTTAGAATAAATGTACATAGCCTTCTAAGCTGACTTTTGAAGGTCATTCAGAGGTATACTTTCTGCTCTGTTAACACTTTATTTTTTTTCCTGTTAATACTTTAAACTAGTATATTGCTTTGTCATCACACTTCAAAGTTAAAATACATAAAAATCAATTTTGTAATTGACTTTTTTTTCCTCAAAATAAATTAAAAGTAATACCTGGAATCATAATTAGTATTTTCACATAATAATAGGTTAAGAAGAAATTGTTTTAAAATTAACTTGCCAAAAATATTATCTCTTGAAACATTTATCTTCCAAGTGTTTTTCAAATGTCCTGAAACTCCTAATATCAACCTTGGTGACATAGTAGCATTACACTGACATTGGTATTATGTGTGAGACCCTGAAGCTGTGCCCTGTCTGGGGGCTTACCAGCGCCTTAAAAATGACTGAGGCTCAGTGTGGAGTAGTATAAAGTAGGGTTCTCAGTGGAGAAAAATGGGCTACTGAGAACAAAAGGAAGGCCTCCCAACCTTGTCCATCCTCTTTCCCACTGGGGGCAAGAATTTGATAGAAGAACCTAAAGCTTGCAAAAGTTTATGATTTCCCTCTAAAATTTATTTTAAATATTTCACACATTTTGTACCTTTTGTAACACTATGGTATTTACTTTAACATGGCTTTTTAAGAAATCATTTTAATGAACTTCTGTCACACTATATGAATGATACAGGGGAAATACTGAATTGCTCATTTCCTTTCTTTGGCAATAAAGCACTGTAGTATGTAAATGTAAGTAAAAGAGGGATAGAGGCTATACATAACAGTTCATGTGTAGTAAATGTTGACACCTCTGAGATATTTTGAAACATGAGGCAACAGACAGGACCTCAGATTCCCCAGGGATATATTTATTTGACAGCATTGGAAGTGTAACTCTTAATGATGAAATAGCTTCTTTCTGCTAAGAATTATGATTTTTTTCAGTAGATTTTCATTTTGAGAACTGTGAGTATTTTCTCTGTGAGGTTTACAGAAACTTGTCTATCCTTTTCGCCACTCGAAAGGACAATCTGAACCGTAGCTATTTACATTTCAGTATTAACACACCTTCACTGATTGAGAATGGAGTCTTGAGATCATCTCTACTTTTGTAAAGTGAATCAATCCTATTTCCAAGTCATCCGTGTCATTTGAAGTCCATGTTTCTTATATAAGTATTTGTTACATTACCTTTTAGTGTAAAAGGAGGCAGAAACAAATAATAAGCTACTAGGTCTCTTATTCCTATTAAAATACATTTATAAATCTCTTGAATCAAACTGATTTCCAAGCTTTTTGAAGAGGGTACCGATGGAGTGAGATCAGAGTAATCCAAGGAGAACCTCATCCTATCAGATCTTACTAGACCTGATCGTCCTCTCAAGGACAAAATAAAGATTGGCTCCAGAAAGTTATCACATTGAGCAGTTAATACCAGAGTGAAAAAAAATCGTCAAAAACACTCTCCTTATTTGAAGGAATCCAGGGTATCCTTGGGTTATGTGGGAGGGAATCACGCTTGACCCAATTACCTAAATGTATTTACATGTGGCCCAGCCTTTATTCCAAACACTAGACAGATCTTGTTAAAAGTAGAGAGGTATGGTAAGAGTTCCTGTTGTCAATCAAATGAGGGTGTTAAACTTATAAGAAGAATTCTCTATGTTACACTTGAACCATGTATAAATGTACCCTGTGTATCTTTTTTTTAAATGAGCATTTCTGCATTTAAATTATATTGTTTTCTTTGTATTGTTAACAAAATGCATCAGAACTGGATTTTTTTTCTCATCTGAGCATACTTAAAATTTAAAGAGTATTGTGATATCAAGCACTTTAACATATGTATCAGAGAAACTGATGTGGGTTTTTCAGGTTTTGGAGTACATTTAAATATGACTTTTCATGCTTCATTCTTTACAAATAAAACTGTGGGGTTGATACTTTGTTTTGCTTCATTTTTATAGAACCTTAATACTGAGCAGTTCACAGGGCAAGTGACTCCAGAAAGTAGAGGGATAAAACCATTATGAGAGATAAAACTACATAAAACCATTATGTAGTAGAAATATAGCCTGCTGGGCAACTGGTTATCTAAAAGGGGTTAAAAAAAAAAAAAAAAAAGAACCTACCTCACACCATACAGAAAGATCAATTAATTATTGGCTTAACAACCTAAATGTAAAAGGCAAAACAAAAATTTTTGAAGAAAATGTAGAATGTATTTATGAACTTGGGAAAGGGTAGCATTTAAACAAAACACTCAAAAATAACTAGATTTTTAGTCCGTAGCAAAAATGAAAGGCAGAGATTCATTGATTACCCACTATATGTTAAGCATTACTTTAGGTTAAGGACATAAAGCAGTTTAAACATACACATACATCAAATTCCTGCTATCATGGAATTTATATTCTAATGGAGGAGTTACACAATAAACATGACAAATAGGTAATACATATAGTAGTTAGATAATAACAACAAGCAAAGAAGGAAGATTGAAAGTATAAGTTGGGACTGCTTAGAGATGGATTGCAATTGTAAATGGGTTAGCCAGGGAAAGCCTCACTGAAAATGGAGTTGTCTTTAGCAGAAATTGGAAAAAGCATAAGAGAAACAGGTTTACAGGAGGAACATCAAGAGCTTACTTTTGGCAGTAAGTTTGGCATGCCTGATAGACATCCAAGTAAAGATGCTGATAGACATATGGATTCGGAGTTCAGGGGAAAGTAATGGTGTGTTTGTCAGGGTCCAAATCAAGAAACAGAAATCACACAGCAATTTGAAGAGGGGTAGTTTAATGTATAAAACTATGTTAGAATTCTCCAGAGAAACAGAACCGACAGGATGTGTGTGTGTATGTATATGTATATATAGAGAGATTTATTTTACGGAATCGGCTCATACAATTGTAGAGCCTTGGTAAATCCAGAATCTGCAGGGTAGGCTGATGGGCTGGAGACCCAGGGAAAGGGG
>NW_006779068.1:434606-441191 GCF_000442215.2 Lipotes vexillifer | reverse complement strand
GAAAGAGTTGTAGTTCAAGTTCAAAGAGGGTTGACTGGCAGAATGCCTTCTTGCTCTATTAAGGCCTTCAACTGATAGGATACATTATGGAGGGTAATCTGCTTTACTCAAAGTCCACCAATGTAAATGTTAGTCTTATCCAAAAAACACCTTCACAGAAACATCCAGAATAATGTTTGATAAATATCTGGGCTCCATGGCCCAGCCAAGTTGACACATAAAATTAACCATCACAGACTACTGTAATAAGAAATTGGAATTATGGACTGTTTGCTATTAAGCAATGAAAAGAACTCTAAAGAATACAAGAATAGCATATATAGGAAGCAGCCACTAACCGTAGGGCTGAGGCAAGGCAAACCTAAAAAAGCCCCCTCCCCCTTAGGCTGAGAGTCAGACTTTTAATATTAAGAGGGTACAGCCATGGCCCACTGGATGGTAAAGAAGTTTACTGAGATGCTGCACCAGTGCCACTTGTTTGGAATCTGCTGTCGGGCACCAGGGAAACATCCATGGAGAGGTGGCATAGCCCAGAACTTGCTGGGAAACCACTGGAGAGGGTGCCAGGGAAGCCATCCACTGGTGAATACTACCAAAAATTTAAGGAAGAAATAATGAAAATTTTAATCAAAGTCTTCCAGAAAATGGATGAAGTATGTGTTAGTTTGCTAGAGCTGCTGTAACAAAGACTGGTTGGCTTAAACCACAGAAATCTATTTTCTCACTATTCTGAAGGCTAGAAGTCTGAGATGAAGGTGTCAGCTGGATTTGTTTCTTCTGAGGCCTTTCCCTTGGCTTATAGATGGTCGTCTTACCTCTGTCTTTATATGGTCTTCTCTCAGTGCATGTCTGGGTCCTAATTTCTTCTTACAAGGACACCAGTCATATTGGATGAGGGCCAACCCTAATGACTTCTTTTTAACTTAGCTCTTTAAATACCCTACCTCCAAATACAGTCACATTCTGAGGTACTGGGGGTTAGGACTTCAACATGTGAATTCTGAGAGGACACAATTCAGCCTACAAGGTAATACTTCTCAAGAACTCTCATGAATGTAGATGTAAAAATTCTTAACAAAGTGTTAGTAATTCAAATCCAGTAATAAAAATGATATGTCATTTTTATGATATGTCATATGTCATGATATGTCATGATATGTCATGATATGTCATGACTAATTGGGGTCTATCAAGGAGAGCAAGGTTGGTTTAGCATTCAGTCAAGCAATATAATTCACCACAGTTACAGATTAAAAAATAAAAACAATTTATATGCTCCTCCCAATAAACACAAAAAAATTTTTGACAAATTCTAATGTTCATGCATGGTTTAGAAAAAAAACCCAAAAACTCAGTGGACTTCCTCACCTCAGATATACTGTGTTCATGGATCAGAAAATACTGAAAGTCATCTGTAAAAAACCTACAGCTAACATCATCCTTTATGGGGAAATGCTGAGTGCTTCCCCCATAAGATCAAGAACAAGGCACGGATATCCACTCTTAATACTTCTGTTCAACATTGTACTATAGTTTCTAGTCAGTGCAATGAGACAAGAAAAAAAAGGCGTAAAGTTTGAAAAGAAAGTAAAACTGTCTTTATTCACAGCTGACATGATGGTGCATGTAGAAAATCCTATGGAATTTACTAAAAAGTTACTGATGCTAATAAGTGAGCTTATCAAGGTGGCAGGATATAGAGTCAATCAGTTGTATTTCTATATGCAATAGCATTACAGTGCAAATCTGAAATACTTGGGGATAAGTTTGACAAAAAATGTGTAAGACTTGCTCACTGAAAACTACTGAGGGAAACTAAAGAAGTCCTAAATACATGGAGAAATATAGTGTGGTCCTAGGTCAGAAGATTCAATATTATTAAGATGTCAGTTCTCCCCAAATTGATCTGTAGAGTCAATGCAATCCCATTCAAACTCCCAGCAGTCTTTTTCGTAGAACTTAACAAATTGATCCTAAAATTAATGTAGAAATGCAAAAGCCCTAGAAGAGCCTAAATAACTTGGAAAAAGACAAACTTGGAGGACTTATATTACCTGATTTCAATACTTACACTGAAGCTACAGTGATTAATAAATACAGTGTGGGGAATTTGAGGTAAAGTCAGACAAATAGATCAATTGAACAGAACAAAGAGTCTGGTAATAGACCCAAACATATATGGTCAATTGCTCAACAAAGTTCCAGGGTTATTAAGCGACAAAGAGGATAGTCTTAGTGAATAGTCCTGGAACAATTGAATAGCTACATGTAAAAGAAATGAAGTTTGAACCACACCTCCCACCATATACAAAAATCAACTCAAAATGGATCATAGATATAAATGAAAATCCTAAAATTAAAAAACTTCAAAAGAAAACACATGGTAAATGACCTTGGGTTAGGCAAAGATTTCTTAGATATGAAAAAAGATACAGTCCTTAAAAAACATTGATCGAGACTTCCCTGGCGGTCCAGTGGTAAAGAATCTGTCTTTCAATGCAGGGGACGCCGGTTCAATCCCTCGTCGGGGAACTAAGATCCCACATGCCGCAGGGCAACTAAGCCCACCCGCCACAACTACTGAGCCTGTGCGCCTCAGCTAGAGAGCCCGCATGCCACAAACTACAGAGCCCACACACTCTGGAGCCCGCACATCACAACTAGAGAGAGAAAACCTATAGGCCACAACTAGAGAAAAGTCTGTGCACCACAACTAGAGAGAAGCCCAAGTGCCACAAGGAAAGATCCAGCATGCCACAATGAAGATCCCGTGTGCTGCAACTAAGACCCAATGCAGCCAAAAATTAAAAAATAATAATAAATAAATATTTTAAAAATTGATAAATTAGACTTAACAAAAATTAAGGGGCTTCCCTGGTGGCGCAGTGGTTGAGAGTCTGCCTGCCGATGCAGGGGACATAGGTTCGTGACCCAGTCCGGGAATATCCCACATGGCACGGAGCGGCTGGGCCCGTGAGCCATGGCCGCTGAGCCTGCGCTCCACAATGGGAGAGGCCACAACAGTGAGAGGCCCGCGTACCGCAAAAAAAAAAAAAAAAAAAAGAATGCATGTATGCTTTTGTTTTTTCAAGTTTCAGACATTTATTAATCAGTGTAAATGCCAACACAATACACCAACGTGATTTCATGTATGTAGAGGGGAAATATTTTCTCGTTAATTAGAAAATTTTACAGATAACTTCTGGAAGACCTTCATTCTAAGCAGCTTTATAGTCAAACATTTCATTTAGAAGTCTGGACCTTCTTTCTTCAGTTTGCTGTAATCCACATTCACTGAGTAGAACATATATTGATCACTGGGATTCAATTTCTTCTGGGTTCTGGGATATTCTTTCTGTTCCAAATGAATGAGCAATGTCAGATACAAGACATACAGTGCTGCTCCAGTACCTCCGGCTCCAATAAATACGAAGAAAGAAATCAAGCTTGTATGCTTCTTGACCTAAACAAGGATCTAGTGGAACATATTTGTGGCAAAGGCCTTTGGCCTGAAAGGAGACGAGAACAAATCTGCCAGGCCCCAGACTAAGTAGTCTCTGCCCAAATGTACACTCTTTGTGGGACTTCTCTGGCGGTCCAGTGGTTGAGTCCGCACTTCCACTGCAGGGGTCACAGGTTCGATCCCTGGCTGGGGAAGTAAGATCATGCAAGCTGTGGCCAAATAATAATAATAATAATAACTTTGATATATACCTACCACATGATCCAGCCATTCTTTAGGTAATTAAATACTGAAGGGAAATAAAAGCATATGTATATGTCTACACAAATACTTACACATGAATATTAATCACAGTTTCATTTGTAATAGCCCAAAACTGGAATCAACCCAACTGGCATCAACAGATGAGTGGATAAATAATTTGTGATATATCCATACAATGGAATACTGTTCAGCAATAAAAAGGAGTAAGCTATTAATATATGAAGCAACATAAATGCATCTAAAAACAATTATTCTGAGTAAAAAAAGCCAGGCAAAAAATGAATGCATACTATAGGGTTCCATTTGTATAAAATCAAACCAAAAATGCAAATAATCTATAGTGACAGAAGAGAAATCAGTTGCTGCTTGGAAATGGGGGCTGAGGGGAGTTTGACAGAGGCCCAAGGAAACTTTGGAAGTAACAGATATATTCATAATTTTAATTGTGGTGATAGTTTCACGAGTACATACTCATGTCAAAACTTAACAAAATTGCATAGTTTAAGTAAGTGAAATTTGTTGAATGTCAATAACACCTCAAGGATTTTTTAAAATCTAACTGAAAAGTTGAGAATACACACACTGTAATTAAAATGGGGTTTAAAAAAAAAGGGAAAACCCAATAACTTGGTTTACCAATCATTCCCTTCTACCTCATTCTATGGGCTTCTTAGTTTATCCACAAGCACTAAAGACATCTATGCTAAAGATCGGAAGCAGGTCAGGTAAATCTAGATAAACCCAACAAATGCCTAAGCTCTTCCTTACTGTGAAAGCAATAAACAGAATGTTTCCATGTTAATTCAGGAAGCCAGTATTTAACATTATTGATGGTGTATATTTCCTCTTCTAAGTTATTTTAGTAATTTTTGCCCATTCATTTTTTTTTTTTTTCCCCACGGGCCTCTCACTGTTGTGGCCTCTCCAGTTGCGGATGCGCAGGCTCAGCAGCCATGGCTCACGGGCCCAGCCGCTCCACGGCATGTGGGATCCTCCCGGACTGGGTCACGAACCCGTGTCCCCTGCATCGGCAGACGGACTCTCAACCACTGTGCCACCAGGGAAGCCCTGCCCATTCATTTTTAATGTCTGTTTTGGTTTTGATTTATAGTTTAAAAACATTTTTGATAGTGGGAAGCAGCCGCATAGCACAGGGAGATCAGCTCAGTGCTTTGTGACTACCAGGAGGGGTGGGATAGGGAGGGTGGGAGGGAGGGAGACGCAAGAGGGAGGAGATATGGGAACATATGTATATGTATAACTGATTCACTTTGTTATAAAGCAGAAACTAAAAAAAAAAACAAAAACATTTTTGAGCTATTCTTTGCTCTATACGATATCAATATTTTCTCACTTTCCTTTTAATTTTTGGTATTTTTTGTTGCACAGAAAACTTAAGTTTTCAATTGTTTAAGGTTATTATACATTACTTAAAAAAAAAAAAAAAAACTTCTGGTGCCATAATGCCTGGGTTCAAATCTCTACTGCTTAACTATCTGAAGACCCTTGTTTTGTCACTTAAGTCTCTGGGAACCTGGTTTCCTCATCTGTCTCCCCACAGGAATGTAAAGCTCCACAAAGGAGGCATTTTTGACTGTTTTGTTAACTGCTGTAGCCCCAGCTCTGGGAACAGTGCCTGATACATAGTGCTCAGTAAATATTTATTAAATGAATGAATCTACAAAGCCAGAACAATAATCTTATTTACCTCATAAGGCTGTTATAAGAATGAACTAGTCCTTGTAAATTTTAGTCTAGAACAATGCCTGGCACACAGTAAGAGCACAAGAAATGTGACCTCCCCCAACCCCCAATCCCAGAATCCTGCCTCTTAGTGAAGTCTTACCTGAATACCCCTCCCCCACCTTCCCTTCTCCCTTTCCACTCCCACCAGATTTGCCCACTGTCCCCCCACCCTTAGCAACACCCGCTTGTCACTTGGAATTCTTAACCTATGGGCAGCTGTAAGCCCCTCTGAGAATCCAAGGAGAGCTATGAACACTCTCCCCAGAAAAATGCACCTGTGCACATACACACCTGTACAATTTCAAGGAGCTCATTGGACCCTGACACTAAACCACCTTTTTAGATTCCTGAATTAAGTAGACCTTAATGTCAAAACTTCTTATTGCTTTGTAGCAGCAAACCTCAACAGGTCCCAGGAAATTTCTCAGAGCAGATCTTAGCTGCAAGGATCAAAGTCCAAACTGGGTGTCAAGATCTGAGCTCCGAGTTGCAAATTTCTCTCGCCCTTTGAGGAAAGGACGACGATTGTTCCTTCCTGACTGCCCCTTTAGAGCTGATCCTTCACCCAGATCTGACAGGGAAGGGCGCTGTGGAGGACGAGGGCTGGAGGAAGGGGGCTCTAAACGGAAACAGGAGGCCCTAGTAGATTCTAAGACCATCTGTAAACTTCGGCAACCCCGTTTATTTATTTCAGTCTCCCAGTTGGTAATTAATAAACCCTTTTACCACCATAATGACCCGAGTTCCTGTCTTCTGCAGCAGGAAAGAGGGGGTAAAATGGGAAACTGTCCCACTGCCTTTTCAGGAAAAGAGGAAGGGTGGCCAGTATGCAGGTGAAGAGCCCTGGACCTGGCGACTAGCCGAGCGACTTCCTGTAAGTTCTGTAACCTTCCTAAGCCTGTGTTTTGCGCTACGAACAGGAACAGCAGCGTGAACCTCATACTTTTCTTGTGAGGTAACTAAATCGACTACACACTATTTTGCACCTGGAAGCACCCAATAATTATTAGCTGTTATTTATTACTATGAAATAGCAACTCGAAAGGAGGGCGTTGCCTGCTTACCAACGCGATGGGCCTGGAGTCGGCCCAGGGGAAGGAGGGCAGCGTGTA
>NW_006779068.1:362143-434473 GCF_000442215.2 Lipotes vexillifer | reverse complement strand
TAGGGAGCTGGCCTGGGGCTGAGCCTGTGCCACTGCCCGGCCTCCCCACCAGCCACAGGCCCGTCAGCTTCTGTGCTGTTGCCCTCCTTCTAGCTACACGGCCCCTTGCCTTTTCTCTGTCCTGGAACTCCCCAGACAGAGATGCGCAGATCCTCAAGGGGTTCACCACCTTCCCCTCCTTCTAGCCGCGGCGTAAGACTCCCTCATCTACGGATGTTTCTGTCACAGAGTCAGAAATTATTGGACTCAGAGAACCTGAAAGATGGGTCCAGCCCTTTCTTTCTTTATTCTGATTAGAAACAGTCCAGAGGTGATGTGATTTGCCTAAAGTCGGCAACTTCCTGGAATTAGAAGCCAATCGGAAGACTTCCATGTGGGTGTTCTTTCCCCTATATCAGGTTACCTCCGAGCCTTAGGATCTGCTTTTGAAAAGGAATGAAGAGGTCGTCTAGGGAGAGCCACTGAAGGAAAAAATATTCGGATTTGGTAACTGCTTATGGCAGGGGATGAGAGAGTGGGGAGTGATAGAGTGTGTAACCTGCTTCCCCTCAAAAAGCATAATGTGAACCATCTTAGACTTGTTTTACGAGATTATGAATTTTAGTGAGTGCATCTTCCGGCGGGGGCGGCTAGGAACTTTCCTGTTTTGTTAACCCAGGCAAGTGCCTAATGCAAAGTAGGTACCTAATAAACATTTGCCACCTGGACGACCGCATGGCTGGATGCGCCCCATCCACCATAGAGATGCAGGAGGATTTGTGGAAATAGCCCCACTTGGGAGGCACGTAAGTCCTTTCCGGTTTTTCTCAATTATGGCTTTGCCATGCATATTCTTTGTTCCTAAATCCTTGACTGCATCTCTTGATTATTTCCTTAGGATATTTTCCTAAAAGTGGGATTACTGTGAAGGGTACGCCCACATTTAAGGCTCTCAATTCTGAACCCCTCCAGCGGTGCAAGAATGAGTCAGCTTCCCAGCATGCTGGCTCAAACTGGGTATTATCAAACTTCATTTTTTTTGCCATCTTGATAGAACAAAAATAATATTTTATTTGCATTTCTTTGTGGACTAATAAGTTTGAGATTCAACTAATTTTAAAGAAACACTCTAAGGAGCCCAGAGAAATCCTGTGTGGGGTAGGAGACCAGTGAAATTAGGCACATTCTGCCCAGTGAGGGGAAACCTAAGGGCACCTATTGTTTGGAGCGATTTGTCCTGAAGATGTAAACATCTGAGCCTTTCTAGAGAGGCTTCCCCTGAGCCAGGGAGGGGGAGCTGTGATTTACTAGCCTCCCTCTGTTTGTTACTTTCATTTCCTGATGAGGAGTTAATGGTATAAAACAAATGAAAAACCAGTATAAGGTTTTTCATTAAGGACAGCAAGAGAAAGTAGAAATGGGAAAACTATCTCAACTTAAAGTCCTGGAGAAAGGGGAGGGGTGAGCGGTGAACTTTGAAACATATTTCCAGAGGAAGGGAGGTAAGTCCCTGGGGGTCTGCTGCCAGCCTGGAGGGGCCCGAGGGGGGACTCTGGAGACTTTGTGACAGGCTGCTGTTTGGTTGTGGAGCTTACAAGGCCAGGGGTCCCTGAGGACCCAGAAAGGGCTTTTAATGGACTTTTGAGGCTCCCAGGTAAACTGCCAAGGGGCAAAGGAAGGCGGTAAGGAAGTGGAGGCCGGGGTGCAGCCCAGTCTGCTCCAGGAGTGCTGAAAAGAGAGCTTCGGGCTTTTCCCAGAGAAGAGGCAACTGTGAGCTGGGGGGTTTCCTTGCTTTATGAAACAATGAGGACTTCCCACTCAGTCAGAGCCAGGAACTGGTCCCCAACTCTTCAGGTATCCCCTGGGTTCTTTTACAAAGTACACCAAGGAGGATAACTATTTTAGAAATGTTTACAGACAGTTTTATTTACTAACCTAGCTCTCATTTACTCTCAACTAAATGTATAGTCCTAATTGCCGTCATTAGCATTTTCTTGATAATAAACATACAAGATGTGTTTTTTAGTTGTTGTTGTTTTTTAACTTCGTGGGGGAGTTTATTTTCTTGATTGCTTTAAGTTTCCTATTAAAGCCTTAAATTTAACAATCAGCCTCTCACAGCTCAGTAAACTATGAGTTTTTCTGTCACTTTAATTCTTCTGAAAGGGCTTAAGCCAAATATGAACCAGTAGTTCTTAGAGGTTTAAGTAAGTGCTTTCAAAGTCTGTCACACTTCAAAAATCACTTGGCTGCTTTAAAGAAAATTTGAGTTGCCCCTGCCTCCTAATTTTATAGGGTTGGGACATACCCTGGAACTGGTATTTTTGAAAAGCCTCCTGGGTGATTTTTTTCAAGTTGCCGCTACAAAGAGCAACTTTGGGGAACTGATGTCTAAATGCTTATCTATTTTGTTTGTCTTTTAATGGAATTTGGAAATGGCAGCTTTAACTTCTAAAATATTAAATAATACTTTGCATTTCCGGAAAACATTCCTTTTCACCTCTCTCCCCACCTGCTCCAGGCTTCAGCTCACTGGGTCTGCAGTCCTTACTTGTAAGTCCTTACCCCGTGTTCTCTCTGGTTCCCGTGACTCCTGGTTTTCCTCCCTGGCAGCATATTTGGGGCTTTCTTTCGTGCATGACAATTGGCCTCTCTTCTTGTACTGTCTTTCAAAGCACTGTTGCTGCTCAGGGTGTCCTGGAAGCTCTGGTGGCCGTATTATCCACTCTCACGATCGGCGCCTGGGCGCTTACTGTTCTCTAATCTGCATCTCTCACTATTTCTGTGGGAAGCTCTGCAGATGCCCTCATTTCAACTGCCTACAGAGCATCTACTCTCGGATGTCCCACGAAGGACCTCAGACCCACTATTTCTCAAATATTAAGTTCCTAGCCATGTTTGTCCTCTGTGTTTCATGTCTCAGAGAAAGGCTCTCTCAAGTTATTCAAGCCAGAAGTTTGGGGATACCAGAGACTCTGCTGAACTTGTGTTCTAGAAGGTCGTGACCGTCAGTCCAACTCCTTCGTATCCCTAGACTCCTTCAGTCACTACCTTACTACCTTAGTTCAAAATCCCCCAATGGCCTTCCTCTTTCTCTCTTACTCCCTCCAGTCCGTTCTCCCCACAGCACAGTCATCTTTCTAAGGTCAGATCTTAAATTTTAGCCTCCAGCTTGAAGCTCTCCATCCCTCCAGGGTAAAGTCCACCTTCACAAATCTGGGTTAAAAAGGTCTTACGCCCTCTGGGCCCTGCTGGCCTCTCTAGCACACGTCTCCACCCACGGGAGCCTCACTCTGCACAGCCACAGAGTTACAGCCGCAGCCCAACCTGCCAGACACTCCCTCCCGCCCCCTCCCCTTTCAGATGGCCCCGCTGATCCCCGCCACCTGGTGTTCATGCCCTTGAGTGTGTTTCCTGATGTGATTCTGGAGAACAGAGTTATGGCAGGAGTGACGTCAGCTCCGCAAAGACTGTGGCTCCTTTCTGGGGGCCCTCCCCCCACTCACCTGCTCTGCAGGAAGCCAGCTGCCCTGTTGTGAACGCCCAGGGATGGGGCCACGTGACCAGGAACAGAGGGGAGGCCTCCAGCCAGCAGCCTGTGAGGAACTGACTCCTGTCAGCAACCGCAGGAGCGAGCTCAGAACCTGGTCCTCCACCAGAGTTGAGCGTTCAGATGGGAGTGAAGCCTCGGCTAATGGCAAAACTGCCACCCCATAAAAGCCCTTCAGCCTGGAGGCGCCCAGCTAAGCCACACCTTGATTTCTGACCCAAAGAAACTGTGAGATAATCACCATCTGTTGGTTTAAGCAGCTCCACCTTTCTGTTAATTTGTTACGCAGAAATAGATAACCAGTACCACCTCTGGACCCCTGCCCCTCCTCCACACCAACTTCAGGGTCCTCCTGACTTCCGATTTCCACCAGTCATGCTCAGTGCTTAGCCCTTAGTAGTAGAATTAGGGATTTGTCCAGATCTCTGCCCCCAGACTGCAGGCTTTTTGGGGAAAAGAAAGAAAAAGCCCAGGGACTTCCCTGGTGGCGCAGTGGTTAAGAATCCACCTGCCAGCGCAGGGGGCCCGGGTTCGAGCCCTGGTCCGAGAAGATCCCACATGCCGCGGAGCAACTAAGCCCATGCGCCACAACTACTGAGCCTGCGGGTCTGGAGCCCGTGCTCCGCAACAAGAGAAGCCACTGCAATGAGAAACCAGCGCACCACAACCAAGAGTAGCCTCTGCTCACCGCAACTAGAGAAAGTCCACGTGCAGTAATGAAGACCCAACGCAGCCCAAAATAAATAAATTTATTTAAAAAAAAAAGAAAGAAAAAGTCCCTTTCACCTTCTCAAGACTGAATCCTGCCCTGCTCTGGCCACACCTTTGCACACCTACAGTATGACAGCAATCGCCCCCAAGCAGAGCTGCAGCTCCAGGAAGAGGCTCAGGCAGCCAGAGCCAAGCCTGCCGCCCTCCCAGACCCGGGCACACACACCCGCCGCTGTGGGTGCACTGCCCTCTCCGGGGGAGAGTGGAGTCACTCCTTGCTTTTTCACACACACCCTCAGGCTACACTTTTCCGGAGTTTCTGAATGGCAGGTGGGGAGGGAGAGCCACCCAGTTCCTCCAGCCAACCCAACTGTCACACTGTTTGTTCCAGCACATCGTGGGGAGTCCCTGCAAAAAGCGAAACAAAACAAAACAAAACAAAAAAACCCACTAGCCCAAAGTACTCCTGCTGCTTTCATTTTCTGGTGATCCAACCCACAGGTCACTCACTATCTCAGACCTAACCCTGAGCTCTCAATACAGTTCCTGGAGCCCAGCACCCGCCTCGGCGCAGATATCACACTGTCCTTTGGGCTCCCGCCCTTGGCTAGGTTGTCTTCCCAGGGGCCCCCCCCCCCCGTTACCCTGTGCTGGCTGTACCACGACCCCCCACTGCCAATCTGCCAGCATCCCTACTGAGCCCAAGCTGGATAAATGAATGTTTGAGAGACATACCTGGGTATGAACACACCTCTGTCTACTTAAGAAGAAAGCTTCTAAATAGCACTGCACACGTGGCGTGTGCTTCTGTCCCCTGCCCCACTGGACACTCCCAGCAGTTTTCCTCTGGGCCCTTCCTCCTGCAGTGGCTTTCTGCTAGCTGCTCTCTGTGGCTAAGAAGGTTCTGCTCTAGGTGTGTGGTAGATCGTGGGAAGGACATGGGTTTGAGGGGGCAGATCTGCTTTCAAATCCGAGTTCTGCCATTTATGATATTTACCCTGCTCGTGTTACCGGCCACCTATAGGCCTCATCCTCTGGCGGGGGTCGTTGGCTAATAAGCTGTTTCCCCCATTCAGAGATTAATTTTTAAAAACCACGAATATGACAATGCATGGCATTGTAGTAGTAAGTGTTCAATAGTTGCTTCTTGTGTGTTTTAAGATTACTTTAACAATCCTTGTAATTTTTCCTTGGAAATATATAAAGCTAAAGAAGATGGTTGATGTCTAGCCGACAAAGTGCCTCTAGGTTTTTTGTTTGGTTTTTTGTCAGGAGATGGAGTCGGAGAAGGTTAAGAGGTTAGGGGACCACTGTTTCACTGGTTTTTAATCTGACTCTTCCATCTGCCGTTTGGGGCAATGCTGTAGAAACAGCTGCTCAAATGCCTGAGGAAAGGATGTGCCTGAACCTGCCGCAGACTCCCAGGTGGTAAAGGTGTTTTTCGTGTTTGTATTCAGGCCTCTGTGCCTCTGCTTTGGCCCCGTCACAGGTGAAAGGCAAGTGCCCACATCACTCAGAGCACACAAAACACAGTGGCTCGCATGCTGCCTACACTCTGCCATCAGCAGCAGGTATACAGACTCACTTGCCAGATCAATAAACACTTGACTTCAAAAAGTAAATGCATCCGACTTTCTTTTCATTGCCCAGAGTAGACACAGGGGGTAAGATAGCAAGTCAGTAGTCTTTTCAAGTCAGTCCAGTTCATGGTCTAGTGTGTGCCAGTGCCTGACTTCATGCGTGATCAGAAGACACATTGTGTTGAGAGTTTTAGATATTTAAATCAACTGTAGAAGCTTCTATATCCACAGAAAATTCACTGTAACGATTCAACTTTCTCTCAACAATGTGAAAAATTACCATAGTGTGGTAAACCTAGGTTTAGTCAAAAACAGATCAAGGGCTTCCCTGGTGGCACAGTGGTTGAGAATCTGCCTGACAATGCAGGGAACACGGGTTCGAGCCCTGGTCTGGGAAAATTCCACATGCCGCGGAGCAACTAAGCCCGTGCACCACAGCTACTGAGCCTGTGCGTCTGGAGCCTATGCTCCGCAACAGGAGAGGCCGCGACAGTGAGAGCCCCGCGCACCGCGATGAAGAGTGGCCCCCACTCGCCGCAACTAGAGAAAGCCCTCGCACAGAAACGAAGATACAACACAGCCAAAAATAAATAAATAAATTTATAAAAAAAAAAAGATCAAAATTTGAGTTCTGAAGTCTACATACTTACTTCCTTGATAACATAAACAGGAAGGAGAAGTATAACAAGATATTTTAACAGTGGGAGAGGTAATTTGGCATTTTTGTATACAGTGAGCATTTCAAATAATACTCCAAAGGGGCATCTACTTTCAGCTAGTCTCTAGCAACTATGTCTGAACTTGCTCTCCACCAGAGCCACTTAGAGTTGTTTGCCATTTAAAATGATAAATACTAGTCATCATGTATAATCATTGGTAAGGCACTTAAAAAAAGCAAAATAAAGATGTCCGGGAAGGAGGCTGACAGGGTTTGACTGGCTGCTCAGACAGGACTGCGTGACTTTATTTAGGTCATAATGCCCAAGGTTCTCAGCTTTGAAGATCCCCAAACTCCCTATTTTGCTATTTTGGAGGTAATCACTCAGGCTCACAGTGGGAGCTAACAGTAACTAAACTCCTAAGAGACTGATGTGTAAAACCAGCTGCCAATTTGTAGTTTCACAGTAAGAAGTATAATGCCAAGAAGACCAGATGGTCAGCCCAGTCTCCCTTATGGGAATAGGTGTGAGAAGTGGGAAGGCACATGTTAAACTAGGGTAATAGAAATCAGAGTCCAGGTGTTCAAGATCAGGATCTTAGAGGTCATGAACCCCTTCACTATCATGATAAGTGAAAATTCATGTTATAAAACAGTATGTACAGTGTAACCCCAGCTTTGTTTGTTTATTTATTTATTGGCTGCAAGGCTTTTGAGATCTTAGTTCCCCAACCAGGGATCTAACCCGGGCCCTTGGCAGTGAAAGCATGGAGTCCTAACCACTGGACCACCAGGGAATTCCTCCAGCTTTGTTTGAAGATAAAAATAAACCTGGAGAAACATACATCATAACATTATAATAGCAGTTATAATCTCTGCATAATGGAATTACGAGTAATTTTTATTTTTCTTATCTCCACTTTATTTATGTATGTATTTTGGCTGCGCTGGGTCTTTGTTGCGGCACACCGGCTTCTCTAGTTGCAGTGCGAGGACTCTAGAACATGTGGGCTCAGTAGTTTCAGCGTGCAGGCTTAGTTGCAGTCTATGGGATCTTAGTTCCCCAACTAGGGATCGAACCTGGGTCCCCTGCATTGGGAGCACAGAGTCTTAGCCACTGGACCGCCAGGGAAGTCCCCTTATCTCCACTTCAAATTTTTTCTACAAAGTAATTACGAGTTCCTTTTGAGGAAACAAAATAAAGGACAAATTAAAAGTCCAACGTTAGAGACTTTGGTAAGTAAATCATGAAAATCTACATGGAATGTTATGCCGTCATTAAATACCATGTTGGAGAAGAGTTTTGTTTTTTTGTGTGCGGTTCGCGGGCCTCTCACCGTGTGGCCTCTCCCGCCGCGGAGCACAGGCTCCGGACGCGCGGGCTCAGCGGCCACGGCTCACGGGCCCAGCCGCTCCGCGGCATGTGGGATCCTCCCGGACCGGGGCACGAACCCGCGTCCCCTGCATCGGCAGGCGGACTCTCAACCACTGCGCCACCGGGGAAGCCCTGGAGAAGAGTTTTTAACGCTTGAGGAAGTAACAGTTAATATTTATGAGGCGCTTACCATGTGTTAGGCACCGTTCTGAGTGCTTTATGTGTCAGAACTCATTTAATTCTGTACCAAGCTTACAAGGTAGATGAGGAAGCTGAGGTAGAGAAACGTTAAGAAAATCGCCAAGGTCACCCAGCTGATCCCAAGGTCAATTTTCTTTTCCATAAAATAAGTTCCCTTCCTAACATTAGCTCATCAGACTGATATTTGAACTGAAGGAGACAACGAATATAAAGAAAATAATCCAGTGTCCAGAACGGGGGTTAGCAAACTTTAGCCCACAGGCCAAATTCAGCCCTGTCACCTGGATTTGTATGACCCATGAGCTAAGAATTGTTTTCATAGTTTTAAATAGTTGGAAAAAAATCAAAGCGAAAGGAGAATAGTGGCGCAGTGGTTAAGAATCCGCCTGCCAATGCAAGGGACACAGGTTCGATCCCTGTTCTGGGAGGATCCCACATGCTGCAGAGCAACTAAGCCCGTGTGCCACAACTACTGAGCCCGTGTGCCACAACTACTGAAGCCTGCACGCCTAGAGCCCGTGCTCTGCAACAAGACAAGCCACCACAATGAGAAGCCCACGCAACGCAACCGAGAGTAGACCCCACCCGCTGCAACTAGAGAAAGCCCACGGGCAGCAATGAAGACCCACCGCAGCCAAAAATAAATAAATAAAATAAAATAAAATAAAATAAATTTATTTTTAAAAAAGGAGAATAGTATTTCATGACACGTGAAAATTACATGAAATTCAAATATAAGTGTCCAAAAATAAAGTTTCATTGGAACACTGTAAAACTCATTCTTTTTTGTATTGTCTGTGGATGCCTTTCTGCTCTGCTGGGATGAGTAGATGAGACAGAGCATGAGCTGCAAAGCTTAAAATATTTACTATCTGACCCTTTACGGAAAAAGTTTGCCAAAAGCCCTTGTTGAGGTCTAGCACTGATTATAATAGTTACATGAAAGAATTCTAGTATTAATCAGTTAAAGCAGTGGCCTCCGACTTTGGCCACACTTCAGAAGCTCCTTGCATGCTCCATTGGTCGCCCTACCCTGCTCCCCTTCACAATTTCAGCTTATCCTGTAGCAAAGTGGTTGGGAAGTTTGTATTTTCAAGGGCATATACTGTGTCTCATATGTTTGTGTTTACACATATATCTAGTTTAATTCTGATAATGGTCCTATGACAGTGGTATTATGACCCCAGTTTTACAGATGAGGAAACTGAGGCCCACAAAATGTAGGTAGTTTGCTGAAAAATTGTACAGTTTCGGAAGTGGCAGTAATGACAGTTTTCTGGAGCTTGTTAAGTGAGTATTCTTACCATGTACGCTGCCTCTCTGAACCTCTTTTGCTATTTCACATGCTTTGTTTATTCTATTCTCTCTGACCCTTGGTCACTTCCTGTTTGGGGTGGGCACCCTGATACCACACAGAAATCAAACATCAATCCCATAACTACCAAGAGGAGTAGCTAATTCTCTGGCCAACCACAGTGTACTAATGGGTAAAAGCTAAGCTTAGTTACTCCTTTCAGACCCAGGTAATATTTAAATCCCAGTGTATTTTAACCCTATTCGTCTGGAGCTGACATTGCTGTCTTTGTTGAGGGACACTGTTGGTGGACATTCTCAGTGGAGGTGGAGCACAATGGCAGGTTGATGGGGATTTCTGTTTGGACAGGTGTGACCATTAAAACCACACTATGCAGACTTTTCACCGTTTCACAGGGCACTTGTGTAATCTTGTATGCGCTCATTTTTACAAAGTGAAAATGGCTTTTCCTGTGTACTTTTGCATTTGAGCGCCTCATGCTTGCTGGTAATGCCAACTCACAGCAAATGAAAGATCCATAAATAATGTTAAATCCGATGGTACAGTATTTATTTATGCCAAGTTTATTAGTAAACCTTGGTGCTATTTTTCTTTCTTCTTTCACATAGAATCTGTACTTATTTTGTCTATTTTCATGGTCCTTTTTAGACTGTTACTTTAATTCAGTTTTTTTCCTTCTGGGCACATTTAATTTCTCCCGCACTGAGTCCATCCCCCTGTGGCCACTCAGTAGCCAGGGCAGGCCAAGGGGAAGAGAGTGTTGGGTTCTTTGCCAGCACTGGCTTGGAAGCAATGTTGTCCAGTGACTCTGCTTTCCAGAAGTCTGAACAATACCTCTGGGTCCCAGACCCAGTAGAAGGTGTCTTGCAAAGTTGCTGCTTTCCTGGAAGAGCAAGTCTTAAACAGTTAATGATTGTAAAGAAACTCATTAGGAAAGGCATATTTTATCTCCTTTTCTATCACTGTAATAGAGGATTCAATCAACTTTAATTTTTTCAGCCAGGTGCCTGTGGAAGCTGCCTTGTTTGTTTGGCTTTGTTTTCATGAAATCGCTTGTCAACTGTGTTCCGAGCATCAGTGAGCTAATCCTGCCCCTCTGTCATATCCATGGTAGACAAAGGCCACTAGCACAGAGTCTCCACAATGAGAATGGCAGAGGACCTATTAATGTGTCAGTTGCCTGTGAATTACAGCCAAGATATTTGCCCAACATATGGCACAAGGTTATCACATTGTAAAAGCATCTGATTGGAAGCCAAGCAACGATGCACGCACACAGACACTCATAACTACTTAGTCGTATAAAAATTATGCCCAAGGACAAATACTCTTGGGAATTTGATGCAACCACTAAATTACAGTAGACTTAATCAGTTGGGAGCATTTTACTTTTTATAGGACAAGAATAAATTAGGGATAAAATCAGAGCAGCTTTTGGAGATAAAGTGGAAAAACAGCCACATTTAGTTCAATCCTCAATCAAGAATAAATTAGGGATAAAATCAGAGCAGCTTTTGGAGATAAAGTGGAAAAACAGCCACATTTAGTTCTAATCCTCAATTAGGATTGAGGGTGGTGTCCATGGGCAGGAAAGAGTGCTAGGAGCAGAGTCCATTTTATCCACGAAGACATTTCAATGGAAAGGAACAAGGTAGTATCATGGAGACAGGTATCACCTGGCCTTCTGATAGCCCCTCCAGACAGGCCCAAGAGGTTTGTCTTTCACTTTTGCTAATTAGGAATCTTTAATTAGCAGCCCCAAGTTAAAAGGATGCAGATAACTAATTCACTAACAAAGCTCAAAGACAGGAATGTATAAAATAGAATGCCAAATTATTCATTTCCAATGAGAAATACAATGGCTCAACTTAACAGTTACTGAGTCAGCCTAATCAAAGATCTCTCTCCTGGTCCGTAAGAGAGGCCCATAGCAGTGTGTTCCTGTGTTAACCAAAAAGGGCACACTGGGTGAGTGCATAGGGGGACCATGGTTGCAAGGTGGATGGAGAGAAATGGGCAGAGTGGAGCAGATACAGTGGGAATGGCATCAGTTTCTCCTTCCAAACTCGTGCACCAGGTTTTGAACACCCACAGGGAGTGAGGTATAGTCAGAAGCTGGTCAGAAGGTATAGGGAGGTTTCGTGAGAAACTGTATGTGATTCTGAGCCCAGTAGACAAAAAGCCATCCAGAGTCGGGAAAGGGGCTGTATATCAGTTTTCTAGGGCTTCTGTAAAAAAGTACCACAAACTTAAAACAACAGGAATGCATTCTCTCACAACTCTGGAGGCTAGAATTTTGAAATCAAGGCATCAGCAGGGTTGGTTCCTTCTGAGGCACTGTGGGAGAATCTGTTCCCTGCCTCTTTCCTAGCATCTGGTGACAGCTGGCAATCCTTGGCGTTCCTTGGCTTGTGGACACATCACTCCAATCTCTGCTCCCATCTCCGCAAGGGGTTCTCCTTGATAAAGATTCTCCCCTTGACCAAACTCTAGTCAGGCTCCTCTGAACTCTCTTCTCAACGAGACCTCGACTTTTGGAGTTCTGTGTCATTCTTTGTATCACCCAGTTTTAGCCAGAACGCCGCACCATTGATATCGGATCACACTCGATATGCGGTTTAGTTTGTCATCCTGTTCCATCCCCCAGCTAATGTCTGATCACCCTGGCCTGACTTCAGCAAGAATCCTGTTAATTTCCTTAAGCAAGAAATCCCCCCTTAACCCTGCTGTTTCCTCTTAGTGATTTTCCATCCACTGACTCCCCCGCCACACCCTGCTCTCTGGCTATAAATTTTCACTTTCCCTTGTTGTGTTCAGAGTCGAGCCCAAGCTCTCTTCCATACTGCAAAACCCCATTGGAGTGGTCCCTATACCTACCATGATGGTACCCTGAATAAAATCTCCCTCATCATTTATTAATGTGTTGTGAATAACTTTTCTTATAAGAACACAAGTTAGATTAATGACTCACACTACTGCAGTGTGATACCATCTTAACTACAGTTGCACCTTAAACAACACAGGTTCGAACCGCATGGGTTCACTTACACTGCCACAGTACTATATGATCTGTGGTTGACTGAATCCACAGATGTGGAACCGAGCATATGGAAGGCAAACTGAAAAGTTATACGCAGATTTTCAGCTGAAAGTCAGTGCACCTACCTACCCACCCCCCCGCACCTCCTCTGTTCAAGGGTCAACTGTAATCACAACTGCAATGACCACCTCACATCTGAGGTGCCGGGATTTAGGGCTTCAACATGTCTTTTGGAGAATACAGTTCAGCCTGGAACAGGCAGCCTCACAATTTCTGCCCGAAACACAGCATAGTGGACACTTTGATGTTGCCTTCCACACTCTTATTCCTTCTCCTGCTGGGGCACCTCCCTCCTCCTGTCTCCAGGGAGACTTTTCCACCACTCTAAACCTGGGATTCCACACCCCTGGCCACACAGGACTGAGATGTCACCCAAGCAGAGCATGTGGCCAGTCAACTAAAACCCTTCCCTCAGATTTCTCTAAGTAGAGTTGGTGGGGGAAAGCTCTTCCCCCTGGGATGTGGGACTTGGGCATGAAACCCTAGACCTGCTGCGCTGTGTCCCCAAATAAGTGAAGAGAACTTGTCTGCAGTACAAGCAAATGAAGCAACCAGAGGAGAGAAGATGAGAAGAGGGGCAGAGAACCAGAGCTTGGAGGTTCCTGCTCCCAGCTTTCTCCAGCTCAGCCCTGGCTCTTCCAGGGTCATGAGAACTAATCAGGCCTTCTCTGTGCTCAAACTAGTTTGAGTTGGGATCTATCACTTGGAAGGAAAAGTGTCCCAAGAGAAACATGTAGCATAGAGAAGACAAAAGACACAGAGCATTAAGTGGATCCTTGAGGGCTGTGCCATTTGGGAAAGCCCTGGGGAGAGCCCCTTGGGAAGGATAACGTCCCCCCAGAGGAGCAGAGGGGCTGGCTGGAGAAGAGAAGGGGACCCTGAGAAATACTCGGGGACACTTTGGGGGCTGAGGTATGTGGCTCTACAGGAGAGCCACCAAATCAGAAATGTTGGTGTTAAAGCTCAGCTGGACTCAGTTATGACCCTGTGGGAGGGACCTGAAGATATCTGAATTAGAAATGAAAAGGCAAGTTATCAAAAGATTGGTTGGCAAGCCTAGAATCCTAGCAAGAGGTATTGACACGAGCTGTATGACTTAACTGTTTACTAGCATCGGGCTCCAATGTCTGTTTTTACAATAGAACATGCCTGTCAGAAGTATATTAATTTATTCATTATTCAACAAATATTTATTAAGAGCCTATGATGTCCCAGGCACTTCAGTAAGAATGAGTATTTACTGATACACAAAAGAGATGTGATTTCCCCTCCCATGGATCTTTCATTCTATGGAGAAAAAAGATATTTAATGAATAAATATACTACTAAACGTATAATTACAAATGGTAGTAAATGTGAAGGAAAAGTTATAAGAATTACGAGGAACCTATTTTAGATCAGAAGGTCAAGAAAGGCCTCTCTGAAGAGAGACTATTAAGACTTAAAGGTGAGTAGAAGTTAGCCAGACAACGGTATGGGGGAGGGGGTGGTAAGGCAAGGCAGGAGACGGCAGGAGAACCCACGTGAAGGAAACAGTGTATGCAAAGGCCCTGTGGCCAGAAAGAGCTTGATGAGAAATGAAAGAGAGGCATGGCTGAAGAATAACTAGGGTGGGCAGAGAGTGGCTTGAGAAGAGCCTAGAGAAATGGGCAAAGGTCCAATGTAAGGATTCTAGAGTCTATCCCAACTGCAATGAAAAGCCACTGAAGAATTTTAATTAATGTTCCAAAGGCACCTTTTAAGAAAGAGAAGTGATTGAAGAGGGACAGAGAGAAAAGAGAGACCAATTAGGAGGCTGTTTGCAATAGCTGAGATGAGAGAAGACGATGGCTTGGGCTGGGTGATGACAGAGACGTCTGCATTGGAGACACTTGGGGACAGTAGAATTGATGGTGTGGGCCTGGTGTGGATATGGTAGGTGACAAGAGGGAGGCACTGAGAATGACTTTCAGGTTACTGGCTTGAACTTTTGGTGGTTGGTAGTGCCATTAACTGAACTGAGAAATAATGAAGGATGTTGCAAGGAAACAGGCAAAAGCAAGATCAAAGAGGGTTTTCAGTTTTAACATGTTCAGTCTAAGATTCCTGGAGGACTTCCAGGTGGAGATAGTAAATGCTAGTTGGATATGTGAGTCTCATGATACAGGAAAGATCTGGGCTGGTGGTAGAAATCTGTGAATCACTGTAAAAAAGCAATCAGAATAGTTGAGACTGCCTAAAAACAGAGTATAGAACAAGAGAAGAGGAGAGCCTGGGGACCGACAGGAACTCCTTGCACTGAGTTGTTGGGTACAAGCCAATGTGTTAACAAAGGGGACTGAGAAGGCACAACCAGGCAGGTGGCAGAAGAACCAAGAGAAGGTAGTGTCACAGATTCCAAAAGGAGAGTGTTATGAGGAGCCACTCGTCACATGTATCAACTGCTGAGAAGTCCAGTAGGATGAGGACTGAAAGGTGTTGACTGAATTTGGTGGCCTCATCAAGAGCTTCCTCAATGGAGTGGTGGGGGCATGAGCTAGATGGAACGGGTGGAAGGGTCAATGGGAGGTGGGCAGTGGAGTCAGGAAGAAGTGTAGACAGTGCTTTCAAAACCTCTATTTAGGGAATTCCCTGGCAGTCCAGTGGTTAGGACTCTCCGTTTCCACTACCAGGTTCAATCCCTGGTCAGGGAACTAAGATCCCACAAGCTGCATGGCCAAATAACAACGATATCAACAACAAAATCCTCTAATACCTCGGAGTCTTAACCATTGGAGCAGAGAAATGGTACAGTGATCAAAGAGGAAATGGGGGGTCAAGAGGGGTAGGATTTAAATATGAAAGATACTAGAGCATATTGGAAAGCAAATGGGAATCATTCCAACCAACCAGGAGGATAAAGACACAGAGGAGGTACTAGATGGAAACCAGCAAGTAGCTTGAGAGGATGCATTCTCCTAGGGACAGGGTAACACCTGCCTCCAGCTTTGCTCTGCTTTTGTTGATGACCTTCCCTCCTCATCCCGTTCTTTCCGGTTGACCTAAGAATGCTTCATTTCCATGAATATTTTTCACTTTCTTCATTTAACTGTGAGTCAGAGTCTTTAAAGGTGACAGTACATCTTTGTGTTCATTCCGCTGTGTTTTGATTTTATAGTTTAGTTCTTTGGGAAGAATTTTCATCTTTCTTAGATACTATACTGATGAGACATTTTTTGTCCCAGCGTAGCCTAGGTGGTGTTATTGGAACACCTAGTAAAATTTATCCTTGCCCCAAAGTATCCTTTAGTAAGAACTAATAATAATTAACTTAAGTATAGGAGTTACCTTTAATGAGCATCCTAATTTCACAGATGTTACCTCCTTTCATCTTGGTTTTTTGTTTTGTTTTGTTTTTTGAGGTTTTTTTTGGCTACACCACACGGCTTGTGGGATCTTAGTTCCCCAACCAGGGATCGAACTCTGGCCCTCAGCAATGAGAGTGCGGAGCCCTAACCACTGGACTGTCAGGGAATTCCCTCCTTTCTTCTTTTTTCCTAAATTTTTATCAGAGTATAGTTGATTTAGAATGTTGTGTTAGTTTCAGGTGTATAGCAAAGTGAATCAGTTATACATATACATATACCCACTCTTTTTTCTTTTTTTTTTAGATTCTTTTCCCACATAGGCCATTACAGAGTACTGAGTAGAGTTCCCTGTGCTACATAGCAGGTTCTTATTAGTTATCTATTTTATAAGAATTCTGTGAGGTAGTTTTCATTATCTCCATTTGGAAAAGAAGAAACTGAGACCAGGAGAAGTTAAGAGATTTACAAGGTTACAGAGCGAATAAATGGCAGATCCTGGGTAGTCTAAACCCAAAATTTCAAGCAAAGCTCTAGTTGGATCTTTACACACGTAGTTTCATTGCTCTTGAGGTTCATATAGATGATGAAATAATCACAGATATTCTGACAACACTCCCCAGCTGTCAGCCTCTGAGAACAAGGGGCAGGGAGCCAGAGTAGAAGCAGAAAAGCACGGATTTGACGTTCAGCTCTGAAAATGCCTCGTGACTGCCCTGAACCCATCATGTGGGTATCTTTCACAGATAACCGTCATTCCACAGAATTCAGCTCACGTCCTCACAAGTTATAATGAGACTGAGAAGTAATCTGGTTCCTGTGGACAATCAGACTGGAACCATGCATGTATTAACTGCAATTAACCTGGAGGAGGCTTATATTGTTACTCTTGTTTCAGCACACAAAGTGGAGGGTAGAATAAAGTTTTCCCACAACTTAATTTTCTGAGAATGGTGTTTGAAGTTGGGATGAGATAAGGGATATGAAATCTCTCGAAAAAGGTACTGCCACATTGCTGTGTGATGCATTATTGGTGGTGGTGGAATGGAATGGCAGCTCACTGTATTATCCCAGAGCTCAGGGCCTTGTGAGCCAATGACCCTACCTCCTACCAGGAGGCGATGGAGACTACCGTGTCACCCCTGCATCCCCCAACTGTAGTGCTCCATTTATTGAATGGCCCATTGCTCTTCCATCACACCAAAGAGATTAAAATTGGAAGATGGACAGTGTCCTTTAGAAGCTGTAAGGACAGTTCAGAAGCCCAGATCGATTCTTTCTTGTTTATGCTAAGTAAGCAAAGGTTTTGGGAAATGTCCACCATGTCGTTAAGCTGTAGGACAACCCACACACACTTAGTGATAGACAAACTGAGAAAAGCCATCCCTTTTCCAGAAAATTATCCTACATAAACTAAGAAGGTAAAATGATAGGTGCACTATTTGGATTCAGAAGAACCAGGGTACAATCCCATTTCTATCACTTATAAGATGTGAGATCTTCATTTCTCTCAAGCTCATTTTGCTCAGCGATAAAATGGGTCTAATAATAATGCTTAGCTCACAGTGGTAGTGTGAAGTAAAGAGATAAAGTGACAGACCAGATAATGTCGGTAAAGTGCCTGGTGCTTTGGGTTATAGCCATTGGTCTGTAGCTGAAATGTAGGAAGGTGGGCTTGTAGACGCCCTGAGGAAAGTATAAGGAATCAAGTGAGGTTTCGAGAACAGTTGCTCCAGAGTGGAGGGAGTGCTGGTCTGGAGAAGTGGGAGGTGGGTGTGCAGGAGTTTGGGTGCCCTGGGGGCTGTAGAAAGTGGTCTGCCAGCTTAGTCAGATTTGGACTGGAGGTTATAAAGCTTTGTCATTTCTGACACATTAAACAAAGTCTGTCATATTGGCTTCTAAATTGGAGGTTTTATAATTCACCCTGGAGGGTAAAAAGCATTTTGCTGCTAGATTCACTGCTTGGTTGTATTCTCTTTCCCGAACTCATGTGATTTTCATTTCTCAGAAGCAGTTTATCAAGACTAAAGACTAATGCCTATGCTGTTGGCTTGTCTGGAGAAAACAAAGCCATTAATGATAGTTAACATATTAATTGCAGAATGTGCTTCTTTAGGTTTCTGTTGGCAACAAGTTTCCAGTCTAACAGAGTAAGTGAAGTGCATCCAGACTCAATTTAAAACCTGGCTAGGCAGGGCTTTTAATCTCCATGCTTCAGATTTTCTTTATTAGAGTTGCCAGAACGCCAAGCTTATAATTTACAAGTAGTACCCGTGTCTCAGAAAGAAACCCAGACCTGAAAATAGAAATGAAACTCAGGAAAACACCAACCCAGATAAATGAATCTTATGTCAAATGCAGAAAGCTTGTAAACCATGCTCAAGGTTACACTAATTGCTTAAATTTAGATGAAAGCAGGTACATTAACCAGTTAGTATGTCACTGCCCAGAGGAAAGTGGCAATGCGAGAGAATTATTTCAAAAAATTTTCTCACATCATTTCTTGCTCTTTTTTTCTTCTCCTGTCTGACTGATTATTCAATTCTTAGGTAACAGAATGCTCTTTCTATAACAGCCATGGTAATGCTTCCATTGGGATTACTTTTATCTAAAGCATTACCCTTAAAGGGCCAAGGTCATGGGTGATCCCTATACAGAACTTTGTTACATTGCCACACACTGTGTCCCTAACCCCAACCAGTTGTTAGAAACGTACATGCCATTGTTCAGGGTAGGACAAGAGTGAGATGGAAGTGAAGGGTAGGAACAGAGTACTCGCTGTTAAGGGTAGGACAGATGTGAGAAGGATAGTTTCAAACCATTGTGTCCAGGGCTAAAACCTTGGACCTCCTTTCTCTTTACCCCCACATTCCAGCCAATCACCAAATCCTCCTAGTGTTTTCTCAATTTTTTTTGGGGGGGGGCATTATCCATCCTTTCTTTCCTTTGTGTGGTGGTTTGTTTTATATGTCAACTTGGCTAGGCTATACTACCCAATTATTTAATCAAACACTAATCTAAGTGTGGGTTACTTTGAAGGTATTTTATAGATGTGGTTAATGTCTTCAATCAATTGACTTTAAGTAAAGGAGATTATCTTGTTAATGTGGGTGGGCCTCATACAACCAGTTGAAAGCATAGGGGAGGGAAAGCTTTTTCTCTACTCTCTTAGGTTGAGCGAATGGGAGCTGCAAATTAAAGTGACAAAAGACCGATTAGCAGGAAGAGAAAATGGAGTTTATTTATGCAATATGCACATAGCAGCAGAACTCTGTGAGAACTCAAAGGAATGGTTAGAATTTGGGGCTTATATACCATCTTAATACTAGGTGAACGGAAGATGGAGAAAGGTACTTACGGGAAAACATTTATCTTTGTAAAGATAAATGGGTTTTCAGGAGAACAAACAGGAGATAAGAAAGTTGGTGATAATGTTTGTCTGTACAGGTATGAGTAGTCTTTCCGGCTCCTTCAGGGCCATAAAAAAACCCTCCTCTGTAGAAGGGGTAGCTCTTTTTCACATTTTCCTTTCTGGGAATAGATCTGCCTTGAAGAGGAATTTATGGCAGCCTAATTTCCCAGAAGTTGCTGCTTTTAGTCAGATAAGGGGAGCTCTGAGAAGGATTTTTCTCTCTATCAGTTGAATTTCAAGTATCTTCACCTTAAAATAATCTTTATACCAATATAGGATTCTGAGTGGGTTCCCACAAAAGACTTTAGGAGCAAACATTGAAGTTTCCCAGAGAGGAAGTAATCTTGCCTTAAGACCTGCAGGCTCAGCTCCTGCCTGAGTTCTAAGTCTCCAACCCGCCATCTCCCCTACACATTTCAGTCTTGTCAGGCCCCACAATGATTAAGCCAATTCCTTAAAATAAATCTCTTTATATATACATATGTAATATATAGGCTCTGTTTCTCTGGAGAACTCTGAGAGATATACAGCGCCACTATCCCTAATGAAGGCCCTTATCTAATATTCGTACTATTGGAAACTTAACTAGTCTTCCTATTTGAAGTGTATCTCTGCTCCAATATCTTATACATCAACTTCTTTTTTTTTTTTGGCTGCATTCGGTCTTTGTTGCTGCTCGTGGGCTTTCTGTAGTTGTGGCGAGCAGGGGCTACTCTTTGTTGCGGTGCGCGGGCTTCTCACTGTGGTGGCTTCTCTTGTTGTGGAGCACGGGCTCCAGGCACGCAGGCTTCAGTAGTTGTGGCACGCAGGCTCCGTAGTTGTGGCTCATGGGCTCTAGAGCACAGGCTCAGTAGTTGTGGCGCACGGGCTTAGTTGCTCTGCGGCATGTGGGATCTTCCCGGACCAGGGATGAAATCCGTGTCCCCTGCCTTGGCAGGTGGATTCTTAAGCACTGTGCCACCAGGGAAGTCGTATACATCAACTTTAAGTTCATCTCTCCTTGGTTGTTCCCCCAAGCCTGCAGGAGCAACTAGTTAACTCATTAAGGAGGCAGTCTATGCCCTTAGCACTTGGCGGACTCCACTGGTTCAGCCTCATTTTCCAGCACTCTTTTTCTTCTAGTCTCCAGTTCCTGAGTATGCTGTGGGCATCGTCAGCTTCTCGCTATCTGCATTTTTTATCACCCATTTCCCCATTCCCTTGTCTTTGTTTATACATGTCTTACCATTCCTCCAAGGTCTAGCTTTTCTGACAAGTCTTTCACTGTTTGTATTAGTTTCTTATTTCTACTGTAACAAATTATCACAAATGTAGTAGCTGAAAACAACACATATTTATTCTCTTATAGTTCTGGAACTCAGAAGTCAACAATCAGTTTCATTAGGCAAAGGTCAAGATGCCAGCAGAGCTGGTTTCTTCTGGGGGGGAATCTATTAACTTGCCTTTTTCAGTTTCTAGCAGGCACCTGTATTCCTTGGCTTGTGGCCCCTTCATCCATCTTCAAAGTACATCACTTCAGTCTCTACACCTGTCGTTGTCAAATGGCTTTCTCTCTCTCTTATAGTAAAATTTCCTTCTACCTCCCTCTCATAAGGACACTAGTGATGACATTTAGGCCCCACCCAGATAATCCAGGATAATCTCCCCATCTCAAAATTCTTAATTTAATTTCATCTACAACCTCCCTTTTGCCATACAAGGTAACATTCGTAGGTTCTGTGGATTAGGATATCTATGGGGTCCATTATTCAGCCTACCACACTGCCCCATCTTTCTTACTTCCTTAACTCCAACCAGCATGGTTAATTGTTTAAAGCACTCTCTCCAAAACCCTCTACTTCTTTGTATTCATGTCTTCTCTCCCACCTATCCAGAAAGCCATTGTCTCTAGAACTCCTGAGTCCTTCTAGGACTTAGGCAAGTACAGATCAGCACCACTGCAAATTCATGATGTCCAATTTCAGCTAAACCCCTACACCCCCTTGACAACACTTTCATTTATCCTTTGAAAGCACTCTCTCCCATTCCACTCAGCAACGGTTCCCTCACGATTCTTCTCAATCCACTCAAGCACGGGACTTTCCATCTTAAACTGACTAAACTTACTTCCATTTCACTGACAAAATCAAGGTCATCAAGCAACAGATATCTGAGCTTCTCCCACTCCTAGAAATGTGGCTTCATTTTCCACCATGGCTACATCCTTCCCATGGGTCTCAGAGGATGAGATATCCTTCTATTGCTCCAGACCAAATCATCTACTTCTGTCCTTGAGTCTTCTCTGTATTCTTTTCCCAGGACCTTGCTTTATCAGACATGCTCCCTCTTTATCTCCAATGTCTTCCTTCTCAACTCATTCTTTTCATTTCTTTCAACAAATATTTATTGAGTACCTACTATGCAGCATAAAATGCAATGCTGGGTCTCAGCCTACAAGCATGATCAATTATTCACACACTAAAACATAACAAAACATATAAACAAAAAACTTCCCTTGAACTTTCATTCCTCTATAGCTTCTGCTCTCTCCTTCCCTTCCTCAAATCAGATCTGTTCATCTATTCCTCTAAACACGTTGATTTCCCAGTTTTCTCAATCTCACTTCATGTGACCATTATCCAAATTAGAAAAAAACACTTATCCTAGACTCCATCCTCTCCTTCATATACATTTAGTAAAAACCAAGTCCATCTTATTTCCCTCCTTGAAATCTCCCAATCTGTCCTCTTCAGTTAGTTCATTTATATCCAATTATGGACCTTAATGATATGTATTTTTTAAGTTAAAAAAAATTTTTTTTGGCTGCGTTGGGTCTTCGTTGCTGTGCGCGGGCTTTCTCTAGTTGCAGCGAGCAGGGGCTACTCTTTGTTGCAGTGTGCGGGCTTCTCATTGCGGTGGCTTCTCTTTATTGCAGAGCACAGGCTCTAGGCTCATGAGCTGCAGTAGTGGTGGCACACAGGCTCAGTAGCTGTGGATCACGGGCTCTAGAGCCCAGGCACAGTAGTTGTGGTGCACAGGCTTAGTTGCTCTGTAGCATGTGGGATTTTCCCTGACCAGGGCTTGGGCCTGTGTTCCCTGCATTGGCAGGCGGATTCTTAACCACTGCGCCACGAGGGGAGCCCCACCCTTAAGGATACATTGCCTAAACTATAGCACTATAATCTTAAGTGATCAGCCTGCCTCCAGTCTGATTCCCTTTTAAGCTGTCCGCACTGAACCTAGAATTAGATAGTTTAAAACATGAATCTGGGACTTTCCTCGTGGTGCAGTGGTTAAGAATCCGCCTGCCAGTGCAGGGGACACGGGTTCGAGCCCTGGTCCAGGAAGATCCCACATACAGCGGAGCAACTAAGCCCGTGTGCCACAACTACTGAGCCTGTGCTCTAGAGCCCGTGCACCACAACTACCGAGCCTGTGCACTGCAACTACTGAAGCCCACATGCCTAGAGCCTGTGCTCCGCCACAAGAGAAGCCACTGCAGTGAGAAGCCAGTGCACTGCAATGAAGAGTAGCCCGTGCTCCCCGCAACTAGGGAAAGCCCGCATGCAGCAACTGAAGACCCAACGCAGCCAAAAATAAAATAAATTAATTAAAAAAAAATAAAATTAAATTAAAAAAATAAAAACATGAATCTAATTATGTCATTTCCCTGTTTAAATGATTTTAATGGCTCCCATTTCTTACAGCCTAAGTCCAAGCTCTTTATTAACATGGCTCACAGGCCCTTCATGTCCTGACCAAACTTATCCCCCATTAATCCCAATCATGCACTTGACACTGTAATAATTCTGCATGTTCCTTCAATATGGCATGCATTTTCCCACTTAAAAGCTTCTGTTTATGCTGTTACTGCAACTTGGGAAGCACTGCCCATGTTTGTTCACCTGTCAACCTCACATTCATCCTTCCAGATCCACTCAAGCAGCATTTTCTCCAAGCCTTCTCTGAACACCAGGCTGTGCTAAATATTCCAACTTTGTGTTTCCTTAGTACCTTGTGCATACTTTATCATGTTATGCTGAAATTATCTATTTACCTATCTGGGATCCTTACAAGCTCCGTAAGGGCACAGACCATGTGAACTCATACAGCAGTAATGGGGAGTATGTTTTATTTAATACAGAGCTTGTATTATTTTGAGTATTTGGGTAATTACTTTTTATGCAACTGTTATGTCTCCCTTGTGAGGCTGGAAGCCCATTAAGGATAGGAAGTATATTTTATAACATTGTGCATCCTTACCAAATAGCAAATGTTCATAAAGATATTAATTAACGATTATTATTGTGAATATTATGAAAAACAACCCAAGTTTATACTCTACTACTTGTGGGTTAGCTCTATCATTCCTACATAATAAGAGAAGTCCATTTGAGGTAAAATCTAATTACAACAAATTCCAACAAGATTTCTAAATTCTTATACTGATAGTTAATATAAAACATTGAGAGGAGTGAAGTGTCAGTTAATATTACACATACACACAAATTTTTTTTTTTATTGTAAAAGTATCCAGCTAACAGGCAGAAATATCAACAAAATTTGGCTGCCTTAATAGATAATTCCTTAGGTAAGGAACACCATATTTTACACTGCATATGTAGGCAGTCCTGTTCAACCACATTCTTGCTGTGATACCTTTAAGTCCCCTTCCCCGCCCCAGATAAATTCACCTTTTTTCAAAGCACTGCCAGAATGAACTAGTCCTCTTTTGCTTTCTTACAATTTCAAGGGAATTTGGAAGAGTCAAGGCAAACATTTTTTTCTGTAAAAATATTTATTATTTCCACTTGGCCCACTGCTTGGGAGAGGGCTCCAGGGTAGTTAAAAAGCTGCCTGGTGCACATGAAAAGACGCTCAACATTGCTAATCATTAGAGAAATGCAAATCAAAACTACAGTGAGGTACCACCTCACACAGGTCAGAGTGGCCATCATTTAAAAATCTACAAATAACAAATGCTGAGAGGGTGTGGAGAAAAAGGAACCCTCCCACGCTGTTGGTAGGAATGTAAATTGGTGCAGCCACTATGGAAAACAGTATGGAAGTTCCTCAAAAAAATAAAAATAGAGTTGCCATGTGATCCAGCAATCCCACTCCTGGGCATATATCCAGACAAAACTATAACTCGAAGAGATACATGCACCCCAATATTCATAGCAGCACTATTTATAATAGCCAAGACATGGAGAGAACCTAAATGTCCATCAACAGATAAATGGATAAAGAAGACATGGTACATATATACAATGGAATACTTCTCAGCCATTAAAAAGAATGAAATAATGCCATTTGCAGCAACATGGATGGACCTAGAGATTATCATACTAAGTGAAGTAAGTCAGAAAGAGAAAGACAAATACAATATGATATCACATATGTAAAATCTAAAATATGACACAAATGAACTTATCTGTGAAAAAGAAACAGACTCACAGACATAGAGAACAGACTTGTGGTTGCCAAGGGGGAGGGGAGGTGGGGGAGGGATGGATTAGAAGTTTGGGGTTAGCAGATGCAAACTATTATATATAGAATGGGTAAACAGCAAGGTCCTACTTGTATAGCATAGGGAAATATATTCAGTATCCTGTGATAAACCATAATGGAAAAGAATATGAAAAAGAATGTATGTGTATGTACAACTGAATCACTTTGCTGTACAGCAGAAATGAACACAACATTGTAAATCTACTGTACTTCAATAAAATAAAATTTTTTTTTAAAGTTGCCTAGTGGTTGCAGAGAGAATCTTCAGGCCAAAGGCCTGACACAAGGCGGATGCCAGAGGGGCTCCTCACAGGCCACCAGGCTCTGTTCTGGAGGTTCCTAGACGTGCTTGAGGGTAAGCCCTTTTGAAGAGATCCTCGCCCAGCCCAGTGTGGGCGCCTGCAGCCTGTGGAGCTTAGTTAGGTGGTGGCCGTTTCTTGTTGAGTTTCACCTTTTCATCTAGGAAGTGGCTCTCCAGGAAGTCACAGAGATGGGGGTCTGCATGGGCAGAACCCAGGGCATGCAGATCCAAAAGGCTGGTTCACGAGATGGTGGCTTTCCTAGTGTCCTGGGTTTCCCCACTCATCTTGGGAGTGCTTCTGCTTGTCTTGGAAGAGGACTCAGCCGCCGTGTAGGTTTTGCATTCTCAAGAGATACTCACACTTCTGATGAATCTGGGAGTTCATGGTTGATCAGCAGTAAGGAGCTAAGCTCCATACTGTTGGCTGGTCCCAGAGGTTGAGGATGGCTGAGTGGTTGATTCTGAAGGTTGTGACTGGAAAAGAGGGTGGAGGGTGATAGGAGGCTAGAAGAAAGGGCGTCCCTGGGCCTTTTCTGTCCAAATACTGTTGAAGCAAGAGACAGATCTGTGGGACCAGGAGAACAACAAAGGCAAACTCTTTATTCTTCCAATATAGCATAAACATTTTTATGTAAGTGTGATCTGGATAAAATAAGGATACCTTTCAAAGAACATAGCCATCATAAAAGGGCAGCATGTAGGCTGAGGGAATGACCTAAGAAGCCTGTTCTCCTTATTCCTTATGGCTATTTCCTTGTTAATACTTCAGGTGTGTTTGAGCACACCTTTGTGCACCAATTGTTTTACCTCTTAACCTCATTGTCCACTACTTCCCTAGAGCTTACGCCACTTGATCCTCACAGTGTTTGTATCACCCAATCACTTGGGCTTTTCTTCGTATAGAGGTATCTCTGATTCTACATTTGAATTTACAAAAATTATTAATGATTATGAGTAGCTTAACAAATATTCTTAGGCAACTGCTTTTCACAAGGCACTATGGAAATTCACAGACAAATCAGGTGTGGATGATCCTGTGGATGTGCAGGTTTTTTTTTTTTTTATTTATTTTTTATTTTTTTATTTAATATGCAGGCATCAAGGGCTTCCCTGGTGGCGCAGTGGTTGAGAGTCCGCCTGCCGATGCAGGGACACGGGTTCGTGCCCCGGTCCGGGAAGATCCCACGTGCCGCGGAGCGGCTGGGCCCATGAGCCATGGCCGCTGAGCCTGCGCGTCTGGAGCCTGTGCTCCGCAGCGGGAGAGGCCACAGCAGTGAGAGGCCCGCGTACCGCAAAAAAAAAAAAAAAACCAAAATGCAGGCATCAACTGCAGAAATTCTGATTCCATTGGTTTGTGGCCTAATACATTTTAAAAGTTAACACTTCTGTTGATACCAAAATCAGACAAAGACACTGAAAGAAAAGAAAACTGCAGACCAACGTTCCTTATGAATGTTGATGCAAAAATTCTCAACAAAATTCTAGCAAAACAAATTCAGTAGCATATTAAAAGTACATACCATGACCAAGTGGGATTTATTCCTAGAATGCAAGAATGGTTCAAAATACCAAACCGCCCCCCTCCAAACAAAACAAAACAAACAAACAAACAAAAAACCACGTATATGATTATCTCAATTGATGCAGAAAAAGCATTTGGTAAAATTCAACACTCTTGTATGATTAAAAACACTCAACAAACTAGGAGTAGGAGGAAACTGCCTCAACATAATAAAATCCGTGTGTGAAAAAACCCACAGTGAGCATCATACTCAATGATGAAAGATTGAAAGCTTTCTCTCTAAGATCAGGAACAACACAAAAATGCGCACTTATGCCACTTCCATTCAACATAGCACTGGAGGTTCTATCCAGATCAAATAGGCAAGAAAACTAAATAAAAGACATCCAAATTGGAAAGGAAGAAGTAAAATTATCCGTGTTTGCAGATGTAAGGAAAAGATTTTCCTCTACACTCTTATACCTGGCTGCGTCTTAAAAGTAAATGGACAAAGACAGATTAACAGGAGAAAAGCATACAGATTTATTTGTTTTACATGACATGAGAGCTTTCATAAGGGAATAAAGACCTGAAAAAAGTTAAAACCTAAATATTTTTATGCCAGATTTGGTAAAGTGTAGACAGTTGTGAAAAAAAAAAGATAGGTCAGAATATGAGGGAAGGGTAGTAAACTGAGGGATACTTATCAAGGCCTGTTTGATTGGACTTTCCTTGGTGACCCTTTATTTTTGGAGATAAGGATGCTCCTTTTCTCTGGGTAAAGGCAGGGCATCTCTCACATGAGATGAAACTTGATGAAACAACAGGACTTGCTTCAGGGGAGAAGGGTTGGGGGGAAGGTCAAAATGATTTTCCTGTTTCTGCCATTTTCTCAAACTTCTTTAGCTTAAAATATCCAACATATCAAGGTGCCATATTATGGGGTAGCATGTCTTGAATATCATCACAGATGATATGATCTTATATGAAGAAAACCCTAAAGATTTCATAGAAAGAACTGTTAGTACTAATAAATGAATTCAGCAAAATAGCAGGGTACAAAATTAACCCACAAAAATCAGCTGCATTTCTATACACTAACAATAAACAATCTGAAAAGGAAATTATGAAAATGATTCCATTTACAATAGCATCAAAAAGAATAAAATACTTAGGAATTAACCAGTGAAGGAAAACTTGTACAACGAAAACTGCAAAGTGTTGTTGAAAGAAATTAAAGAAGATATAAATAAATTGAAATGTTTATGGGATACATTTTATGGGATACATTATTTGGTGCCTCACTTAATATTGTTAAGATGTCAATTCTACCCAAAGTGATCTACAAATTCAATGCAATCCCTATAAAAATCCCAATGATGATTTTTTCTGAAGTAGAAAAACCCATCCCCAAATTTATGTGAAATCATAAGGGGTCCTGAATAGCCAAATAATCTTGAAAAAGAACAAAGCTGGAGGACTCATACTTCCTGATTTCAGAACTTACTACAAAACTGCAGTAGTCAAAACAGTGTGGTACTGGCATAAAGAGAGACATATAGACCAATGAAATAGAACTGAGAGCCCAGAAATAAACCCATGCATATATGGTTAAATGACTTTTGACAAGAGTGCCAAGACCATTCAATAGGGAAAGGACAATCTTTGCAACAAATGGTGCTGGGAAAACTGCACCCACAGTTTTCCACAAGCAAAAGAATGAAGTTGGAACTTACTTAACACCATATACAAAAATTAACTCAAAAGGGACCAAAGACTGTAATGTCTAAAACGTAATACCTAAAACTATAAAACTCTTAGATGAGAGAATTCCCTGGTGGTCCAGTGGTTAGGACTTGGTACTTTCACTGCCGTGGCCTGGGTTCAATACCTGGCTGGGGAACTAAGATGCTGCAAGCTGCATGCAGCACCCTAAACAAAAATGGCCACCAAAAAACCCTCTTAGATGAAACATAGGGCAAAAGCTTCATGACACTGGATTTAGCAGTGAATTCTTGGATAGGACACCAAAAGCACAGGCAACAAAAGAAAAAATAGCTAAATTGCACTTCATAAAAATTAAAGCATTTTCTGCATCAAAAGACAATATCAACAAAGTAAAAAGGCAACCCAAAGAATGGGAGAAAATATTTGCATACCATATATAAGGGATTAATATTCAGTATATAAAGAGAACTACTAAAACTCAACAACAACAAAACAACCTGATTCAAAAATGGGCAAAGAACTCAAATAGACATTTTTCCAAAGAAGATATACAAATGGGGCTTCCCTGGTGGCACAGTGGTTAAGAATCCGCCTGCCAATGCAGGAGACATGGGCTCGAGCCCTGGTCCAGGAAGATCCCACATGCTGCGGAGCAAGTAAACCCATGCACCACAACTACTGAGCCTGCGCTCTGGAGCCCAGGTGCCATAACTACTGAAGACCACACGTCTAGAGCCCTTGCTCTGCAAAAAGAGAAGCCCCTGCTCGCCACAACTAGAGAAAGCCCGCGTGCAGCAATGAAGACCCAATGCAGCCAAAAATAAATAAATAAAATAAATAAATTTATTAAAAAAAAAGATATACAAATGGCCAATAAGCATATGAAAAGATGCTCAGCATCACCAGTCTTCAGGGAAATGCAAATCAAAACTACAATGAGATACCACCTCATACATGTTAGGATAGCTACTATCAAAATGGCAGAAAATAACAATCGTTGGTGAGGATGTGGAGAACCCTTGTGCACTTTTGGTGGGGATGCAAAATGGTGTAACTCCTGTGGAAAACAGTGTGGTGTTTTCTAAAAGAAATTAAAAATAGAATTACCATATGATTCAACAATTCTACTTCTGGATATATACCCAAAAGAATTGAAAAGAGGGTCTTGAAGAGATATTTGTATGTACATGTTCATGGCAGCATGATTCACAATTGCTAAAACATGGAAGCAACCCGAGTGTCCACTGATGGATGAATGGATAAGCAACATGTGGTATATACTTATAACGGAATATCATTCAGCCTTAAAAAGAAGACTATTCTGACACATGCTACAACATGAATGAACCTTAAGCACATTATGCTAAGTGAAATAAGCCAGTCACAAAAAGACAAATACTGAATGATTCCACTTATATGAGATACTTACAGTAGTCAAAATCATAGACAGGAAGTATATAGAATGGTGGTTGCCAGGAGCTGTGGGGAAGGAAGAATGGAGAGTTACTGTTTAAGGGGTATAGTTTTACTATACTTTCAGTTTTACAAGATGAAAAGAGTTATGGAGATGGTTGGTGGTGATGGTTGCACATTATGAATGTATTTAATACCACTGAACTGTATATTTAAAATGGTTAAGATAATAAATTTTGTTATGTGTATTTTAGCACATTAAAATAAATTGAAAAAAAAGTTCATTGGTGATTTTCATGCCCTCCACAGGTTGAAACTATTAGATTTAGCTCTCGTCATATAGAGACATCAGAGTAACTGAAATATAAAGCAGAAATTGATGTGTGCCTTAAGATATACTGACAAAGTGCTAGAAGAGTTCAGAGGAGGAAAATAGTACTTGCTGTTTGAGGAATCAGCGCCAAGTCCATGGAGGACTAAAGTGGAATGAATCCAGAATTTGGACCTAAGAGACGTGGTTTCCTCTTTCACCTCCACCTCTTACCATGACACATGAGGCACCGAATAAGCCTCGTATTTGTGAGAAAGACTCACATCTGTCACAGAATTATTGTGAAGACTTTAAACAATGAGGAGAGATAAAAACACGTGGAAGCACAGAGAGTAATGCTAGATCTAGAGCTGACAATCAAAAAATGATAATTATGTCTGAACCTGAGCTGGCATTTGAGTCAGGGCTTGAAGGATGGATAAGATTTAAACATTTAGAGAATAGAGGGAAAGTAATTCTAGGTAGAAGAAAGAAAGAAGAGCTTTTATGGGCTGCATGGTTTTATGGCTATTTATATACATGTACCATACAAAACATTTTTGGAACCTTTTAAGCCAAACCAGATATGGATCTTTGGTTCAAGAAGCTAACAGTTACCTTAGTAATTCATTCATTAAACTAATACAGACACTTTTTCTTTTGTAATGTTGCTTGTATTCTTAATGGGCTACATGCATTTTAATAGGTGTCTTTCTACCTTAAAATATTTTAGAAGTAATTGATGTTCATAAAAGCTCGAAGAGGAAAAAATTATATAAAATAAAAATTACTCCTCCCGGGCTTCCCTGGTGGCGCAGTGGTTGAGAGTCCGCCTGCCGATGCAGGGGACACGGGTTCGTGCCCTGGTCCGGGAAGATCCCACATGCTGCGGAGCGGCTGGGCCCGTGAGCCATGGCCGCTGGACCTGCGCGTCTGGAGCCTGGGCTCCGCAACGGGAGGGGCCGCGGCAGTGAGAGGCCCACGTACCGCCAAAAAAAAAAAAAATTACTCGTCCCACTTTCTTTCTCAATTCTATCTTCCTCAGAGATAACTGTGATTAAGACTGTGGTATGTCTACTTAAAATCACTTTTTATGTACATACAACTACATTATATATATATATATATATTCCGTTTGGCCCCTCAAATGAAATCATAATTTACCTACTGTTCATGAAACTGCTTTTTATCCACTTTAGAGTGCTAATATCTTCCTATGTCAGTATATATAAAGCAACCCTATTCTTTGAAATAGCAGCATAAGATTCCATTTTATGTATTTCATCATTTCTTCAATCAGTTACCTATTGATGAGCATTTGCATTATTTCCATCATGAATAATGCTGGAATGAGTATCTTTGGACGGACCTTTGTGCTCTGTATATCTTAGGGGAAATTCCCAGAGTGGAACCAAACAAAATTTTCACATTTCAATAGATAATGTTAAATTGGTATCTTAATGGAATGAATAATTTATACTCCCAATAAAAGAATATGAGAGTTTCTGTTTTCCTACATGTTCATCAACCCTGGATATTATCAAACAAATTTATTTATAATCAAATCTAGATAAAAGTGGTTGATTTTCCTTACATTAAAATTATTAATAAAGTTATAAAATTTATAAATAAAAATCTTATTATAAGTATGACTAAAGTTCGGCATCTTTCCACATGTTTTTTTCCATTTATATATTTTTGGGTGAATTAACTTTTTTGTTTTTGTTTGTTTTTGTTTTTATTTTTGTGGTACGCGGGCCTCTCACTGTTGTGGCCTCTCCTGTTGCGGAGCACAGGCTCCGGGCGCGCAGGCTCAGCGGCCATGGCTCACGGGCCCAGCTGCTCCGCAGCATGTGGGATCTTCCCGGACCGGGACACGAGCCCGTGTCCCCTGCATCGGCAGGCGGACTCTCAACCACTGCGCCACCAGGGAAGCCCAGGTGAATTAACTTTTTTATATTCTTACTCTATTAAGAATTTATCTTTATTTTGCAAGCTTTTTTCAGTTTGACTTTTTTTCATTGATACTATCATATTTTTACCCATGTACAAAGTTTTAACTTTTATGTAGTTAAATTTATTAATCTTTCAAGTCTTTTGAGTTCCCTCACTCCAGGATTAAAAAGTTATTTGATATACGTTTTAAATTCCAACATTTAATTGCAACATTAAAAAAAATAATATTCATGATATGACAAAAATAGGGAAAAGTTTATAAATTTTATCTTTTGATTATATTGCATCAATTATGGTAAAAGTTAACAGGAATATGTTTTGTTCATGTTCAGTTTTCCAAATCAAGAATTTGGACAAAAATACCTAATTATTTAAAATATGGAGGCTTCCCTGATGGTGCAGTGGTTAAGAATTCGCCTGCCAATGCAGGGGACACGGGTTCGAGCCCTGATCCGGGAAGATCCCACATGTCATGGAGCAACTAAGCCTGTGAGCCACAACTACTGAGCCTGCGCTCTAGAGCCCATGGGCCACAACTACTGAGCCCACAAGCCACAACTACTGAGCCTGTGTGCCACAACTACTGAAGCTTGCACACCTAGAGCCCGTGCTCTGCAACAAGAGAAGCCACCGCAATGAGAAGCCCTTGCAATGCAACGAAGAGTAGCCCCCACTCACCACAACTAGAGAAAGCCTGCGCACGTCAACGAAGACCCAACGCAGCCAAAAATAAATAAATAAATATAAATAAATTTATTTAAAAAATATGAAATTTATTCTAGTGCTACTGGCAACTGTTCTGCTTTGAAGAAGTGGCAGGGGTAAAATTTTAAAGAATGCATTTTTTCAAAAGTAGTTTCAAAGATCTGGGATTCCCTTCCACAGTCTTATTTTGTAAATTATTAATCTAAGTATAGATTACATTATTGGCATTACAGTAGTGTTTTAGTTGTCAACAACTGAGTACTAACACCCTTCCCTATTTTCAACAAGCCTGAGGATATGTTTTAATTCTATTCCTGTAAAGAAATTTAAATTATATTCATATATTAGGCCTTGCCTGGTAGCAAAAGAGTATGCAATGTTTTACTCTCCTCTGATACCATCTTCTTTAACCATTGCCACAGATGCAATATGGTACATTGATTACCTCTGTTTCAACTGCTCTGCCTTGTATTTCCATTTCTGGAACACTAAAGCACTGCCAAATTAACAATATATCTAGATAAACTATTAATGCTTATATCATCTGAAACCTTGAAACCAATATCTCTTATTTGTTGACCTAAGCTATAAGATTGCATTCTAGTTTTTAAAATTCAAGTACAAAAATTCAAATTCTTCAAAATATATATTAAAAAAGTTTAAAAAATTAACTGTGAGCAAAATATTAAATTTTTCTAGATTCCTAGATATTTTATTCCCAAAGTTCTTAGAAATGGCAACCCAGCACGTTTCTTTTACTTTTCTGTATTGTGTCTGCTTCTTCACTTGTTTATCTGTTGCTGATGTACTATGCTTGCCTTCAGTAATGATTTGAATAATTAGAACAAGGGTTCTTCCAGGAAGTGGATTCTATGGCTGGGGGATCAATTTCTTATTGACATTTAGAAAAATAAACTTTTGCAGAAGAAATATATATTGATTATACCAACTGTAATCTAATCATAGGGGTTTGTCTCTAGAGTCTCTGCACTTTTGTGGTGCAGCTACTTCCAACTCAGTGTAGGTACCAAATCCAGAGGGCTTACATTCTGATTTCTCTTAGATTCCAATACCTGACATGATCTTTTCACTCGAACAAGATTCATGTGTGACTTTTATTCAAAGTCATGATGCTTCTGGTCATGTCTTTCCCCACCACCCCAAGTACCTGGCTGTCTCTAAGAACTTTGTTCCTGAAGTTGCCATTCGTTCAACATTCTTTTCACCCTCCAATCCTTCATCTAATCCTTCTGATAATTCAGCTTCACCTCTTCAAAGATGCTTTCTCTTACCTCCAGATTACATCAGATCCCCTTGCTATACATGGTTAGGCTCACAGTACCTTTTCCCTTTTATTTCTCACAGTTTGTAATTATATTTGTTTGGTTATTTGGAATGCCTGCCTACTGCATTCCATGAGAAACTGTTTCTGCATTGCTCCTCATTTTATTGTTAGAGCCTAGCAATTAGTAGATACTCAATAAGTATTTGTTGAATGACTGAATGAATAAATTCATGTCCAAACTCAAATCTCATACTCTCGAAAACAACATTCCTAACCTCTCCAGCCACAGTGATAGACAAATCCCTTTCCTGAACTTAAGGCTTCTATTGTTTTTAATATTTATTTATTTATTTTGGCTGTGCTGGGTCTTAGTTGTGGCACGTGGGAACTTCGTTGCAGCATGCAGGATCTTCAGTCGCGGCATGTGGACTCTTAGTTGCAGCATGCATGCGGGATCTAGTTCCCCAACCAGGGATTCAACCTGGACCCCCTGCATTGGGAGCTCGGAGTCTTATCTGCTGGACCACCAGGGAAGTTTCCTTAAGGTTCCTATTGTTGATACCACTCATTTATCCCATGAAATCATACTGACAGATTCACAGAATTCAGTAGGAGTTTACAGATAGCAAGGTTTCTATTGTAAATAATGTAACTCATTGAAATAAAAGTCTTGGTTTTATTTTTGTGAATACCGTCATTAATGATGGGGAGTTGCCTTCTGAAGTATCCTTGAACCATCCTTGGACTATTCATACGTTTAGAAATATTTCTGATATTTAGCAAGACATTCTTGTGATTTTCAAGGCTAATTTGGTTCCTAAGTGTAAAAAAATAAGCCCATTGGCTTTTCTTTTCCTTTTTCTTTGGCTGCGTTGGGTCTTCGTTGCTGCTCTTGGGCTTTCTCTAATTTCAGTGAGTGGGGGCTACTCTTTGATACGTCTCATTGCAGCGGCTTGTCTTGTTGCCGAGCACCGGCTCTAGGTGCGCAGGCTTCAGTATGCACGGGCTTCAGTAGTTGTGGCACACGGTCTCAGTAGTTGTGGCTCTCGGGCTCTAGAGCGCAGACTCAGTAGTTGTGCCGTACAGGCTTACTTGCTCTGCGGTATGTGGGATCTTCCCTAACCAGGGCTTGAACCCGTGTCCCCTGCATTGGCAGGTGGATTCTCAACCACTGTGCCACCAGGGAAAGTCCCTGGCTTTTCTAATGATGGTCCTTCAGATAGTCAAAGATTGCTCTCTTGCTCAATCAAAACATAGCCCTTTCTTCAATTATTGCATTTATGCTGTGGTTTCCAGACTCTTTCATCATCCTGATTTCCTCTCCTGTGAACTCATTCTAGTTTGTCAATGTCCTTCTTAAAATAAAATTACTTTTGTTACCAATAATTTTATTTTTTAAAGTATGCTATTCAAATGCCATAAGACTTAAAATTTCTATAAATTCAGAGGCTGCTCTTTCTAAGAGTAAATTTGTGACAATTCTTTAAGTTCAGAACTTTGAAAAGTTAATTTTGATTAAGTAATAGATACCTTTTTCTGACAGCTGTCAACAGTTGCTGGAGGATTGCTTAGATCACATAACCAATTCCATACTTATAGTTTAAAATTATCTGACTTGCTCTGAACCACTTGCTAGTTGAATTTCAAAAGGATTTAAACAAATAAGTAACAAAATACTGTGCTTGTTTAGGCGTGAGGAAAACGTTTAGTCTTATAGCTGTTACCTGCTAAGGAACCAAACCCAATGTTTACTAATAATAATCAGCTCTTTCCTGGGCTCAACAAAAATGTTTTGATATGGTTTGTACCAGTCTCTGATGAAGGTATCAGCCTTCATTTAAAAAACAATCATTAGTTTGAGTTGTCATTACAAACCTTTCTAAATTGCTGATAATATCCTTCATTACCAAGCACGAATTGTCCTTTTCAGTCCTTTATATATAATTTTTCCTCCATTCCAAGATTACAATAAATTGTAAAATTGCTGACAATAGTTAATCCTCAAAAGAAGACAACAAAAGCTACAGAAGAAAAAGTAGCAAGTAAAATAGAACTATATAGAAATAAATTAGATGAGGTAAGAGGAGCTTGAGCCTCCCTACTTCTGAAATGGTTTTACTATCTGGCAGTTATGATCATTAAATGTTTGCTAAATGAACGAAAACATTTGAGCAGTAGGCATAAGTCTACAGTGGGGACAACAAATTATAAGCAAGGTAGTTGGCTTAACCAGAGTATCTGGTAATTTATTTTCAATTTCAATTTTTACTACATTTTCAATTTCAATATTTTTGATAACTCAGTATGACTTCAAAATAACACTATAGTCATTAAAAATACTCAAATATTTTCCTAACATGGTGTAATTCAATCTCCTATAACCCCAATTTACATATTATAGATTCCTCCCTCCCTTCCTTCCTTCCTTCCTATTTCCCTCCTTCCTTCCTTATGAAAAAGTCACTTAGGCTATTCAGGAAATAGTATTTTAAAGTAGCTCATAAATGAAGCTATTGGCCCTGGATAGAGCCAGATATAACAACACACTCAAGCAATGAAATGAACAAAAGAACCTGTGGAATGCACCTTGTTGTTCAAAAATAGCAGGTGCTTTTTTTTTTCTTAAGATTCTAAGGAACTCAAATTTCTCTTTAAGGATTTTGTTGCTACCTTTCCTACAAAAATTACCCAGATTGCTTCTTGACCCTTACTTTGAGAGTAGAGGAAGTCTTACTGTACGGTATTAGCTCAGTAGCATAGTATATCCAAAATACTGTAATTCCTGCAATCTTTGCACATTTGGACCTATTTCATCCCTGGATTACAATATATATTATTTTTATTTTGTATTGAGGTATATAGTTGATTTACAATATATTAATGTCAGGTGTATAAGATAGTGATTCAATATTTTTATATTATACTCTGTTTAAAGTTATTATAAAACAATGGCTTACAATATATATTCTTTACATAAACTTTCAAGAGAAAAGGCATTCAAGGTGTGTATTTATATTTTATATAAATATATATTTTATATTTATATTAAATATATAGATATATCCTATAAGCAAGAATTGAAGTTTGAAAAATATTACTGTACTTGCAATTTCCATACTTTCAGAAGCATATACTAATGTGAAATTATTTTTGGAGTATCTGTCATAAACCATATAAGTACTTGAGACAACCAGGGTCAAACTTAAAAAACCCTCTTCAAAAAGAAGAAGGTAGAAGTTTATGCTTAGAGTCCATTTTGCCACCAAGCCCCAGAAATGGTTATTAAGCCTATTCTGCTTTACTTATGATAAGGACAGGCATTATATCAATCAAGGTGATCACTGTAACTTCCAAACTCATTTTAAGTTGAACACAAAAATTCTAAACTAAAACTGTTTTTATGTGAGATAAGTCTATAATAAATTTGAAATGTCCACTGATTTATTACTTACAAGCAATTAGTCAGAGTTTATTATGTACTGTGCACTGTTTTTAGGCACTAGAGTACAAAAATGAATACAACGTTAAATTCTTGCCCGTAGGGAGCTCACATTTTAGTGAGAGGTGTCAGTTTTTTCTCCTTTGCAGGTATTTAATATATCATTTTCATATACAGTTACAGAAATAGTATGCTACAGAGCTTAAAGAAAAAAAGAAGCATTAGTTGAAGAATTCAGAAGTGGATTTGTCTTGTATGTACTAGGAATTGGCTGTCCTATTAAATTAGCATTTCAGAAGTATCTATTTAAACCCATATTGTTGACACTACAGTGAAAGCAGTGAAACTTGTCAGCAGATGATTAAGTTTTATGGTTGATGTCCACACTTTTGTATCCTGGGACCAATATCAAGTTTCTGGGAAAAACATCCTTCCTCTCTCCCCATGTCCCTCTATCATTAAGTCAGGGTCTCAGCCTGTTGGTGTTAGATGTGTTCTGGGAATAAAGGTGTATCACAGTCATTTTTCACTTACCAATTTGAGAAGATTTATTTCAGTTTTTCAGTTTTTTTCCCCTCCTGAGGCAAGAAGCATGGCTACTTTTTCAATTCCCAAGACCACCAGTTGGTAGTATTATTTCTGGGTGAGTGGAACACACTTTACCAGCAGCTGGAGATGGTATGCACGTCCCTAGATTACTGGCTTTCCACTAACTAGTCTTTTAGGAAAGAGACACTGTTCCCACGGAAATTAACAACTGTTCAACTCAGGCTTGAAATCTTAAGGCCAAAGTGGAGAAGAAAATTGGATTGTTATGGGTTGGGTTACTGTTTGAGGAGGGCAGACAGGAGTTAGTGAATGGATAGAGTGTCAAAATGGGACTTTACTAAAAGACTCATTAAAGACAAACCTCTTCTGGTCCCAGAAAATTAAAAAAGAAAAAAGATTCAAAAACCCATTTTGAAACAAAATTTAGCAAATGTGGGAAACGTATAAACTCAGTGTGGATGCTTGCAAGACCACCTCCCCTGTCACTTCAGGCCAGAAACCGGGCACAGGTGTGAACATTTTGCAAAAACAGCTTTCAAAACTATTTTTCAACGCGAAACGGTGCGCCTGAAAAGCTTCAGAGTGGAAAGCACTTCACGCAGTCTAGTGTTCTCCCTGGGTTGCTAACCTTTCCGCCTTTCCCATCCCGCCGCTCCCCCTTGGCCGCCGCCTCCGGCCAGGGGGCGTTTGTTTACGTGACGTCAGCTGTAGTAAGCAGTCCCCGCCCCCGTTTCTCTCTGGCCGCCGCGTTTCCCGCGCCGCGGCGCTTCTCCCCTTAAAAGGACAATAGAGGCCTCGGGAGCGCGCGCGCCCGTCGGGCCTTCTCCCCTCCCAGCCATCGACGCGCGCGCGCCCGTATGCAAATAAGTTCGATTCAGGAGAATTTTGTACCAGGAGCCGCGCGTGCGCAGAGGGAAAGCGGAATCTACACCTTCCGCGCCAGCGGTAGCAACTGCAGAACTGCAGGAGACAATCTTTCTAGACAAGGCAGTTGAGGAGGAGGGAGCGATTGGGAGGTGGGCTTGGCTTGGCGTGCACTCCGCACCTCGGGAACGTTATTGCGCGTGGAACGTCTGCTTTTGGCAGGTGAGTGACTCGAACCATTACTGTGGTGCAAAACTGTCTCACGAGGCATTGATTTGAGAGTGGCTTTTTCTCTTTTCACCTAACCTCACCACCTCCCCCTTCCTTACACAGACACACACGCACACATTTATATACACACAGGAAGTTTTGTCTTGGAGATGGCATTGCTGGGAGCGCTGTTTTCGTGATCTTCAGACCTCAGGTTCTTTTGTATCTGCATGTTTAGTGTGTGCTTTCAGTTGGGGAGGGTATCTGAGGCAAACCGAAAGTCTTGAGGTGGGGGAAGTGAGTGGAGCCTGGAAAGGAGTGAGGAATCGCCGGAGGTGAGGGATCCACGTTGAAGGTGACAATGACTTTTCTCAGCCTTAGTGTTCGCTGGCGACAAGGAGTTCGGTGGCTGAAAGGCCCGAGCGAAAAGGAGTTACTGGCGATTGCGGAGGGGCCCCGGGTTGGTGCACCCGCGTGGGCGCGCGCCCGGGAGTGGCCGGCCGCCGTTGTTGGACCTCGTGCTTTAGTTTCTTGCGGCCCCCGCGCGTGTTATGATGAGGGTGGACAATGAACGCCCCTCGCTCGAAAACTAAGTTGCTGCCTACTTGCGAGCTGACGGGCGGAGGGCGTTTAAATCGGCCTTTCGGGTCGGTGCCGGCGTGGCCCGAGTGCACGCGGGTGGCATTGTCCGCCCAACTCCGGAGGGATGCGGATGCGACAATGAGCAACACGCGGCTGCTCGGAAGCGGCCCCGGCTAGCAGACGCCTCTCCCCGGGCCGCGCCCAGTCAGCGCGGGCGTCCGGGGTGTCTGTGGAGCCTCAACTTTGGTTCGCAATTTATTCACCTGTAGCGTAGATGTGGGCGCCGCGGCGCTCTCTAGGGCGACCGTGCGCGGCTTAAGATGGCCAGTAGGAGCCGAGTTGACTCCGGGATGGAGGCAGCGGCGTTGACTGAGCCGGAGGAGTGCGGCAACTCCGGAGGGCACTGCTTTTTGTGCCGAGCGTGACAGACCACGTGCTGGGGCTGCGACCCGGGTTTGGTCGGGGGTCCGGCTGAACGTCCGGCTCGCGGTCAGCCGGCAGATGCGGGCGCTGTCGGGGCTGGCCGGCAGGACAATGTGACTTGCTGATGATGGCGTCTTGCCAGTTTAAAAAGCAGAGTGAAAGTCGCCAACTCTCGGCCGGTGCGGGGCGGGGAATCCGGGCGTTTCTTATCAAGGACGTTGCAAAACTTCGATTAAATGGGCCTGCTGCTAGGGGAGGACGTTGGGACTAGCCCCGGAGTCCCAGGGCACGGGGTCCGGGCCCTTCCCCTGGGCGGTCGTCAAGTGTCTCCCGCTGAGATACAATCCCACATCCCTGAGGCTGCACGTAGGCAGCGCCTGGCTGGACAGAAAACAAAGAGCTGCATGTGCCGGTACGGGCCCGGCCGGCGCTCAGGGCGGCCGCTGGGCGGGCTGGGCCCCCCCGAAGTTCGGACGAGTTTCGGAAGGGGCTTTTTGTCTCTCGGGCCCTCGCGGGGAAACTTTGGCTGCGCTACTTGTGCGCGGTGCGGTGCCGGTGCGCGGGGGAGGCGGCGTGCTAACGCGCGGCGGGCGGCCGAGGGGCGGCAGTCGGGGCCCGGTGCTGGAGCCCCGGCGCCGGGTGCCGCGACGGCCGAGGGCCCGGGAGAGCGCGGCCGCGAGGGCTCGGCCCGCTCCCTGGGGCCGAAGCCTGCGTCTGGGAGGTCTGTGGATCCGCCTTTGAAGTCGAACTGTTGCCATGTTTGAATTACGTCAGGGCAAAGCCATGAGGAGGAACAAGCCCCGGCAGCGCGGCGTGCGGGAGGCGCGGCCTGCGGGAGGCGCCGGGCCGGCCGGGTGGGCGGGCGGGCGCGGGGCCCGTTGTTCCGGCGCAGGTGAGGGAGGCGGCGGCGAGAGACGCGCTTCCCTCTAGCCGCCGCCGCCTCCACCCCCGCCCCGCCCCGGCGGGCAGCTCTCTGCGGGAACTTTCCTTCCTACCCCAGTTGCTGTGTTTACCCACCGATCCGCCGGGGAGCGGTTCTCTTTGCTGCCTGGGTGCTTCTGTCTCGGCCGTCGCCGCGTGCCCGGGGTGGGGTGGGGGGAAGCGCAGCCTGGGGCGACCGCGGAGAACCGGGGCGGGACGGGGAGGCATTTTGCTGCTTTCGGGGAAACCGGCGAGCGCGGCGAGCACCCCTCCCCCACAGCCGAGCCGCGGCCCGCAAGTGCAGGGGGCCCAGCCCCGACGACACCCGAAAAACCACCGCGGGGAAGTTCGGGGCTCCGGTTGTCCTACAAAGGGAAGTGAGGACTGTGGGTGAATCGTGCGTGCAGCTCTCGTCTTTGTGTGTTTACGTGTGGGAGGGGGGCCGGCTGGGGCGAGGGCTGGTTTGGTTGGGGGGGGTGACTTCTTGGGGGTGGTAGGGCGGTGCAGAGTTTGTTCTCGTAACTCTGACCCTACTAGGTTTCTTTGTTTTTGTTTTCTCGCTCTAATGTTCGATTACTCCAGGCACCTGGAAGACCAGGAATTACTGTTCAGTCAAACATCAACCCGGGGCGAGACAGTTTCTCCCCAGTCGTCCTTCCCCCCTCACTCCTCTCTCACGTTGTCCTAAGGAAGCTTAAGAAAACTACACCACCCCCTTTCCTCCGAATAATTAAACAAATGAATTTAACCTTGTCATTAAAAGTACTCTGAAAGCACCTGTTTTTGAACTGGAGTTTGCCGGACTTGAAAAGCCCTTTAATAATTTATGTTGCAAAACCGAACACGTTTATTAGTTGCTGAATCTAAATTAAATTCTGGGAGTTTATTTCTGGTGGACTTGGAGAAAAGCCCGATGGCATTTAAAGTATTTATATAGTGGTTTGGGGACGGGGGAATCTTCCTTGGCCCTAAAGGTATGCTTGGCTCAATGTTCCGGGCGTTATCTTTGGACGACCTTGAAGAAGCTAGCACGTAGGAGTTAGGCCTTTCTTGGAGATTTTCTCTGGGGGCTGGGGAGGAAGCTGCTCAGGGGTTGACACAAGGTGATGGCTAGTGATCCCCGCTAGCTGCTTCATAGTTCCTGTGAACTGGAGTTGACCTTCTGGTTACCCCTCTTAGATTTTCTTTCCAAGCTAACTTTTTTTTTTTTTTTGGTATGTGGCCCCAGGCATAGCTCAGAAATTATGCTGGTTTGACACATGGATGCTTCTTTGGTATTTGGGGTTTGCCTGCAGTCTAGACATCCGATAAGCAGCACCACGTCTGTTGCTTCTTTCCTGATTTCTCCTGCATTTTGACCATGTTTAGGGCTAGAATCTAAAAGTGGTCATTACCGAAAAATAATAATATCCTGAGATGCCATGCCCACACAAACCAAAACATCCATACAAATTGAAATCAGTTTTGTGCTGTCATTGTTTTGTTATTAAATAAATGTTTTCCCCAGGTTTTGGTTGACTAAATTACAAATACTTAAAGGCTACCAGTATTGGTAACAGTACATTTCTTAAGTGAATAGAAAGATCTTGTCGAGAGAATGAGAAACTTTGGATTTAATAACTTTTTGGCTTTGGGCAGTTGTTTCTCTGGGTCAGGTATTTAAAATGCATGAGACAAGGCACACTTAAAGCAAGTTTTACTTTTGGTTGTATTTTCTTTGTATATTATAAACATTTATTTAGCTTGTTGCAGTTTGAAGTAAAAAAATTTCCAGTATATATGCTCAACAATAATCATTAAAATGTTTGCAGCATAAAAATAAATAAAATGCATATGAAGAGCTTTGCAAATACACTGTGAAATTTGATTTGTTTTTCTTAATTAGTATTTTATAGCCGAGTTACAGCTAGAATTTCAATATTCTGGGAAATTTCAAGTAAAATATCTTAAGGGTTTTTGTTTTAAATATAAGATGAAATGTGCAGTAGAAATTTGGTTTATAAAGGTAAATGAGTTAAGTGGGAAAGACAGACAAGGTCTCTGCTGCCTTCCCTTTTTGCATTACTTTTGCAAGAAATTGGAGTTGAAAAGTTCAATACATAGTATATTCTAGAAGCTTTGTGGGCTTCAACGCTGCTGTTACACAGTACTGTTAATTCTGTATATCTGGAACCTGGATGATCAATTTTTTCCCAGAGTTGTAATCAGGCCCTGGGAAAACCTGGCTCATGAGGCTCAAATTCAGGCAGATTTATGTCAAAAAAGCAATTTGAGAATGATTTTCCATGTAAAATAAGTTTTTCACTGGGGAAAGCTTAAGCTTCTTTGAAATCTAAACCAACTTCATAAGCTGTTGTAAGGACAAATTAATTTACTGTGCCAGGCACATAGTAGGTTGCTTTAAAAGTATTATGTTTTCTTTTCTTCCCTAAGCAGTGTTGGGAATATAATTGGCTAAGAATGAGGGGAACACATTTGTTGAGGCACTAGGTTAGTTGTTCAAAAGCCTGTGGGGTTGAAATGCGTAGGTTCCAAAGACTTGATCATCTTAAAGATGTAAGTCATTTTGTAGTCAGATTTTGTCGCCTGCAGAATAGCAATAATAATAATAATACCTGGTTCTTGGGGATATAAATAAGCAAATCATGTGCTTGGTAAATACTGACTATTGTCCTGACAACTTTGGGAAGTAGACATTTTACAGAAGACAAAACTGAGGCCTGGATCAGTTTCCTTGCTGGAGGAAGTAATTCAGTAAATGATGAGTGGAAAGAATGAATGTCTTTGGCCTCTCCCCCACCTTCAGGAACTGGTTCTGGGAGTACACTGCCTTCAACTCCTGGTTGCCAATCCAATTCTGATTCAACCACTTCACATCAGAAAGTCCTGTGGAGGGCTTCCCTGGTGGCGCAGTGCTTGAGAGTCCGCCTGCCGATGCAGGAGACGCGGGTTCGTGCCCCGTTTCGGGAAGATCCCACATGCCGCGGAGCGGCTGGGCCCGTGAGCCATGGCCACTGAGCCTGCGCGTCCGGAGCCTGTGCTCCGCAAATGGGAGAGGCCACGACAGTGAGAGGCCCGCATAACGCAAGAAAAAAAAAAAAAAAGTCCTGTGGAAATCTAGAATATGCTATTTTCTTTCTTCCTGATTTCTCTTGTCCACAAGAGTGTCCTGTTATAAAGTGAAAATATTTTATTGTCTTTTGGTTCTTCAGTTTCTTTCTCTGTCTCTCTTTTGTCAGTTTCTCTTTTAATTGAATCTGCAACTAAGGTTTTCTGTATTATGGAAATGATCTGGAAATGCAGCTAATGCATAAGAAGGGGGAGTGTATTTTCAAGGGAGCAAAAGTTTTCTTTTTGTACTAGAAATATGGAAGTCACAGGCACATTTGCTATTATATATTCAAGTACAAAAGTTGCAGTTGAACTAAAATAATTCATTTCTAGCTTCATATTTAGTTGTTTTCACGTACTATAAGTTTGTTTGGATTAATGTTTTTTTAACTTTGGTTGTGTTAATGTATGCTGAGTTTAAATAGCTCTCATTTTGCGATTCATTTCTCCGCACAGTATTCTCCTAATCTTCCTCTCCACGTGCCTGCTTAAAATCAGCAAGAAATATTTCTTCTACCGGTTGTTATGAAAGCATTGACTTGTTTACTATTAACCTTTTCTAATTAAAGTAATTCATTTGGTTTACATTTCCTGAAAATCTTTAAAGCTCACAATTTTTTTCTACAAAAGTCTACAGACTAAATGTTAAAGAAAAATGGCACCATTCAAAACATCAGTTTTTTAATACATGTTTTTATTATGGACACCATTCCTATTTCATGCCCTTAAAAACACTGTTCAACTCTATTTTGGCTACCCCACTCTTCTTAGCAAGTTCCACCCAGTTTTGTATACTTTGTACATTCAGCACCTGGTTGTAATATAAGACTTTCTGCCCTGTGACAGTTTATCATTGAGTAGAGGAAATAATACATTTAGTTTCTGCCCTGTAACAGTTTATCATTGAGTAGAGGAAATAACATTAAACAAGTTCAGGTGTGTTTGTTAGCTATGGAAAGGTTTTGTATATAATCCTTAAAGAATTTCTCAGGTTAAGGGGATGGAGGAGAAACCATCTTGGACAAAAATAGGAGCCTAAGTAGAGATGCGGCTTGTTATTAAAGTTGGTTTGACACTCCTGGAATATCAGAATTCTAAGTTGGGAGCAGCTGATAGTCAGGACTAGATCCTGAAAAGCTTTGAATTTCTTGCCAAGGAGTTTGGATGTATCCTGAAGCCAGTGTTGGTACCTTGGAAGGGATATTAACATTTGAACTTTAGGAAGATACCACCTGTTTGAAGGGTGCAGGGAAGTTGGTTATGAGGCTCTGACAGGTGTTCGAACACCAAAATGAGGGACAAACAGGCAATGGGGATGGAAGGGACATGAACCAGAGAAGTGAAGGAAGAAGCAGATTTTCTAAGGATTTCATCGTGGACATGGTGGGGACCATGCAGAGGATGAGAAGAGAGAGCGTAGCTGACTTGCAGATTTTATGTGTGACTGTATGGATGATAACCAAGATAGGTGAACACAGCAAGAGCGTGTTTGGAAGAGAAGACTATAATCAATTTAGGGCATTTAAAGGTTAGGACTTGCCAGTTCTTGTATTGGTGCTTCAGAGAGCTTAAGGAACTTTCCTGAGGTTTGGGTTAGACCAGGTGTGTGCTTTCTTCACATTTTTGTCAAACTTGAAAATGGGAGAACAAGCTTCACTGAAAGGAATATGGTCTAGTTTCATGAACTTAAAAGTCTCTCTGAAAATGCTAAGTTTCTCTTTTCCCACAAACCTGGTCTTAAAAGAAAACCTTCAGAAATCAAGATTCTACCTTCATTTTAATTTGTTGTGCATGCCTTGGGATAGAGTTTATATTTCTATAATGTGCAAGTCTTACAAATTTAAGGAAATAAATGATGTACATACACTGATATTTTCTACTCTTGCTTCACAGCATCCCTGGAAAGTAGAAATGAGATTTCACCCTAATATTACAAAGGGAGAAGTTAAAATTCTAAGTGATTTCGTATTTACTTGTAAAGACAAAAGCAGAAATAGACTCCAACTTGACTCATAGTGCCTTCTTCACCACTCTCAACAATAGTTACATTTCTTACTGATAATCATCTCTTAAAAGCAAATAAATACTATGTTCCCAACCTTTAACTTTCCCATCCACTGGAATCTCTCTTAATCTGGTATTGGGATACCCAGGTTTTTTTATAACACTGTCAAAATGGGATTTTTTTATACTATCTAAAACTCAGACCTGGATTTGTGATTTTTATTTTTAACATCTGCTACTTCAGCTGAACACTTATTTCTGAGTTTGACCACTTTCCCATAGGAGGAGTTCTAGATTCTGCTAACGTGGATTCCATAGGCACCACTGTATAAATATTTTACCATGTAATTTCTCAGTCTGGGTGCATGTTTGGAGAAGCTATTGGCGAACAAGTGGGGATCCATAACCTCTTTTTCAGTTTTCCTCCAGGCAGGTTTAAATTGTTAAATTTCACTTAAAAAAGTGAATCAGTAAATTCAGAACCTTTGGTGTTGGGATGTGGGTTGGTATCTACTAGAAGCAGGTGAGAGGAAATAGTAGTGTTTAATTGCTCCATGGCTTTCCTTAAGCCCTGCCAAAACATGTCTCCTTGTAGGGGAATACTGCATCCAAATGGCCTAGCAGTAGGAGAACACAAAACACTCAGTCCTATTTGACCCTTTGTGAAGTGTTGCTCCAGTTACACTGTTAGTGTTTACTGGATCCTGTACTTATACGTGATTAAAGATAGCGTACTGTTGACTAAAATGATGTCGAGGGTAGCATTACTAGTTCCAAGAACTCAAGGTTGCCCATAACTTTTGACCATGAGTGTTTTTTCGTATTTCTCTTCATTTCCCATCATGCTGCCATTTAAAGTTCAGGTCTAAAGAATACATCTCCTTCACTTCAAAGTTGTCTTTGGTTGCTTGGTTCCTTTTGTCTTTGTTCACCACTGCTTCCTTCCCACTTTTCAAATCTTTTGCTTGTCTCTTCTCTGCAGTTTCCTTCCCATTCTGTTCTGTCTGTTCTGATTTTACTAGTCTATTCTGTACTCTCTCCTGTGGGATATATTTCCTAATGTGTGTCTCTTTGTCCATATGTCTTTGAGGAAGTTTATTTAAACTCTCTGGGATTTTTCAGATTCCTCTTTAGTTAAGTCAAGATATGTGATGATAACTAAGGTTTTGGGATGTGGTGCTCTTGATTAAAAAAAATCAGTATAGAAGGGAGTAAAGTGAAAGTAAGCCTCCTTCATTCTTGCACCCTTCAGAGGCAACTGCTGTTTACTAGTTTTTAAAAATCTATTTTAAAAAGCCAGTTTGTGTATTTAAGTTCTCATTAAAAACATACTATGGGATTATACTGTATAACAAGATACCTTGGATAAAAGTTCCCTCCCTGCACATGTCGTAGAACTACTGCCATCTTTTGAAGGGCTGAAAGGGTATTCTGTAGTATGAAGACACCATACGTAAACCAGTCTGAGAATCCATGGACATTTAGGTTGCTTCCAATTTCTTATGTTTTTTTTTTTTAAAGGTCTAGGTCATTTGGATTTTAGAGAGAAAAAGTGATGATTAGAAGCTATAGGGTTTTGGTCTGTTGAAAACTAAGATCACTTTAATTGAGGAATGCTTTAATTTGGGAGGTTGCACCCCTAATTTGTGCATCAGAATTTCACTTCTCAAGATGGCATGGACAAGTTGTGAAGTTAACTGTAAAGCTGATTTATCATCCTTGGCATACTTCTCTCTGTTTTCTTCTATCTATCTAGTCCATCCAGTGGCATTTTGAGTTTTGAAAGGTACTTTTGAGTATAAGAAAGACTTTACTACCCAGAAGGAGTCTAGAAAGTAAAATTGGGGAAGTTATTACATTGGAGGAACTATTGGTGTCCTTCAAAGCATACATAACAACTAAGGTGAGCCTAATACATGTTACATTTATCATAATAAGGACCCTCTCCATTTTCCTAAATGTTAAAATCACACCCTTATAAGATTTGAAAGACAAGAAAATACTCTGAAGAATTAAGTTCTTCACCTCACTGTCTCCTAATTCCATATTAAAAAGGGTACTAGAAGCTCTAAAATCTGCATTTCACGATTCTTCATACTGTTTCTTAGTTGGAACTTAAAATCAGGTATTTGGTATTATTAAAAATTGTAAGACATCGCCTTCAAGCTATTTTTCAGAAAACTTTTCTTAAATAGCATCCCTTCACTATTGGCTGTGAAGATTTCTTTCCCATTTATATTGTATTGTACTCAGTAAACTTACCTTATGTGTGCCGAATTAAGTGTAGTAAGACACCATCCCTGCTCCTTGGCTTCATAATCTCATTAGGTCAGATTAGAATTGGCTCTTTTGTATCTTGATAAACGGTGGTTACTTCAGCCTTTCCTTGGCCAACACTAAGGTTGCATTTCCCATCCTTTCATGAAGTTGTTGATTGAATTCTTTTTCAAGGTAAATTTATTTATTTATTTTATTTTTGGCTGCGTTGGGTCTTTGTTGCTGCGCGTGGGCTTTCTCTAGTTGCGGCGAGTGGGGTCTACTCTTCGTTGTGGTGCGTGGGCTTCTCATTGTGGTGGTTTCTCTTGTTGTGGAGCACGGGCTCTAGGCGTGTGGGCTTCAGTAGTTGTGGCACGTGGGCTTCAGTAGTTGTGGCACACGGGCTCAATAGTTGTGGCTTACGGGTTCTAGAGCGCAGGCTCAGTAGCTGTGGTGCACCCGCGTAGTTGCTCCGCGGCATGTGGGATCTTCCCGGACCAGGGCTCGAACCCGTGTCCCCTGCATTGGCAGGTGGCTTCTTAACCACTGTGACGTCAGGGAAGCCGGATCACTGAATTTTTATGATCAACTTTTTGGAAGTTTTAAAGTGGAAGAAACCCCAGTAAATCAATCAAAACAAATGTTTAGAATTGATTGTTGCATTTAAAAAATTCACATTGTTGTCTATGTATGCTATTTGTTCATATAATTATAGTTACTTCTCTTATGGCTTTTGCTGACTTAGCTATTAACTTTAATCTTTTTAATTTGGGGAGATTGAATTAAATTGGACAGAACTGTAATTTCAACATGGTTGATTTGTCTTTAACTGTTACAGTATTGAAAAAAATTTGTGGCTTTTTGGCTGACAGTAGATAAGGAACTAATGTCAATGAAAGTGCTTTATAAAACATGAAGTGCTATACAAATGACAGCTTTTAAAAAAAGTTTAATCAACACATTTATTGACTACATACCACATGACTGGCACTATGCTAGGTGCTGAGGTTACAAAGATGAATAAAGACAATAAGAGAATTCCCAACCCAGTCTATTTTTATTTTTAAAAACAAGCTTATTGAGATATAATTTATGTACTAAAATTCACTCTTTAAAGTGTACAATTCAGTGGCTTTTAGTGTATCTAGAGTTTTGCACCTATCACTACTATCTAATTTTAGAAGGCAAATGACGGTTTTTAATCAGCATTTTACTTCTTTCTGATTTTTACCTTTATCTCAAAGGTAAATTTTCTTCTGCCTTCTGCAAATACATGCTTAAGGGTGAGATTGTACGGGGTACACTCTCATCTGTAACTATTCATCAATTAGGAAGCAGATGGTATTAGCTTCCTTCTATTAAAACACTGCTGAGTGATGTGACACCTATAAGAATAGATGCAAAAATCACAAATAATTTGAACAGATAAAATAGATTGTTCTGGAGGGATCATTTAATATTGCACAAATGTGGGATTAGGAAAGAAATTCTTTTTTTAAAATTGAAGTTAATTCACAATATTATGTTAGTTTCAGGTATACAACATAGTGATTCAGTATTTTTATAGGAAAGAAGTATTGTAAAGAACCACCCGGTTTGTTGAGATGACAGAAATTCCAAGTTTAAAATCAAATTGTGCTATGCTCACCCACTACCTTCTCAAATATATAAAGTAACTTGGTTTCAGAGCCAGTTTGTGTCCTTAGTTTCTTCCCAGAGATTAGGTAAGGTTTTTTGTTTTTTAATACATTAGTGGGTCTGTAGATTTTGTGAAAATATTTTCAGTTAATCTCTGAGCTCCCCAAAGCTCAAAATGGCTAAACACCAACCACTGCTTAACTGGGTTGCTGTAAACAGAGCCCAAAATGAAACCCTTGTGTATTTGCTGCAGATTCCCAGGTACCTCTCAAGTGCAGGAATAAGCTCAGAAAAGGTTTAATAGGTTTATTAAGTAATCATCCGTTAAAAGGCTCATGCGCTACTTGTGTGCTGCATTAGGACAAGTGCCTGCCTCCTTACTGCATTTAGCACTGCTTGGAAGAGGGTGAACCCTAGGATTTAGACCCCACTCAGATGTTTAGGCAGAAGAATTTTGTCAGGAAAAAAAGGTTGCAGAACTACATAAAAGATTATCGATCAGAAGACATCAGGCTATTATATTTTTTCTGATGTCTGAGAAGAATATCCTGAAGCTGAAGAATGGATTGTTTCACTGGTACTATTGGGTAAGTTTTGTGGAGATCCCCAACAGCAACAAAAATCCTACTGAAGATGAACAGTTGATTCACAGTAGCTGCTGATGAAAAGGAAAGCCTCAGTACCTAGCGGTAGCCCTAGTGTTTCTTAGCAGCTTGCCAGCATGATAACTGGCACAAACTCTGGCTTCTTGGTCAAATCCAGCCTCAGTGAAGGTAGTTCATATATTGGAGATGATCTGAGTTTTGTATAGTTTTGATGGCATGTTTATTTGTGGAGAGAAGGGGATTGTGAGGGTAGAGATAGGAGTCTGTCTGTTGTAATAGGATTTGGTCTGTGTGTTAATGGAATGAACTGGCCTTTCTTGCTGTACTTCCTTTATCCCTGCTGAGAAGAGAGGTTGAAGTTTCCTAGAGCTATTCATGAAGCTGGTGACTGCAAGAGGAACTCTGGACTTTTGACCTTGCTGGTAATGGAAGGTGTTGGGGGAGTTTGGAGAGCCCACAGGTTGGTGTAAGGACTAGAAAGTTATGTTACATTTTTGCCTCAAAACAGAAATATACAAATTAAAGCAATAGCTTCTACTTTCTGAGTACTTATTTTAATAAGTTTCTATAAACCTGTGTCATTTGACAGTGGTTTTTTCCAAAGCAGCACATGGCCATTTTCTTCAGGAGGCAATTTTCTTTTCATTCATCATATGGGTTTGTTAGATGGAAAAAGAAAGCTACCTCATTTCACAGGTCTGTGCCTTTTCCTACTATATACAGAGCACCTTCCTCATTTTTTTCCTTCCAAAATCTCATTTAATGAAAATAATTCACTTAATCAACTAGGAGTAGTTTATTTTCTTGTTTTAACAGTTCTTAAAGTAACTGTTAGTTTAGGCTTAATTATTGAAATGCATCAGTGTCCTTCTGCCCCATTGCACCTCCCTTTTTGCTTGCCTCCCTCACCAACAAAAACATCAAAGAACACTTAATGAACAGTGGCCCCTGATTAAAAGGAAGACTTAAGTCTTTAGTTATTTGCTGATAAAATATTTTCTTAAAAACAAGTTATAAATCATTTGTTTATATTTCAGAATCCCTGCATCTCAAACACACACACACACACACACACACACACACACACACACACACACACACACACACGAGAGATCCTGGATATTTGGTTATTTTTCTGAATCACTTTCATGTACTTGCTCTGGTATGGCTAACCAGAAATGGAATGGAATGAGGTTAGGCAAGAGGTCATCCAAAGACAAACACCAAAATTTTTGTTTTACTTGTATATTTGAGTGTATTTCTAAAAGAAATTTTAAAAGGGTGGTGTTCTGTAGTTATAACTCCTAAAACTGTGGGCACAAATCTAGTTAGTATTAATAATTTTCTCTTGATGCTTTATATGATGGTTTTGTGATAATTTGTATTTGGACCTTTACACACACACACACACACACACACACACACACACACACACTGCTCTGGATTTGTCCCTTGGGGGTTTAATTTCTGTTCATTACCTTTTCATCACTTCTCTTAGTCCAGATGTTCTGGTGAAGTTGGTCCTTGGTTTGGATATTCTAAATTACTTACAAGGTGCATATTTACTGCCAGCTACATTTTTGTTGCATCCAGCCCTGGAGCTGAATCTGCCTTCCTTGCTTGATGTTGAGATTTTTTTGATCATGGAAATCACAGTTTACGTTTTTGAACATATGCCTCCCACTATTACTGTTCTAAGGCACAGGACCTCATTGAAAAACTTCAAAAACCTCTGTAACAGCTGTGAGGGGCAGACCACTGGTCAGGCAACATGAGCTCATTCTTAATTTATCTTAATGATTTATAAAATTATTATTAAATTACCTGGATTTTTGTGTACTTTACATCCTCCTTTCAGTAGTTTCAATTCAGGGACAACTTGCCTTAGAACTTCCCATTTATCACAGAAGAAATCCCCTCTGACTTCCCATAGGGCAAAGTAGTGTAGGTTGATGCATATTGAGCTATTTGTGTGCTTAGTATCAAATAGTGGTCCTGTAGTAAATGCTCAAAACTTTCCAAGAGGGGGGAATCACATTAATGCAGAGATGCAAAATAAAAGGGGGTGCCTTAGCTTAAATTTTAGGATGTGTCCTCCACTGTGTATGATTCCATTATTTAAGAGGATAGTGGAGAGAGTTTGTTGTATTCTCTACTTAAAATCTTGAATTTTAGAAAATGCCTCCTTCCTGCAATTTTATTTTATTTATTTTTAAAAATTAATTAATTAATTAATTAATCCTTTTTTGGCTGCGTTGGGTCTTGTCTGCTGCATGCGGGCTCTCTCCAGTTGCGGCAAGTGGGGGCTACTCCTCGTTGTGGCGTGTGGGCTTCTCATTGCGGTGGCCCCTCCCGCCGTGGAGCACGGGCTCCAGGCGTGTGGGCTTCGGTAGTTGTGGCTTGTGGGCTCTAGAGCGCAGCCTCAGTAGTTGTGGCACACGGGCCCAGCTGCCCTGCAGCATGTGGGATCCTCCCCAAGCAGGGATCGAACCGGTGTCCCCTGCATTGGCAGGTGGACCCTTAACCACTGCACCACCAGGGAAGTACCCTTCCTGCAATTTTAGGATGAGTGTTTGCCAGGAGGGGAGAAGGAGGTAGTAGAAGTCTTGTTAAATACCTGAGCTACTTTGTGTGTTTTAGACACTTGCTATGCCCGTTTGCCTAGAATTGAGGTGGATCCAAGAGATTTTCACCAGAGCCGTCCTCTCTCTTGGTCATGTAATACCGCATTGCTGGGGGTAGGGTGGAGCAGAGAGTTCGCTTTTAATGGTTTCTTGTTATGGCCCTCAACAAAGCTGTGTCATCAATTCCCTTGGCTTTACAGACTATTGCCCAGAAGAAAAGATGTTTGGTTTTCACAAGCCAAAGATGTACCGAAGTATAGAGGGCTGCTGTATTTGCAGAGCTAAATCCTCCAGTTCTCGATTCACTGACAGTAAACGCTATGAAAAGGACTTCCAGAGCTGTTTTGGGTAAGATCATGTGATGTTTGTACCATTTTTGGAGTGAAAAAGATCACAGTATACAGAAGTATTTCTAAGCAAAGGGATTGGAACAGTGTGCTAATAATTAAAATCACTCATATTCTAATCTAGGTTATTTCAAGGCACTTGCTCTTAAATCAAACAATACTGACAGCCTTCCTTTTTCCAGATTATGAGGAACTACCAAATTAATTGTGAAGCCCTTTAGAAGTTATAATCAAACAGACCCTTTTGTTAACTTCAGGATGTACAAAGAGATTTTTTTAAAAAATTACCCTTATTCTCTCTTACAATAATTGTCCTCCACTAGTTTTCTGTCCTTTGTATTGTTTTTCTAAATTATAGAAATATATTTTAACCCAATCTGCTGAGGATACTAACAGGGCTTAATGTACTGCCCTGAAACCTGTCAGGCTATGTTAGCTTTTATTTTATAATTTCGTTCTTTATTTATCTTTTGACAATAAACCTCTGCTTAATAAAATGGAAATTACTTTCCAACAAATACGTGGATGAAATAAAATACTTAATGTTGAGCCATTTCCCATGTTAGAAATTAATTTCACCACTGTTCTTTCTTATCAAAACATTTTGTGGATTATTTATTGTTAATCCTAGACTTTGTACTTAATTTTGAAGGTTGTCAAAGAGTCTCCACTAACCAACCTTGCCTTTTGAAATTAAATTTTTCTCCTAATGTCTTTATTTCCAATTGTATATATAATAAATGTTATTAGTATTTTTCTGTGTATTTATAATACAGGAAAAGTGTAGTAAATGAAAAATTCCTCAGAGAGACAATTAAAAAATAGCTTGGTAACTATAGATTTCTTTCCCCCATGCAGATATATTCATTAAAAAAAAAATTACAGTGCCTCTCTGGTTTTGTTTGTTGTGAAACTAGAATATCACGGCACATTATTTTACTTAAAGGGTCGTGTTTTATTGCTTATGAAGTATTTATACATTTCAAGAAAGATTAATTGGACAGCATTGTTTAAAACCATGGTGACCAGGATCTTCTCTAGGTCTTAAATTTTGCTATTGTTTTAAAAAACATTCTTTATTTTAAAATGACCAAGTTGTAGCACATGGAATTGATTCATTGGATCTAGAAGTTAATTTCTGAAACATTCTACAGAAATAATGGAACTGGATCACTCCAGACAATTAGAAATAACATCTATAAACTATAAGTACTGTTTTTTCTAAAAGAAATGTACTTGCATGAGTTCTTTAATGTAAAGGAGACTAATAAAGGTTTGATTGTTTTCTTATCAGGTTACATGAGACTCGTTCAGGAGACATCTGTAATGCCTGTGTCCTGCTTGTGAAAAGATGGAAGAAATTGCCAGCAGGATCAAAAAAAAACTGGAATCATGTGAGTTCATCTTTCGTCTTTCTCAATTATACCTCTGTTATATTTAAAGTAACATTAATTTTCCCCCTAATTTAGGAAATAATATGTTCCTAGGGTAGAAAAGTCTGAAAAGAATAAAGAAAAGCACTAGTGGCTGCTCAGATATAATCACGTTAAATTTTGGCATTTTGGGGAGCAAAATATCTTGGTATGGCATTTCTCTAAGGTTGTATCAAATATACCCATTTTTGGAGATCCACAGTGTACATTTCACATATTTTTAGGTTTAACCCAGAAATCCCTAGAGTTAATTAGACATGGATCCTTTTTTTCATCTCCTAGGATTATGTATGTCCTAATTCATGTTGGTACTAATCAGCACATTGGTTTATAATCAGAACTGGATTTAAAGCCTGCCTTTACCACTTACTAATTGTGAACTTTGGGCAAGTGACATTTATTTATAAAGTGCAAAGATAATAGCTATCTCACAGAACTGTTCTAAGAACTGAATGAGATGATGTATATAAAGTATAACACATAGTAATCACTCAGATAGAAGCTATTGTTATTCTCTATATTAAATCTAGTTGAGATCAAACTGGAATGTAAATGTGTTTTCTATTTGCATTGCACTTTATAACATCTCTAGAATTCTTTCGAAAATATTTTCAATAACCAGAACGACACTGTTAGGTCTTATTTAATTTTTCTGTATGCTAGCTTTCAGAAGATTTATGACATTTATACAAAATGTTTGTTTTTAAGTGGGCAAAAAATATTTGTTTTTTACCTTTTTTCTTACACTAGCCTTACACAGTCCTTTGGTGACAATGTTTCATTATTATAATAGGTTTCTGTGGGTCTGTTAACCTATAAAAATGTGAGTTTTTCTTTAATTAATAGCTTACCTGGAGAAGATCCAAATTGTGATTTTGAAGGTGATGTCAACCTTTTACATAAGGGTAGAAATCTGCAAATAGCCAATGTGAGTGAAGGCATGAGAAATGAGACCATATGGGGCTAGACCAGTGGCCACGCTAGGCTGTGGAAGAGCATGCCATTGCCCTCACATGGCTGACCTCAGGGATTAAGGGTGTGTAGTAAAAAGAGCATAAAGCATAGGTCTGAAAACCCTGATTTACGTCTGGGCTCCTTCCCCACCCACCCTTGCCCATTTACTAGCTTAGTGAAATAAGGCAAAATACATAGTTGAATATCTCTTGTTTTTCTTTACCCTAAAACTGGAGTAACAAATTACTGCTTACTGCTTTGTGGTGAAGTTAAAATCAAAAGTATATGAAAACTTTGTAAACTGCAGAACATCATCCTATAGAAATGTTAATTGTTGTTAGGTTTGGTTTTTCTTAACCTACTTGGGTCATTTTCACCATATATAAAATCTATGTAAATTTTTTGTCCAGCAGACTCCTGCTATTACTTACTTGAAAGGAAAAAAACCACTAGATAAATTATTCTTTAATACCATGTGATGATTAAAAGTGCACATGAACTCTCAAACACTGAGTAGAAAATTCAAATTTGGCTCCTTCAAATAAGCATTCGTCTGAACCAAGGGAATACAGAGGTGTCATTTTTAAAATGGTATTAAATATTCAGTATTTTCTTCCAGGTGGTAGATGCAAGGGCAGGACCCAGTCTAAAGACTACCCTGAAACCAAAGAAAGTGAAAACTCTATCTGGAAACAGGATAAAAAGCAACCAGATCAGTAAACTGCAGAAGGAATTTAAACGTCACAGTAAGTTTGATTGAAACATGAGGATTTAAGAATTTTTGTTTTTATTTTTTTCTGGGGTGGCACATGGCATGTATGGACCATATTTTCTTTTATTGCTTTTTAAAAAAAGAGTGGGAGGCAATGTTGACTTGGGAGAGATATTTTATTTCTATGAAATCTTCGAACTTTATCTTTGATTTTGGTGTCTTAAAAGTACTTTCACCAGCCACTTCTTCAGACTGTGCTAAGAACAGTCAGACCATTCTGATCTCTTTATTGACATCTTGATTTTCTAGAAGATGAGTTTTTCAAGTTTGTTTACTTGATTTTTATTCTTAAGGAGTTTGAGGCCTGGAGATATGCAGAAAGGTATATAAATAATTAGTGGACAATCTGAGACTAAAGCCCAGGTTCTCTGGAGAGTAATTTTGGAAATCATAACTCAGATATTGCAGTAAAAGCCAGCCTCAAGACCTTTAGGTTTAAGGGGGCTTGGTGTGTTGTGTGGGGTGAGAGGATGGGAAAGGAATGATAAATTAATATTAAGCTCGTCTACTTTTATTGGAAGTCACTGGGGGCAGGGGACCTTTTGTGGTACTTCTGTATTTAGGAATTTAGATTTCAGATTTTTTTTTTTTTCCCGGTACACGGGCCTCTCACTGCTGTGGCGTCTCCCGTTGCGGAGCACAGCCTCCAGACGCGCAGGCTCAGCAGCCATGGCTCACGGGCCCAGCCGCTTCTCGGCATGTGGGATCTTCCCGGACCGGGGTACGAGCCCGTGTCCCCTGCATTGGCAGGTGGACTCTCAACCGCTGTGCCACTAGGGAAGCCCTAGATTTCAGATTTTGAAAAGGAAATCCACTGCATATAATGTTGTTATGTTATTTATTACACCCAGGGGGGTCTGGGGCAGCACTATTGAATCAAACACATTAGTGTTTCTGTGGGAAAAATGTAGGCATATTCATATAGGTGGAATAAACTAACTGTAAATAAGCTAGTCAGGTTTGCTTACCTAATTATAGTCCAGGTCAGGCCAGATTTTGTGACCAAATGGGTTAGGAATAAACTTTTGTTTTGAGAACCTTTTCAGATTTGTAGGTGGACCTGTATTGGAATTTTCAGGATTAAAAAAAAAAAAAACTGGGGAATTCCCTGGCGGTCCAGTGGTTAGGACTCTGAGGTTCCACTGCAGGGGGCACGAGTTCCATCCCTGGTTGGGGAACTAAGATGCCGCATCCCATGCAGTGCGGCTAAAACAAAAAATCTGTAGGACCTTGTTAGACAAAGTTTTATCAATCAGTGCTTGTTTTAGAAAAATGGAAAAAGACAAGTTACTGATCAGATAGAATGAGAGGAAGGAAGGAGAACTATCATCTCTTGAGCATTTTGGTATATGTACCAAGCACTTTACATACATAATTATCCCAATGATTTCTATTTTAGAGATTAGGATAGAAAGTACAAAGTAGTGATTTCACCTTGACCCGAGGTCACTTAGTAAGTGGTAGAGATGAATTTGACCTGGGGTTTGTCTAATTTCAAAGCCCTGTGCTGTTTCTACAATATCATTCTGCTCTCTGGGATAGTGTAACTCATGCCGCAGGACTCCAAAGTCTTTCCAGATATGCTACTAACTCTGCTCTCAGGTAAGTTGGTGTTACCAGTCCATAGTTATTCTGTTAATACATTTAATCTTTGGCTAAAATATTTTAATACATTTATAGTAAAATATTTAGGCAACATCAAGTATGTGTATATTTTAATTATACATGTTTGCTTCTTAACCAGCTATCACCAAGGGGGGAAGAAAGACTGACTCTACCCTTTATTCTCTTTAAATGTTTTAGTGAACATTTAGAAAATAGCAATTTCTTCTATAACTTGAGGGGTAGAGAAATTGATATTCGTTGTATATTCTTAGCATCTTCCTTTAATTATAGGGAAAGTGACATCTGACTAACTTTTGCCTTACCTAAGGGAATATGTCCAGTGTAATTTTAGATTTTTGTGATAAAGCTGTGCTGTGGAGGGGTTGGAAACTGAAAATAACTGGGTTTTGGAAACTCAGAGTGAAACATGATTTTCCCAGGTGCATTGTGAATTGCTAGCAGCTGTGTGCACCCTAACAGTTTTGAGATATTTGAATTTTTATACATCACCCACTAAATGGTTTCCCTGTCTCTGGTTATCTGTTTGCTTCCATGCATCTTGCATGTACCTGCCCTGTATTCCTCCTCTTCCTGGGACATTCTTTCCTTTGTGGTGTACTGGAAAGGCATTGGACCTAGTGCTTGAAGATCTGGATTTGAGTTACAGTTCTTGAACAAATATGTGACCCTGGTGTTGCTTAACATTTAACCACAATTTCCTAATCAGAGAAGTGAGGATAATCAAGTAAAAGGGGTTTTGTAAAACAAAACAAAGCGAAATAAATTCCCATATAAATGTTAGCCATTCTTTTTGTCATTCTTCTTCCTAAAACCTGCAATGATTCTGGTTGCTGTAGAATAAAATGGAAAACCCCCAGCAAGTCTTTGGATGTACCATTTTAGGGAAAGGGTCAGTTCCCTTTGTGTGCATAGTGTATTCTGCTTCCAATTTTACTCATCATCCCCACCTACCCCAAGCTATCTAACTAGTCTTTTGTGCCTTTCCAAATCCTACCTACCTAATGTTTAAGACTTCAAAAATTTCAGTTCTTTGAAGAATTTCCAGATTTACATTCTAGAAGAGTTTTTTTTTTTTCCCCTAACTGCGATTCTATATATAGTTGTATCCTAGTGTCCCAGGTGTTAGATTGAACCATATAAAATTGCCATTTTTATAGGTAGACATGGTCAAATAACTGCAATTTCAAATGGTTCATAGATATTAAACACTTCCTAGGATAGTGATGACTATCACTAGAGCAGCATAGAGATGACTGCTATTGCTGTTAATTATTAGGGAAGTCTTTTGTTTTTTTTTTCTAAACACACACCCTAGCAGTGTATGTGCTGTTTAGTTAGTTAGTTTGCACTGAGTCTTAGTTGCGACGTGTGGGATCTTTAATTGCAGCGTGCGGACTTCTTAGTTGCCGCATGTGGATGACTCCTTAGTTGCAGCACGCGGACTCTTATTTGTGGCATGCAGGCTTCTCAGTTGCGGTATGTGGACTTCTTAGTTGTGGCATGCATGTAGGATCTAGTTCCCCAACCAGGGATCGAACCCGGGCCCCTTGCGTTGGGAGCGCGGAGTCTTACTCACTGGACCACCAGGGAAGTCCCAGGGAAGTCTTTTAAATATTCCTGTAGACTTATTCCTTTAAAGCCTGCTACTCCTTTTTTTTAATTTATTTTTTTATTTTCTTACATTCTTTTTTTAATATTCTTTTCCATTATGGTTTATCATAGGATATTGAATATAGTCCTCTGTGCTATACAGTAGGACCTTTTTGTTTATCCATTCTATATGTTAAAGCTTATAGCTGCTAACCCCACCCTCCTACTTCCTCTCTCCCTCAGCCCCATCCCCCTTGGCAACAACCAGTCTATTCTCTATGTCCATGATTCTGTTTCTGTTTCATAGATAGGTTCATTTGTGTCATATTTTAGATTCCACATATAAGTGATTTCATATGGTATTTGTCTTTCTCTTTCTGACTTACTTCACTTAGTATGATAATCTCTAGTTGCATCCGTCTTGCTGCACATGGCATTATTTCATTCTTTTTTATGTAAAGCCTGCTACTCTTGAGAATTTTGTTTGGTTGTTTTTTCATGAAGTTAAGCTATTCATATATTGGAAGTAAGTGAACATATTAAAAACACCAATTGGTGCCTTCTTTGTTTTAGATACTTAATTTTATGCTATTGTATATAAACTTTTGTTAATAGAAAATGCTTGTGAGTGCTATTCAAAAATGTTTTCTTTAGTCTGTTTCTTCCCATGTAAGATATGACGCAGGGTTTGATGTCTAGTGGATACTTAATAAATATTTGATTAGTTCTATGAATTGGAGGATTATTCTATCCACCTATCCTTGGGGGTGGTGGTGAGTCTTTAGCCAAAGGTAAGATGTGTGGTAGGCTCAACCCCTGTCTGATATTGCTGTTGCTGAGAATAGCAGTATGATAGCTTTATAGCTCAGTGACTATCAACCAAAAGATTTATTTTCTGGCTTGTAAATTTATATGAAGTCTTCTGAGGGCAAAAACACTAAATCTTGTTTAGCTTGTATCTGATGAATTGCCTTTACTCCTTATTAAGTCAGGATCTATTGTTTTCCCTTTATGGGTAAGGTATCATTTTTCTTTGGATGCTTTCAAGATTTTTTTCTTTTTCTTTAGTGTTCAGAAGTTTAATTATAATGTGTCTTGGCATTGATTTCTTTGGGTATATCCTGTTTGGGGTTTGCTCAGCTTCTTCTATCTATAGGTTTATGTCTCTTGTCAAGTTTGGCACGTTTTGAGCCGTTATATTTGAGTATTTTTTCACCTCCGCCCTCTTTCTCCTCTTCTTCCGGGACTGCAGTCACATGAATGTATGTTTTTTGTTGTAGTTCCACAGGTCTCTAAGGCTCTTTCATTTGTTTCTTTGTGTTGTACAGGTTGGGTAATTTCTGTTGTTCTTTCTTCCAGTTCACTGATTGTTTCCTCTGTCCCCTCCATTCTGCTGTTGAGCCTGTCTACTCAGCTTTTTATTTCACTTATTGTATTTTTTCAGTTCGATTTCAGTTCCTTGGTTCTTTATAGCTGCTTTTTTTAACTGAGGCCTACTTGCTGAGGCTATGTTTTCATTTATTTCAAGCTTGTTCATAATGGCTTATTGAAGCATTTTTGTCATAGCTGCTTTAAAATCTTTGTCAGATCATGCTAACGTCTCTGTCATCTTGGTGTTTAATAGATGCTTGACTTTTCATTCAATTTGAGATCTTCCTGGTTCTGGATATGATAACGATTTTTAATTGAAACCTAGACATTTTAAAATTGTGTTGTGAGACTCGGAGTTTTATTACTTCCGTTTTAACTGGCTTTTTTTTTTTTTCCAGAAGGGGAAATGGAGGGGGGCACCACCTTGTTACTGCCAAGTGGTGTTGAAAGTCAGGTTCCCCCTGACTTTTAACCTCCTTTCCAGCCTCCTTTGGTATCTGAGGGATACCTCCTGACTGCGGCTGGGTGGGGGTGGGCTGGGAATTCAGGCTCCCACGTGGTGAGGGTGCTCCTGTTCCCGGTGGGCCACAGTGAAGGCCCCGACTCTTCAGAGGGCTTCCACTGACATCACCCTGGTGGAGGTGTTGGGGGGCCTCCGAACAGTCTTGGGAGGATGGAAACCTAGGCTCCCCACTTGGCCTTTGCTCCAGTGGGTGGGGGTGGGGACCATTTTTTTTTCTGTGGTGTTTGGCTGGAGTAAAGGGGTTATTGTTGGGCTTCCCTGGTGGCGCAGTGGTTGAGAGTCCGCCTGCCGATGCTGGGGACACGGGTTCGTGCCCCGGTCCTGGAAGATCCCACATGCCGCGGAGCGGCTGGGCCCGTGAGCCATGGCCGCTGAGCCTGCGCGTCCGGAGCCTGTGCTCCGCAACGGGAGAGGCCACAACAGTGAGAGGCCCGTGTACCCCCCAAAAAAGGGGGGGTTATTGTCACCGAAAGGATTCCTCTCTCGCTAAGCTGCCCCTTTCCTGGTCCTTTGGCTAGAGAGGGCAGGCTTCTGTTGGCTGTGTGTGTGTGTGTGTGTGTGTGTGTGTGTGTGTGTCTGTATCTGCACCCACTGGCATTTCTGAGTTGTTGGCTTCTTCAGCTGCAAGACTGGGATTTAGGAGACAAAAAGAAAACCCATAAAAGCTAGGGAGCTCACCCCCACTTCCTTCCTTAAGTCTTGAGCTCACTAGCTGTTGCCGACTTTCAGAGTGTTTAGTTTTATGTGTTGTGTCCATATCTATTTTTAGTTGTACTTATTAGCAGGAGAATAGAGAAAAGTGTGTCAGCTCTTCATCTTATTGGAAGCTCATTTTCTTTTAGATACACTTTAGTACAAATATCTTCAAATGTCAGTAGTGCATAGAAAATAAATTTTTTCTTTTTTTTTTTAACTATCTCATTCACTGTGTTTTATGCTGAGGCTTAGTTGCAGCTGCATATAGTGAAATTATAATTTGTTTTCACTTTATTTCAGATTCTGATGCTCACAGTACCACCTCAAGTGCCTCTCCAGCTCAATCTCCTTGTTATAGTAACCAGTCAGATGATGGCTCAGATACAGAGATGGCTTCTGGCTCTAACAGAACGCCAGTGTTTTCCTTTTTAGATCTCACATACTGGAAAAGGTAAAAGCAACAGAAAATATCTCTCTAACCAGCAAACCTTCTTAATTATAGGCAACGGTTGCCCACTTCCTTAGCAATTAAGTGGCATTTGGCACACAGCTGGTAGCGTATGTTTGGAGGTGGATTAGGCAAGAATGGAGCTGAGTGTGGATTTTGTGTGTTTCTTTCTATTAAAATTGATTTAAAGTAGAAATCATGTTAAGAAATCTAAATTTCCTATGATGGAGTATACTAGGTATTCATTCTGACCAACTCTCCCACTGAAAAAAAGTAAAAGGGCTAGGAGTATATATATTTGTTATATCTTTAAAAATGGCATTAACAAGTAGACAAGTTAATAAGGAATAATCAGAGGCCAAATGCTGAGTGAATGAGGGACCCCAAAGTCAAAAAAAGAGATAATAGACTAGGAAAGAGAATATTTAAAGAGAAAGTGGTTAAGGATTTTCTAGTTCACAGATTTGGGAAGACTAACAAGTTAAAAGCAAGGTAATAAGCAATTATCTTATGGGTGAAGAAGATTCACCCATAGCTACATCATAGGGAAACTATGGAACATGGGAGGCAAAACAGATTTTAAGTAGTGAGAAAATAAAGACATTATTTTCAAAGGAACAGCAAACCTACAAGCTGAATTCTCAGCATTAACAATGGAAGCCATAAAACAATAGATTAATACCTTCAATGGCCCAAGAGATAATAACTCTTAACTTAAAATTATATATATGTAGCAAAAATATCTTTCATAAATGAGGGCATAGGACTTTTTGACTAGAAAAAGAAAATTGAGAGTTTGCTGCCAAACTGACTCAATAACAAAATTCTATAGGCAGAAAAAAGAGATCCAAGATTGAAATTCTGAGAAGGATAAATAAATATTTGTTGCCTATAGGTAAATTTAAACAAACACTGAAGGCTTAAAATGATAATAGATGGGAATTTTTAAAAAAAGAATTAAATGGCAACAGTAACATATAAGTCAAAGTAATAGAAGTGATGGGAGTAAAATGTCCTAATATCTTTGTATTGTTGACAACAAATGTATTGAATAACTTTAGAGTTCGATTAATTAACTGTATAACCACTAAAAGAATAAAAATAAGAATGTAAAACCTCCAGAGAAGAAGGGAAGGATGGAGAGTTTTAAAATATACCTCGCAGGACTTCCCTGGTGGCGTAGTGGTTAAGAATCCGCCTGCCAATGCAGGGGACATGGGTTTGATTCCTGGTCCAGGAAGATCCCATGTGCTGTGGAGCAAGTTAGCCCGTGCACCACAACTGCTGAGCCCGCAAGCCACAACCACTGAAGCCTGTGCGCCTAGAGCCCGTGCTCCGCAACAAGAGAAGCCACTGCAATGAGAAGCCTGCGTGCCGCAACAAAGAGCAGCCCCTGTTCGCTGCAACTAGAGAAAGCCTGCGTGCAGCAACTAAGACCCAACGCATCCATCAGTCAATCAATCCAGCAGAATAAAATGATGAAAACCTCCATATATTTGTAAATTAAGAAACCATGGGTTCAAGGAGAAAGTATAAGTTAGAAAATCCTTATAACTAAAAAAAAACTGAAAAATACCACAAATCAAAACATGTGGTATGAAGTTAAAGAGTTAGATAGAAGAAAAGTTGCCTTTAATGCTTCTTACAAAAGAAAGATTTAAAATAAATGAAGTTACATGTATCCAATTTAAAGATTAATGAAGCTCAATATAAAAAAAAATAAAAGCAAGGAAATCCTAAAGATAGGAGTAGAAATAAATGGAGTAGAAAATCAATATGAATGGATAGTATCAGTAAAGCTAAGAGTTGGTTCTTGAAAAAGATAACCAAAAAAGTTACTAGAGATAAAGCAGGTCAAGAAAAAGAGATGGTACCCATAAGCATCTTGGATAAGAAAAGGGAGATTCAGCTATAGAAAAAGCAGAAGTTTAGAAGACAATAGGATATTAGAAACAGCTTCATGACAATAAATTTGAACATATAGGTGAAGTGGATACATTAGTAGAAAAAGACAGTTTACCAAAACTGTCTCAAGAAAAAGTAGAAAACGAATTGTCTCATAATAAAGGAATGGATTCAGTGGTCAGAAGTCTTCCCTGAAAAATTCCCAGGCCTAGATAGACAAATTCTACCAAACATTCCAGAAACAAATGACTCTAATCTTGCACTGGCTTTTCCAGATTATGGATAAAAGAGGGCATAGGCTCCAAGCATTCTATGAGGCTAATATAACTTTGATATGTTATAAACAATATATCATAACTAGATTAGATTTATTCTAGGGATGTGAGATTGTTTGAAGCATTAGAAAGCCAACTAATATAATTTGACAGTTTCCTAAAGGAGGGAGAAAATGCCTATTGTATTAGTGGTATATTGAAGATGTTTGATAAATTTGAACTTTGCTTCAAGGTTTAAAATAAAACCTTTAGCAAAATAGGAATAGAAGGGAACCACATTGATAAATAATTTGCATTTTCGAGTAAAGTTGAACACGTTCCCATTCCTATAGCCCAGCAACGTAACCTAGGAAAACACCTTCAGACCTGTGCACCAGTATGTACAGCATGTTTGTAATAGCAAAAATTGTCCCATCAGAAGGAGAGTGGGTAAATTGTGGTATATTCACATGGTGGAATACCGTACATAAGTTAAAATGAAATGAAGCTCTAACAATATGTATGAACCTCAGTCACTGTTGAGCAAAAAAATTGCAGCGTATAGTGTGATTCCATATATATGCATTTCTATATATATATTATTTTATATATTATATATATGAGATAACAAGCAATATGTTTAGAGATGCAAATGTTGTATATAAAGAAAAAACAGTGATAAACCTGAAATTAAGGAGGAGAGAATGAGATTGGGTGGAGTGGGATTGGAGAGGGGCATATGGGGGACTTCATAGGAAATAATAGTTTTTTTTAGAGTGTGTGATCCATGGATGATTTGTTGTGTTGTCATTTTTGTATGCCTTTATGTATATTTGATAATATGTGTATATATTTTTTGTCTGCTCAGTATTAAAATAAAACCACCAGCTGTATCAGCCTGTTTATGGTGGCTGTTTTCTTTAAGATGTGGTGATTTTTGGAGGAAACCGTTTATAACTTTAGGAGCAGCCTCTGAAACTGACTGCTGTCTCTCAGATTGCCTTCTTCCCCCTTAATATTTGATAAGATTCCAGCGTGGGGTTTAAGGCACCCGGGTAATTCCCATTACCTAGCAAATTGGGGTCACTTTAGGAGCCCATTCATTAGGAATGTGATGAGATTGTGGAAGTAGAACCTTTGATCATGCTGTACTAGTTATAATGATGAGTAGATTTTTCCTTTTTTTGTATTCCTATTTTTCTGCCTTATTTAATATATTTTGTTGTCCCTCCATTTTTTTCTTTTAGACAGAAAATATGCTGTGGCATTATCTATAAAGGCCGTTTTGGGGAAGTCCTCATTGACACACATCTATTCAAGCCTTGCTGCAGCAATAAGAAAGCAGCTGCTGAGAAGCCGGAGGCGCAGGGGCCAGAGCCTCTGCCCATCTCCACTCAGGAGTGGTGACTGAGGTTGATGTAGAAGTGGAACAAAAAATGAGTTAAATTTTGGAAAACACCAACAAAATGACCCTCCTATTTTTAACTTGGATACCTGTTATTCTGCCAAAAGATGATTTCTAGAATAGTTTTGAGTGGGTTATTTTCCCTCCAGTTCCACAAAGTCTGAAGCCAGTATCTAGCTTACTAAAAGGAAAAAAAGAAGTGTACATAATATTTAAGATGCTGAGTATTTCATAGGAAAGCTGAATGCTGCTGTAAAGTGCTCTTTAAGCCTTTTTTAAAAAAATCCCCTTCTAATGAATGAAATGAGGGGAATTTCAGGGGACAGAGATGGGATTTGTTGTATGATAAACGTATGTAGTTTTAGTCTTTCTATATTGAGAAGCAGTGGTTGGGGCATTTTTTAAGATGGCTGGCTACACTTGTTTTCCTTCGTTATAATAAATTTGTCATAACTCAGTAAACACAGACTTGCCCCTAGAGGTAGTTGTTAATAACTTTGAAATGTTAAGGTGTTGCCAAGGTTCTGATGATTCAAACCTGTACTACTGAATATTAAGCGGGACGGACTAAGCTCTCTAGTGCGAATATCTTGAAGGAGTAATTTCTAAATATACAGAGGTAACTTGACTGTATATGTTGCATCCTGTGTCACCTCCCTCCATATTGATATTTGATAAAGTTTTTAATTTATATGAAACTTCTAAAGCAGAATCAAAGTTCCTCTTGGGAAAATGTCAAATCTTTAGGATAGGCAATCCTATATGAATAGTACCAAAGCATTACCCCTTGGTAGAGAATGCACTCTATTAAAATGTTAAATTATCTGAAAAATAAAATGTGCAAGTCTTCAGGATGGCACATGAAAAAAACAAAGGTTAATGCTTCTTGGGGCACATTTCTTAGAGGGCTTGCAAGTGTGTAAATAATTTGTTAATGTTACATGACTGGTGACTTCATTGAAAATCTGCACAATTCAGTTTTAGCTCTGGATTACTTCGGTTGACCTTTGTGAAGGTTTTATCTGTGTAGAATGGTTGTTTGACTTGTTTTAACCTATTAGGGTTTTGGGTTTTGGGTTTTTGTTTTTTGTTTTTCATTCTATATTAAAGTAAAATTCTACTAACAGAAAAGAGGTGTGTGTCAATGCTGAGTGGGTTGGTTTTGGTTTGGTTTCTTTTAGTCAGGCTTTCTGAACATTGAGGTGTTAGATGATACATCCTAAACGTGGAGCTCTTCAATTGTAAAACCTTCATTAAAAGCCTTTTACTTGAACCCAAACCAAAGTACTATATATTGCCTCTTTTCCAAAAGTTCAGGAAGAATATATCACCAGTTCAGACTTTTCATAATGCGGGAGGATCATTTGCCTACCTTGTAATAACATGACTCAGTGCTTATTTTTAAAACTGGATTTTAAAGATTGGATAGTATAAATAACAAGAAGGAGTGAGCCAATTTTTATGGGTACACTATAGTTTTATAGTTCTTAATCTAAACTTAAAATTTTATATTTCTTCCTTTGGAAAAAACTACAAGCCACCATATGCACAGACTACATAGTGAGTTGGGTCAGCTCTCCCACAGACTTTGAGGTGTATTACAAGAATCCCAGCCATTATCATCTTCCTCCTGAGTTATTCTGAAATGGTTTTTTTTTCTCTCTTTTTTTTTGTACATTTTGGCTGCAGTATTGGTGGTAGAATATACTATAATATGGATCATCTCTACTTCTGTATTTATTTATTTATTACTAGACCTCAACCACAGTCTTCTTTTTCCCCTTCCACCTCTCTTTGCCTGTAGGACGTACTGTATGTAGTCATGCACTTTGTATTAATATATTAGAAATCTACAAATCTGTTTTGTACTTTTTATACTGTTGGATACTTATAATCAAAACTTTTACTAGGGTATTGAATAAATTTAGTCTTACTAGAAAATAAAAGAAGCTGTTTTGTGGCTTTGTCTGAAAGGTGTTCTTAAGTAAGAGTAACTAATGTTTTTGACCCTCAGATACTCAGTGTAAGCCCTTAGTATTATAACAAGCCATGAAGGAAAGAAGTCCTCTTTACTGAGAAATACAGACTTTAAAATACAGATCTTCCTCCACTTACCATGGGGTTACGTCCCAATAAACCCAAAGTAAGTTGAAAATATTGTAAGTCAAAAATGCATTTAATACATCATAGCTTATCTTAGTCTACCTTAAACATGCTCAGAACACTTACATTAGCTTACAGTTGGCAAAATCATCTAACACAAAACCTATTTTTCATTAAAGTGTTGACTATCTCATGTAATTAATTGAATACTGTACTGAAAGTGAAAGCCAGAATGGCTAAATGTACCGGTAGTTTACCCTCCTGATCGCGTGGCTGACTGGGGTCTGTGGCTCACTGTGGCTCCCTCCTGCCGCTGCATCACAAGAGTGTCATATACTGCATATTGCTAGCCTGGGAAAAAGATCACAGTTGAAGTCTGATTTCTACTGAATGCATATCGCTTTTGCGTGATTGTTAAGTCAAAAAATCCTAAGTTGAACCATCATTAAGTCAGAGACTGACTGTAAAAGACATTTTTTGTTGTTGTTGTTGACAGGGACAAGAAAGTAGGGTTTATTGGTGGGCATGGGTAGGGAGGGGGCAGCGCCAAGGCTCTCACGAGTGCAGGGCGTGCCATTTGTCCAGGGGGCCACAATTAGGGATGTACTTGACCCCACAGCCATCTGGGATGAGGTGCTTTTCTGCCACCATGTTTTCAAATTTATCTGCATTAAACTTAGTAAATCCCCACTTCTTGGAGATGTGGATCTTCTGGCGGCCAGGGAACTTGAACTTGGCCCTGCGGAGGGCCTCAATCACATGCTCCTTGTTCTGCAGCTTGGCACGGATGGACATTATGACCTGGCCAATGTGGACCCTGGCCACTGTGCCCTGGAGCTTTCCAAAGGCACCACGCATACCTGTCTGGAGCCTAGACTGGGGATAGCATGTCAGTCATTAATGTTCGCTGGAAAGGGCTGTCTCCAAGGTCTCTTAGGGCAACCCATACAGGCAACAGGCCACATACACTACCGAGGAGGCTGCTGTTTGCAGCCATTGCGCACCGGGCCCCCATGGGGAAAAAAGCACAGTCGGCTTAACTGGCTGCAAATGTAAAATACTTTTTTTTTTTGTAAAAGACATTTTAACTGATGTGCACAATAATTAACCTAGTGGATAAGATGATTTTAACAGTGAAGGACAAAAGGTCTCCAGTGTTTCAATGTCTGTAATATAGTTTTATTAGTATTGTCTATGGACATAGTGGGAAGCATCATTGAGACTTTAGAGAAACTATAAAATGTGGTTATAGAGAAAGGTAGATTTTTGGGATTGGGGTCAAACCTGGGTTCTCTGATTCCCGGCTCTACCCCCTTATTAGCCATTTGAGTCACTTGACTTTTGTGAGTCTCCAAACTTCTGTTACTTCACAGAATTGTTTACTTTACAGATTTATGATAAATCCAAAGAGGTATAATTCATACCAAAGGTTTTTTTCTGTGCCGTGCGGCTTTCGGGATCTCAGTTCCCCAACCAAGGATTGAACCTGGGCCACGGCAGTGAAAGCCTGGAATCCTAACCACTAGGCCACCAGGGAACTCCCATATATCAAAGTCTTAAATACAGTTTATTACCTGGGAAAGGTAGATCCTGTGGGTCAAACTTATACTACAATTAAATTAGCTTTGGGATAGTCTAGGTGATTTTGCCAGCACCTAATCTAGTTACTGTGAAGCTACTAAGTTAACCTAAGTAGTGGAAAGATGACAGCACCTATATGATCTATTGCTGTTTAATAAAATTAACAAAAATGTAGTGGCTTAAGAGAAATTGATCTCAGTTTCCATCTAGGTGCAGTGTGGCTGGGTCCTTTGCTCAGGGTCTCACAAGGCTGCAACAGGTGTCAACTCGGTTGCATTCTCATGAAGTGACTTGGGAATAATTCACCCCAAATTCACTTGGGTTGTTGGCAGAATTCATTTACTGTGGCTGTAGGATGGAGAGCCCAGACTACTGGCTGGAGGGCCCCCTTAGTTCCTTACCACTTGGGGTCTCCCAACATGGCACTCACTGTACCCAGTCAGGGTCTCCAGAGCCAGTCACCTAACAAGACAGTCGTCTTGTCCACATTCAAGTTACACAGTGAACACAAGAGGTGGTGTGTGGGGACCATAGAGTTTTGTCTGCCATAGCGCCTCTTCTTTTTCTTACATGAACCACTTGAAACTAGGCCTCTTTGTCCTAAAATACAAGCATTTGGGTGTATCAAGTAAAAAGAAAAATAGTTCCCCTATTATGAAATACCTACTGTGGTGGGCTTGGCACCTGTAAACACTGTTCAAACAACTTTGCAAAGTGAAAAAACAAAACAACCTGTTTACAGGTAGTCAGTGAAGGGGTGCAAGGGGGGCCATATAACTTAAATAAAATCAGCTTTCCTGATTCCAAAGCCTGTGCTCTTCTAACGACCCTGTCCCTGCTATAGCAATGGTGCCTTCTAACCTGCATTTTGGGTGGTCACCTAGGTCTCTTCCGAAGGATGAAAACGAGGGGCAAGTTTTACCCTTGTGAAGAGGTTGACCTTTGTCTAAATCAGTTAATCACATGTTGTTAATTTTGATGTTGAAAGTACATATCATATACTGTCTTTTTGTGGAGAAAATAGTCTCCAGGAGGTTTAGTTGAAACAACGGAATCTTCTAAAAATAAATGAACGTAGCCAGAACTAACTGCTTGCTCTGTAGTAAAGAATGGAAGATACCCAGGGAGCCTCTTGATTGACCGTCCCTAGAGCAGTTTCCCAATCGTCCAGATTTAGCATTATGCTGCCCTGGCAGTCATTTTTGTGTGATGTTCAGTGGACTGGGAAGGGAGGAGAAAGCCCAGTTGGATCAAAGTTAGATAATTTCACAGGCTCATGTTCTCAAAGAAAGGGATCTGAGGGTTCTAACAATTTCTCGGGCTATGGAGTTTGGTTACTTATTGTGGTCATGAGAATGCTTTAGGTTTCAAATATCTTGCACCCTGGTTAGAAACTGCTTGTTATTGTATGTCGAGTAGGGGCTTCTTAGACATGCTTAGTTGCAGGCTTCAGTGTAAAAGAGCTTAATCTTTCAGTTTAGAGAGACCAAAAAGATTTTTGACAAAGCCTGCCCTTTGTCTCAGTGTCTGAAAGTGGGGGAAATAATTTACTCTGTTTGAGAACTTAAATTCTCTACACTTCTGTAGCTTACATTAACTTTAACATTGTCCAGGTATTGTTTCTTTGTAACCGCAAGGAGAGTGGTTGTTTTATGTTTATACTTACCTCTCAGGAATTAAGACAGAAGTCTCAAGATTCTTCAGCAAGTCACGGGTAGAGTTAAAATAGGAACCTGAACAGTTATGGTTTTTTGAAGGTAACAGGTGTGTTCTTTGCTTCCAATCACCTTTACAGTCCACTCCAGTGTTGATTTTGCCCCCAACACTCCAAGGGTCACTGATGGCTTTCTCATGGGGAATTCCAAAGCCCTCATTTTACTCATCCAGCCTCTCAATAGCACTTGATACAATTGATAGTTTCTTTTTTTGAAGCATTCTTGGCTGGTAACACTGCTGTTCCCAGGTTTCCTACTTCAGATGCTCATTGGCCCAGGGTTCATCTTCAACCCTCTTCCCAGACCATCTCCGTTCCCACGGTCCCAAATACTATCTAAAATATGCAGACATCTCCCAAGTCTCTCTCCAGAACTTTTTATTAATCAGGGTGCCAGCAGGAAATAGATGGCTTACTGACATTGGATAATTTGAGGAAAGTTTAATAAAGGAACTTTACAAAGCTATGCATATGGTGTAGGGAAACTCC
>NW_006779068.1:353092-362087 GCF_000442215.2 Lipotes vexillifer | reverse complement strand
GGGAAACTCCAAGGGAAAGTGCAGTTCTCAGGACTGGTAACATTGGGGCTAGTAATGTTAGGGTGCTGTTACTACCCCTAGGTCTGAAGGGTTGTGGGTCGGGAGTGGTCAATGGAACCAGGAGACAGGCTATGTAAAAAAGGGTGGGGGGCTGGGGGAAGCCATAGGAATAAATATTCCTGTCACTCTCCAGAATGACCAACTCCATCATTAGTACCTTTACACATACTGTTTGTTTCCTCTGACCCATTTCCCCACTATCCTATAGCTAGGCAACACCTACTTATCCATCAGGTTTCAGCTTAGGCACCACTTGGGGAAGGCTTCCAGAATAACCACTACCCTCCCCAACACACACACACAGAAACACACACACAGAATTGTGTGCTAAGTAGGTTCCATGAAAGCAGGAACCATGTCTATTTTTTACTACAATAGTTCCCAGAGTCTAGTACAGTGATTTTTAGTATATAAGTAGGAGCACAATAAATATTTATTAACAGACTGATTACAACTTTTTATTTTCACAAGTCATGATCATAGAAGAGTTGAACTTATGCTAACGGTCTTGATGAATTTCAAGAGTTTAAAAAATATTTTGACTTTGAACATTTTTAAATATGCAGAAAAGTTGAAGGGGTAGAACAATAGTATAACATCTGCTTTGCTGAATCATTTGAAAGTAAGTTATGGCAATATGACACTTCATCCCTGAATATGTAAGCATTCATCTCCTAGGAATAAGGATATTCTACATCCTTAGGTGTGCCGTTGCCACACCTGAGACGAATAGCCCAGTAATATCTAATATGATAGATCTGTATGGAATAATAGCCCCTGTTGTCCCAATGTGTCTTTAAAAACTTTTTTCCTCATCCAGGATCTAGTCACAGTTTATATACACATTGGGTTAATGTCTCTCCTCTTTTAATTTAATCAGGAATAGTCCTCCCTGCCTTTCTTTTTTTTCATGACATTGAACTTTTTCAAGTATTAGAATTGGTTGTATAATGTCCTAAATCTTGGATTTTTTTCTGGTTGTTTTCTTAGTAGATTTAGATTACACTTTCTGGTTGTGTGGGACATCTCTTAGTGCATCAATAGAGGCACACAATGTCAAGTTGCCCCACTGTTGGTGATGTTAAGATGATCACTTGGTTAAGATGGTGACTGCCAGATCTTTCCATTTTAAAGCACATTTTTTCCTTTTGTAAATGAATAATCTGTGGGCTGATACTGTGAAACTTTTTTTTTTTTAAATAAATTTATTTATTTATTTTTGGCTGTGTTAGGTCTTCGTTTCTGTATGTGGGCTTTCTCTAGTTGTGGCGAGCGGGGGGCCACTCTTCATCGCGGTGCGCGGACCTCTCACTGTCGCAGCCTCTCTTGTTGTGGAGCACATGCTCCAGACGGGCAGGCTCAGTAGTTGTGGCTCACAGGCCTAGTTGCTCCGCGGCATGTGGGATCTTCCCAGACCAGGGCTCGAACCTGTGTCCCCTGCATCGGCAGGCAGAATCTCAACCACTGCACCACCAGGGAAGCCCTGACTTTTATTTTCTTGATTTCCTTGTGGTTCCCATTCAGAAATAAAGGTGTGATGGATGGGAGTAGGGTTTATGTTTGGCATGTGAGCTTATTAGTTAATATCACTGGGGCATAGATGAATAAACAATGGAATTAAAGTTAGAAGACTTGAATTCAAATCCTGGTTTTGGTATTTAATGGCTTTATGATCTCTGATAAATTTTCTCTGAGCTCTTTTCCTTCTCTGTAAAGTGGAGGAAATAATAGCAACCCGAGTTGTAGTAATAATAAAATGAGTAGGTGCACAGTGAAGGTTTGTGCCATCATTTGTTCTTTTTAGCACTGGGGTCTAAATACGGGATACAGGAGGAATGAAAACTTTTTTATTACCTGTAGTTATGGTGAACACAGCAAAGGTCGTCAACAGTTCACATCGACACCTACCCCCTCCAAAAACAAAAACAAAAAACAAAACACAAAAACCCTAAAGCTTTCTTAAGTTTCAGTGCTTAAAGAAGAAAATGTATTCACTACCAGATGATTACGCTTTGGTAGCACATGAATCCCAGGATTGGGAAATTGTATAGAGGGCATGAAGCGATGCCAAATATAATTACGCTCTACAAAAGTGTGCTGAGATCCAAGGAGTGGCCAAGATAGGCTCTCAGGATGATTTTTTTTTTTTTTTTTTTTTGCTGTACGCGGGCCTCTCACGCGCAGGCCCAGCGGCCATGGCTCATGGGCCCAGCCGCTCCGCAGCATGTGGGATCCTCCTGGACCGGGGCACGAACCCGTGTCCCCTGCAATGGCAGGCGGACTCTCAACCACTGCGCCACCAGGGAAGCCCCTCAGGATGATTTCTGAAGGGTAGAGTTTGGCTGAGCTGTAACAGTACGGTGGAACCAATTCATAAAACATGCTGAAATAGTACAACATACCTCTTAGCCTCAAGGCCTAAATCTCCAGTTAGTTTAAGCCAGGCCAGTTGCCTGCTTCGGCCAGCCTAGCCTCCTGGAACAACTCCAAGGGCGCACCATTCACATCCAACAGAAATGCTGTCCCTTCCACCCCTCCCCCTCCCCGGCCTCCCCCCACTCCCGTGTTATGTTAGCACTGAAGATAAAGGCAGTGGAGTGCACGAATTCAGGGATGCTTTTGGCTCTGGCAGCTTGAGATTCTGCTTCCTAAACTCTATGAGACAGAGTTCAGGTCTCTTTGTAATGTTTTCCTTCTTTCTCAAACCAGTGATGAGGGATGCAGTGGAGATATCTTTGGCTGTTTCTAGAGCATCCTGGTGATATCAGTCTGTCAGTTGTTAAAATAAGTAATCTGTCATAATTAAAAATTCTAATTTTCATTTTCTTCTGAAGAACTTAAACCATTTCATTATTGAGGAGGCTGACATCTAGAACCAGCAGGAAAAACTAAGCCCTTTGCTACTGTTTTAACCAGCAGCTTTTTTATCTTGGCTACGAAGCTTCCCTTATCATATGGTACTATATGAATGTCCACAAGGTGGTGTTAGTCACACAAAATACTCTGAGAATGTTTTAGGCTCATCCAGTTTAGCACGCTCATTTACAGATGGAGAAACTTACCTAGTGATCACCTAGCTCATTTGTTGCAGAGCTAAAACTGGAGTTGATCCCTTGTTGAATCCACAGTCAGCCAAACAGTTATTTTAGCTTAAATGTAAGTCTTAGAAACATATTTAAAATGTCTGGAGAATCTATTTCTATTTCCTTTTGACAAAGATAACTTTAATCTTTGTTAAGAACTAAAAGCCAAACTTTACTGCTTTCTGCAGTTAATTTTAAATTATCACGAAGGAGAAAGAAAGCATACTTGTGTTTTCCTTCTCCAAATTCCCTATCCCAGAAGACTGCCATTGTGATAAACACATGCTACTGGGGAGTCAATTCTTGAATATCGCAGATACTGTGGCCATAGTCCTAAAGGATTAGGACAGCCTGGATGTCTGTCCAGTGTACATTTGGAGATTAAGCTGTTGCCATACAACTGAGACCAGAAGTTACCAAGCCCTCCCTAGAGCCTCTGACTGATCTGGTTGTTAAGGCAGCGTGCTCCCACTGTCTGTACAGGTGTGGTTTCTGGTCCTTTGGGTTATACAAAATAATTTCTGTCTATTTTTTCTCATTCTTTCTGTCTCCTGTTTTTTTATTGAAGTATAGTTGACATATAACATTGTATTAGTTTCAGGTGTACAACAATGATTCGTTATGTGTATACATTGTGAAATGATCACCACAGTAAGTCTATAGTTAACATCCATCACTGACATATTGTTACAGATTTTTTTCTTGTGATAACTTTTAAGATCTATTTTTCTTCTATGTTTTTATGTTTTTTAAGGTACATAATATTAGCACAGTGCTACATGTGCATATATATATATATATATATATTTATGGAAGAAATGTATTAGGAGTATATACTCATTTTATTTTTTTACTAATTGGAGAGAGATCAAAAAGGTTTGGAGAGAGTTGCATACTTCTCTGTATGTGTATTACATGTCAATAAGAAGTTTACTTTTAAAATATTTGAAGTCCATTGCTCTAGTTACCACATAGTGATGGAGGGTTAGGAGTAGGAACTGTTTATTTTCAAGTCCAAGATATCATTTTGGTGAAATATTAAGAGAAAGTGGTTTATGGACCTTTCCTAAATTTGATGGGGAAGAAGGAATGACAGTTGCCAGAGCTGGTTTATATTACATGCTTATCAAACGGTTTCCTCTCCCGCGGTGTAATATTTCCTCTCCCCTGCCTTTATCACCAAGAGTGGAGTGTTTTTCAGAATGGCATATCCTCCCTCGGGAGTAAAGTTATTAAGTGTGCCTTGTCATTGGTGGAAAGAAAAAAAAAGCCTGGCTTTACCTGGGGATTTCTAGTTTCTTCCTTTGCTTCCCATTCAACTGGATACCCACAATTCCTAGCTCCCAATTATTTTTTCTTAATCATATTGAAACTCCATAGAAAATAGAAATGACCACACTGGCTTATTAGTCTCTACATTTGCCAAACAACTGCAGGCACTGAAATGGGCCAAGAGAGATAAAATTATGTGCAAGCCTTTTTAAGGGAGGTTGAGAGTGGAGGGTAGAAAATCAGTTATTTAGATTTAGCAGTTGTAAAATGAAGCTCCACAGCTACCCAACATGACAGGTAATGAAGAATATAAAGAAATAGTAGAAAGAGTTTCTTTTGGAAGAGAATCAAGTCAGAACATTTTGAGAGAAATTATTAGTGGATGGTAGAAACTAAGAAAACTTGTTTCAGGGAAAACGAATGTGATTCCATAATTTAGCAATAAAATAATATGTGTTGCGGAGTGTCAGAAATTTATTTATTCAATCATCTATTTAGTTAATTAATTAATTAACTTATTTATTTTTTTGTGGTACGCGGGCCTCGTGAGAGCACAGCGTTGCGGAGCACAGGTTCCGGACGCGCAGGCTCAGCGGCCATGGCTCACAGGCCCAGCCGCTCCGCGGCATGTGGGATCCTCCCAGACCGGGGCACGAACCCGTGTCCCCTGCAACGGCAGGCGGACTCTCAACCACTGCGCCACCAGGGAAGCCCTATTTAGTTAATTTTGAGTTCTTATTCCACACCAGCTGCTGAACGAGGCATTGAGAAAATTATAATGGACTACACACTACCCCTGCTCTCAAGTGTCTCATAGCCTTGGAAAATAGTAAGAAATGCTTAGACAGGGGTAAGCTCTGGTGCCACGTTAGTACACGGAATAGCCCCACTGGTTTAGGGGAAGGTATTAAGTGACCATTTATTGAGCATTTTGTGCCAGGCACTGTGCTAACAAACACTTTAAAAATCACATTGGCTTTTAACAGCTACTCTACTTTTAAAACTAGAGTTTTTAATAAACTCTACAGTTGTCTTCACTTTACAGATGAGAAAATAGAGGCTCAGAAAGACCAATAGTAAGAAAAAATTTTGATGCCAATACCAAAAATTCTGTAGAATTTTTGTAGATTTATGTAGAAATATGAGAAAGTAAAAATAATTTGAAAAGTATTAAAGATAAACAATTCAGCCACTAAAATTTAAGCTTCCCTGGGTACGTTTACTTTCAAACTTTTCATTCAAGTGTAACACAAAAGGGAAGGGCACTATGGTAAATGTACAGCTGGATGAATTTTAGTAACTGAGCACACCTATGTAACTTGCATCCAATGTAAGAAACACAACATTACCAGTTTTCTAGAAGAGCCTCCTATCCCTACCTCCCATGTCCCTTCCTAGTCACTACTTTCCCCTGACTTCTAACAATATAGATTAATTTTACCTGTTTTTGTACTTTATATAAATGTAATTATATAGCATGTACTCTTTTTTTTTTACATCTTTATTAGAGTATAATTGCTTTACAATGGTGTGTTAGTTTCTGCTTTATAACAAAGTGAATCAGTTATACATATACATATGTTCCCATACCATATAAAAAAATTAACGCAAAATGGATCAAAGACTTAAATGTAAGAGCTAAAACTATAAAACTCTTAGAAGGAAACATAGGTATAAATCCTCATGGCCTTGGATTTGGCAACAGTTTCTTAAAAATGACACCAAAAGCACAAGCAACTGAAGAAAATAATAGATAAATTGGACTTCATCAAAATTGAAAACTTTTGTGCATTAAATGACACAGTCAAGAAAGTGAAAAAACAACTCATGGAATGGGAGAAAGTATTTGCAAGTAACATATCTGATAAGGGCATAGTATCCAGAATATATAAAGAACACTTACAACCAACAATAAAAAGGCAAACAGCCCAATTAAAAAATGGGCAAAGGATTTGAATAGACCTTCTTCAAAAAAGATATATAAACAACCAGTAAGCACATGAAAAATGTTCAACTTCAAGTCATTAGGGAAATGTAAATCAAAACCACAATGAAATACCATTTCATACCTACTAAGATAGTGATACTACTAATTTTTAAAAAGGAACATAACAGCTATTGGGGAGGATATGGAGAAATTAGAACCTTTATACACTGCTGGTGGGGATGTAAAATGGCACAGCCACTGTGGAAAACAGATTGGTGACTCCTCAAAAAGTTAAACATAGAGTTACCACCTAACCCAGCAATTCCACTTCTAGGTATAAACCCAAGAGAACTGAAAACATATGCAAAAACTTGTACAAAAATATTCATAGCATCACTGTTTGTAATATGTCAAAAGGTAGAAACAACCTAAGTGTCCATCATCTGATAAATGGATAAATAAAATGTGGTGTATTCATATGATTGAACATTATTCAGTCATAAAAAGGAATGAATGGACTTCCCTGGTGGCACAGTGGTTAAGAATCCGCCTGCCAATGCAGGGGACATGGGTTCGAGCCCTGATCTGGGAAGATCCCACATGCCGCGGAGCAACTAAGCCTGTGCGCCACAACTACTGAGCCTGCACTCTAGAACCCGTGAACCACTACTACTGAGCCCGCGTATTGCAATACTGAAGCCTGCATGCCTAGAGCCCGTGCTCCACAATGGGAGAGGCCACCGCAATGAGAAGCTCGTGCACCGCAGTGAAGAGTAGCCCCCGCTCACTGCAACTAGAGAAAAGCCCATGTGCAGCAATGAAGACCCAACACAGCCAAAAATAAATAAATAAAATTTAAAAAACAGGAATGAAGTATTGATACATGCTACAACATGGATGAATCTTGAAAACATTTTGATAAGTGAAAGAAGCCAGACCCAAAAAGCCACACATTGTATAATTCCATTTATATAAAATGTCCAGGATAGGTAAACACATAGCGACAGAAAGTAGATCAGTAGTTGCCGGGGGGTTGGGGGCGGCAACTGGGCGTAATTGTTAAGAGCATGGGGTTTCTTTTTGGGGTGATGGAAATGTTTTAGAATTAGATACTTGCACAACCTTGTGACTATACTAAAAACTTCTGAATTGTACACTTTAAAATAGTTAAAATGGTAAATTTTTTTGTGAATTTTATCTCAAAAAATTACCAAAAATTTGGCTGCAAGCGTATTCACTAAATTCCTAGCCTTTATATAAAGAAAAAAAAGGAAAAGAAAAATGTTAAATGTTCAACTATGGGGTGTTCTTTGAATGAATTGGACTAGAGCCATAAATTTGTAGAAATTAATTTATTAATGTGAAAAGATGTTCATGATCTTGAGTAAAGAATAAAGTTATAAAATATTTAAGGAATGATTCTATATTTTGAAAACACAACAAAAAGAAAACCAAAATACACTAGAGAGTGAGAGACTGGAAGGGTTTACACTACCATGTTAGAGAGCTCTGTGTGGCAGTTTTCTTCCTCTTTCTGCCTGCTAGTATTCTCTGGTTTTTCCACAATTCCCTTCGTTCCCATAATAGATTATGATCAAAGAATTGGCTAAGACGTAGGAATTCTGAAGACTTGGGCCACCTTGACTCTCTGGCTTGCCCAAAACCTGGGTTTTCCTCAGAGTCAGAAAAACATGAAAATTGATGGGGAAGGAGAAAGTTCTCTAGTTAATAAAGAAATCGTTTTAGAAAATGTCATTAGGAAAATGGTACCTATAACTGCTAGACTGCCTGCTGCTTGATAGTTTCCCCTGGGCCTTCATATGCCCCTGGTGAAGGAGGTAAAAAAGACCAGTGTGTTGGCAATAAAATTGTTATGGCAGCACCAGGGAGTGCTACTGTAATTATGGGGCTCCGAGCACTTTCCTGCAATTCCAGTTTTCAGATGTTTAAAACTATGTTGTAAACTCTTCATCCACAATGAAACTTAGCACCTTTGACTACTGCTGCCCAGAGATTTAATTGTTAAAAACAACAGCACCTTTTGATTGGGGAGAAAAGAAAAATAAGACTAAATATTTCTGGAACTTGGAATGTATTCTTCCACATCATTTTGCTTTTTAAAACGAAAACTTTTACATTATAGTCTTTTTGTATACTTAGCAGGTTTAAAAACAATGTAAAACACTTAATATTTTAAAAAAGCCTTTTAAGATGCATTGACAAAAGTTGAACATTTCTAAAAACTCCAATAAATTATAAAGAAATGCTTACTTATCGGCCACAAGGAAAATAGGGGGCATTTACTAGCTCTTTACTAATTGTGTAACTTTGGGAAATTTATATAACCTCTGTGCTTCGTTTTCCTTTCTAAAAAACGGGAATCATAATAAAACCCACCTCTTCGTGACAGCCATGAGGTACAGCAATCAGATCTGCCTTTAAGAAAGGACTTGTGGGCTGCTTCCCTGGTGGCGCAGTGGTTGAGAGTCTGCCTGCCGATGCAGAGACACGGGTTCGTGTCCTGGTCCGGGAAGATCCCACGTGCCGCGGAGCAGCTGGGCCCGTGGACCATGGCCGCTGAGCCTGCGCGGCTGGAGCCTGTGCTCCGCAACGGGAGAGGCCACAACAGTGAGAGGCCCGCGTACCGCAAAAA
>NW_006779068.1:310856-353082 GCF_000442215.2 Lipotes vexillifer | reverse complement strand
CAAAAAAAAAAAAAAAAAAAAAAAAAAAAAAGACTTGCTCTTGAGCTCTAAGGAGTGTTAGCACCTTCAGGATCTAGCTCAGATTTCTGAGGTAGATCATGGTCTGGGGCAGCCCCCGGCCAGTGGTTGAGCTCACTGGGGTACGGGCATAGTCATTGCAGCCCAAGATGAGACTCCTCTAAAGGAAAACATTGCTCCAGAGCTCCTGATGGCCAAGACTTTGTCAGACAGCAGCGCGGTCTGAGGCTCACCCGTCCCAGCCTGCTGACTCTTTAACATGTCAGATCTGCAGTGTGATCTGAAGACCCTGTGCCAATCCTGATTTTCCAGCCTTTTATCTTCCACAGGCGTCGTCCCCCAATAAATCTTTTTCATTCCTAACTCCATCTGCTTCCCAGAAAACCCAACTGACACGCTCAGATTTGTTATAAGACTTAAGTGTGATAGTACATGATAAATCCTAGTCAATGCCTAGCACACAGTAAGCCCTCAATAAATGTTTAATATTACTAGCATTACATAATTGATTTTAAAATTAGTTTTTATTTTTGGTCACCACTATTTTCTCATTTATTCTTGATTTGGTTTCCATCATCCTTTTCTATTGGCATATAAATATAAGATTGCATATACACTAATTTTTTTAAATAAAAGTTTTATCATTGCTGTTGTGTGAAGAGAAAAATTTAAACAAATATTGACTAGTATTTGACAAAAACTTAAATTAAAGAGAAGATAAGATGTGCGTGACGTGAAGATAATGGATTATGAGGACAGATATTTTTATTTAATATTTAAACAATGTTATATGGCATATTCTTTTAACCACTCACCTGTTCCACCCCTGCCTCGTAAGAATTCTGTCAGCATTTAGAAGATTTATGTTTTTTTTTTTTTTTTTTTTTTTTTTGCGGTATGCGGGCCTCTCACGGTTGTGGCCTCTCCCATTGCGGAGCACAGGCTCCGGACGCGCAGGCCTAGCGGCCATGGCTCACGGGCCCAGCTGCTCCGCTGCACGTGGGATCTTCCCGGACCGGGACACGAACCCGTGTCCCTGCATCAGCAGGCGGACTCTCAACCACTGCGCCACCAGGGAAGCCCAAGAAGATTCTTTTTAAAAAAATTTTATTTTGGAGTATAGTTGATTAACAATGTGTTACTTTCAAGTGTACAGGAGTGATTCAGTTATACATATATATGTATCTATCCTTTTTCAAATTATTTTCCCATTTAGATTATTACAGAGTATTGAGCAGGGTTCCCTGTGCTATACAGTAGGTCCTCATTGGTTATCTATTTTAAATATAGCAGTGTGTACATGTCAATCCCTAATTCCCAATCTATCTATCCATCACCCCCACCCCTTCCCCCGGAAACCATAAGTTCATTCTCTAAGTTTGTGAGTCTGTTTCTGTTTTGTAAATAAGTTCATTTCTATCATTCTTTTAGATTCTGCATATAAGTGATATCATATGATATTTGTCTTTCTCTGTCTGACTTACTTAGTATGATAACCTCCAGGTCCAACCATGTTGCCACAATGGCATTATTTCATTCTTTTAAATGGCTGAGTAATATTCTATTGTATATATGTACCACATCCTCTTTATCCATTCATCTGTTTGATGGAGATTTAGGTTGCTTCCATGTCTTGGCTATTGTAAACAGCACTGCAGTGAACACTGGGGTGCATGTATCCTTTTGGACCATGTTTTTCTCCGGATATATGCCCAGGAGTGGGATTGCTGAATCATACGGTAGCTCTACTTTTAGTTTCTTATGGAACTTCCATACCATTCTCCATAGTGGCTGTACCAATTTACATTCCCACCAACAGTGTAGGAAGGTTCCCTTTTCTTGTAGACTTTTTGATGTTGGCCATTCTGACTGGTGTGAGGTGATATTTCATTGTAGTCTTGATTTGCATTTCTCTAATAATTAGTGATGTTGAGCATCTTTTCATGTGCCTCTTGGTCATCAGTATGTCTTCTTTGGAGAAATGTCTATTTAGATCTTCTGTCCATTTTTTGATTGGATTGTTTGTTTTTTTGATATTGAGCTGCATGAGCTGTTTGTAAATTTTGGAGACTAATCCCTTGTTGGTAACATTGTTTGTAAATATTTTCTCCCATTCTGTGGGTTGTCTTTTTGTTTTGTTTATGGTTTCCTTGGCTAAAAGTTTTGGGGTTTAATTAGTTCTCACTTGTTTATTTTTGTTTTTATTTCCACTACTCTAGGAGATGGATCAAAAAAGATTTTGCTGCAATTTATGTCAGAGAATGTTCTGCCTATATTTTCCTCTAAGAGTTTCAGAGTATCCAGTCTTACATTTAGGTCTTTAATCCATTTTGAGTTTATTTTTGTGTATGGTGTTAAAGAATGTTCTAATTTCATTTTTTCACATGTAGCTGTCCAATTTTCCCAGCACCATTTATTGAAGAGACTGTCTTTTCTCCATTGTATATTCTTGCCTCCTTTGTCAAAGATTAATTGACCATAGGTGCTTGGGTTTATTTCTGGGCTTTCTATCCTGTTCCATTGATCTATATTTCTGTTTTTGTGCCAGTACCATACTGTTCGGATGACTATAGCTTTGTAGTAGAGTGAAATTAGGCAGCCTGATTCCTCCAGCTCCTTTTGTCTTTCTTAAGATTGCTTTGGCTATTTGGAGTCTTTTGTGTCTCCATACAAATTTTAAGATTTTTTGTTCTAGTTCTGTGAAAAATGCCATTGGTAATTTGATAGGGATTGCATTGTGTCTGTAGATTGCCTTGGGTAGTATAGTCATTCTGACAATATTGATTGTTCCATTCCAAGAACCTGGTATATCTTTCCATCTGTTTGTGTCATCTTTGATTTCTTTCATCAGCATCTTATAGTTTTCAGAGTACAGGTCTTTTGTCTCCTTAGGTAGGTTTATTCTTAGGTATTCTATTCTTTTTGATGTGATGGTAAATGGGATTGTTTCTTGAATTTCTCTTTCTGAACTTTTGTTATTAGTGTATAGAAATGCAGCAGATTTCTGTGTCTTAATTTTGTATCTTCAACTTTACCAAATTCATTGATGAACTCTAGTAGTTTTCTGGTAGCATCTTTAGGATTCTCTATGTATAGTACCATGTCATCTGCAAACAATGACAGTTTTACTTCTTCTTTTCCAATTTGGATTCCCTTTATTTCTCTTTCTTCTCTGATTGCCATAGCTAGGACTTCCAAAACTATGTTGAATAAAAGTGGCGAGAGTGGACATCCTTGTCTTGTTCTTGATCTTAGAGGAAATGTTTTCAGCTTTTCATCATTGAGTATGATGTTAGCTGTAGGTTTGTCATATATGGCCTTTATTATGTTGAGGTATGTTCCCTCTATGCCCACTTTCTGGAGAGTTTTTTTTTAAAATCATAAATGGGTGTTGAATTTTGTTAAAAGTTTTTCTGCGTCTATCTCCATATGGATTTTATCCTTCAATTTGTTGATGTGGTGTGTCATACTGATTGATTTGCAGATCTTGAAAAATCCTTGCATCTCTGGGATAAATCCCACTTGATCATGGTGTATTGATCCTTTTAAAGTATTGTTGGATTTGGTTTGCTAGTACTATGTTGAGGATTGTTTTAAGAAGATTCTTAAGTCTGTTGCTTAAATCCGATTTTTGCTAGGCTAGGCATTTTTTTTTTTTTTTTTTTTTTTTTTTTGTGGTACGCGGGCCTCTCACTGTTGTGGCCTCTCCCGTTGTGGAGCACAGGCTCCAGACGCGCAGGCTCAGCGGCCATGGCTCACGGGCCCAGCTGCTCCGTGGCATGTGGTATCTTCCCAGACCGGGGCACGAACCTGTGTCCCCTGCACCGGCAGGTGGACTCTCAACCACTGCGCCACCAGGGAAGCCCTAGGCTAGGCATTTTTTTTTTTCAATTCCCCAGAAGATTTTCTAGAACTACTATCTTCATTAGTTTGCCCAATTAAAATTTGGGCTTCCTCAACTTTTATATTTTTATAAGAGATTAGATTGGCTAGAATTTTCTATGTCATTCCCAAACTCATTGACCATTTATTTGAAGACTTTTAAAAATTGAATTATAGTCAATTTACAATATTGTGTTAGTTTCATGTGATTCAGATATATATATATATCAGATTACTTTTCATGATAGGTTATTAAAAAACATTGAATAGAGTTCCCTGTGCTATACAGTAAATCCTTGTTGCATACTTATTTTATATAGAGTAGTTTTTAGTTTTTGGGGTTTTTTTTCCCCTTTGGCCATGCTGCATGGCTTGTGGGATCTTAGTTCCCTGACCAGGGACTGAATCCGGACCATGGCAGTGAAAGTGCCAAGTCCTAACCACTGGATTGCCAGGAAATTCCCTATGTATAGTAGTTTGTATCTGTTAATCCCAAACTCCTAATTTATCCGTCCCCCACTTCCCCTTTGGTAACCATAAGTTTGTTTTCTATGTCTGTGCATCTGTTTCTGTTTTGTATATAGATTCATTTGTATTGTTTTTAAAATTCCACATATAAGTGATATCATATAATATTTGTCTTTCTCTGTCTGAGTTACCTCACATAGTATGATATTCCAAGGTTTATCCATGATATTGCAAAAGGCAATATTATATATAAATATATATATATATATATATATATATATATATATATATCATCTTCTAAAGCCAATTCTCTGTTGATGGGCACTCTTGAATTGTTTCTGTGCCTTGGCTATTGTAAATAGTTCTGTTATGAGCATTGGGGTGCATGTATCTTTTCAAATTAGAGTTTTCATCTTTTCCAGATATAAGCCCAGAAATGGGATTGCTGGATCATATGGTAGCTCTAGTTTTAGTTATTTAAGGAACCTCCATACTGTTTTCCATAGTGACACCAATTTACATTCTCACTAACAGTGTAGGAGGGTTCCATTTTCTCCACACCCCCTCCAGCATTTATTATTTGTAGACATTTTGATGATAGCCATTCTGACCAGTGTGAGGTGATATGTCATTTGTGGTTTTGATTTGCATTTCTCTAATAATTAGCAATGTTGAGCATCTTTGCATATGCCTATTAGCCATCTCTGTGTCTTCTTTGAAGAAATGTCTACTTAGGTCTTCTGCCCATTTTTTGATTGGTTTTTAAATTTTTTTTTTTTTTTTTTTTTTTTTTTTTGCTGTGTGCGGGCCTCTCACCGTTGTGGCCTTTCCCGTTGCGGAGCACAGGCTCTGGACGCGCAGGCTCAGCGGCCACGGCCACGGCTCACGGGCCCAGCCTCTCCGCGGCATGTGAGATCTTCCCGGACCAGGGCACGAACCCGTGTCCCCTGCATCGGCAGGCGGATTCTCAACCACTGCGCCACCAGGGAAGCCCTAAAATTTTTTTGATATTGAGTTGTATGAGCTGTTTGTATATTTTGGATATTAACCCCTGTTGGCCACATCATTTGCAAATATTTTCTCCCATTCTGAGGGTTGTCTTTTTGTTTTGTTTATGGTTTTCTTTGCTTGCACAAGCTTTTAAGCTTAATTAGGTTCCATTTATTTATTTTTGCTTTTATTTCTTTTGCTTTGGGAGATTGATCTAAGAAAATATTGCTACAATTTATGTTGGAGAATGTTTTGATTATGCTATCTTCTAGGAATTTTATGGTGTCATGTCTTATATTTAGTTCTTTAAACCATTTTTAGTTTGTTTTTGTATATGGTGTGAGTGAATATTCTTATATCACTGATTTACAGCTTTCCCAACACCACTGGCTAAAGAAACTGTCTTTTCTGCATTGTATATTCTTTCCTCCTTTGTTGTAGATTGACTGTGGGTGTGTAGGTTTATTTCTGGGTTCTCTATTCTGTTCCATTGATCTATATGTCTGCTTTTGTGCCAATACCATGCTGTTTTGATTACTGTAGCTTTGTAGCATGGTTAGAAGTCTGGAAGGGTTATACCTCCAGCTTTGTTCTTTTTCCTCAGGATTGTTTTGGAAATTCTGGGTCTTTTGTGTTTCCATATAAATTTTAGGATTATTTGTTCTAGTTTGTGAAAAATGTCATGGGTAATTTGATAGGAATCTATTAAATTAAATCTTAAAACTTAGATTAAATCTGTAGATTGCTTTTAGTGGTATGGCTATTTTAATGATCCTAATTCTTCCAATTGAAGAGCACAGTATATCTTTCCATTTCTTTGAATCATCTTCAATTTCCTTTATCAATGTTTTATCATTTTCAGAAAATAGGTCTTTCACTTCCTTGGTTAAGTTTATTCCTAGGTTGTTTTTTTTTTTTTTTTTTTTGGTATGTGGGCCTCTCACTGCTGTGGCCTCTCCCGTTGCGGAGCACAGGCTCTGGACACGCAGGCTCAGCAGCCATGGCTCACCGGCCCAGCCGCTCTGTGGAATGTGGGATCTTCCCAGACCACGGGCACGAACCCGTGTCCCCTGCATCAGCAGGCGGACTCTCAACCACTGCGCCACCAGGAAAGCCCCTAGGTATTTTTTTAAATGCAATCTTAAATGAGATATTTTTTACTTTCTCTTTCTGATATTTCATTGTTAGTGTAAAGAAATGCAACAGACTTCTGTGTATTGATCTTGTATCCTGCTACCTTGCTGAATTCATTTATTAGTTCTATGGTTTTTGTGTGCAGTACATAGATTAAAAAACAATAACAAATTTTGTGAAAGGGATTATAACTACAATTAACAGCAAAAGGATGAAAATGAAGATGTAAAGTAGGACATCAAAATCACAAAATGTGGGGGAGAGGAGTAAAAAAATGTAGATCTTTAGAATGTGAACTTATATGACTATCAGTCTAAAGCAAGTACATGTAGTTACAGGTTAACATACTTGAAAACCAGGGTAATGACATATCAAAAACATACAGTAGATTCACAAAAACCAAAAAGAAAGTAACTCAAACACAATACAAAAGAAAACCAGTAAACCATGAAAGGAAAAACAAAGAGAAGAAATGAACAAAGAAGAACTACAAAATTACCTGGAAAACAAGATTTAAAATGGCAGTAAGTACATACTTACCAGTAATTACATTAAATGTCAGTGGACTAAATGCTCTGATCAAAAGACACAGAGTGGCAGATTGGAAAAAAACCCGAGAACCTACAACATGCTGCCTACAGGAGACTCACGTTAGGGCAAAAGACACACATAGATTGAAAATGAGGGATGGAAAAAGATATTTCATGCAAATGGAAAGGACAAGAAAATGGGTGTAGCAATACTCATACTAAACAAAATAGAGTCTACAACAAAGTCCATAAAGAAAGACAAAGAAGGGGACCAATTATATATAATTATACAATAATAAGGGGACCAATACAAGAAGGGGATATTACACTCATTAACATGTATTCATGGGACTTCCCTAGTGGCTCAGTGGTTAAGAATCTGCCTGCCTCTGCAGGGGAAATGGGTTCAATCCCTGGTCCAGGAAGATCCCACGTGCTGCGGAGCAACTAAACTTGTGTGCTACCACTGTTGGGCCTGCGCTCTAGAGCCCGTGAGCCACAACTACTGAGCCTGCGTGCCACAACTACTGAAGCCCGCACACCTAGAGCCCATGCTCCGCAACGGTAGAAGCCACCACAATGAGAAGCCTGTGCACCACAACGAAGAGTAGCCCCTGCTTGCCACAACTAAAGAAAGCCCATGCACAGCAATGAACATCCAATGCAGCCAAAAATATAAATAAACAAATCCCATTAAGAAAAACATATATTCACCCAATATAGGAGTACCTAAATATGTAAAACAAATACTAACATACATAAATGGAGAAATTGACAGGAATACAATAATAGTAGGAGAATTTGACACCCCACTAACATCAATGGACAGATCTTTCAGACAGAAAATCAATAAGGCAACAGAGATCCTAAATGACACAATAGACCAGTTGAACTTAATTGATATCTACAGGACATTACATCCAAAAAAACACAGAATACACATTCTTTTAAGCCCACATGGACCATTCTCTAGGATAGACCACATTTTAAGTCACAAAACAAGCCTCAATAAATATGAGAAGATAGAAATTATTTAAAGCATCTTTTCTGACCACAACAGTATGAAACTAGAAATTAACCACAGGAAGAAAAAGGGGAAAATAACAAACAGATGGAGACTAAACAATATTGTACTAAAAGAACAGTGGGTCAACAATGAAATCAAAGAAGTCAGAAAATACCTCAAAGAAAATAGATTAAAAAAATAAAGAAAATACCTCAAGACAACAAAATGAAAACACAATCTTACAAAGTCTATGGGATGCAGCAAAAGCAGTTCTAAAAAGGAAGTTAATAGTGATACAGGCCTTCCTCAAGAAAAAAGAAAAACTCAGCTAAAGAACCTAATCTACCACTTGAAAGAATTAGAAAAAGAAGAAAAAACAAAATTCAAAGTCAGCAGAAGGGAGGAAATAATAAAGATCAGAGAGGAAATAAATAAAATAGAGATCAAAAAAACAATAGAAAAGATCAGTAAAACCAAGAGGTGGTTTCTTGAAAGGATAAACAAAATTGACAAACCTCTAGCCAGGGTCACCAAAAGGAGAAGAGAGAGGACCCAAATAAACAAAATAAGAATTGAAAGAGGAGAAATAACAACAGATACCACAGAAATACAAAAAAAACATAAGAGAATAGTACAGTCATATGCCAACAAATTGGACAACCTAGAAGAAATGAACAAGTTTCTAGAAGCATACATCCTGCCAAAGTTAAATCTAGATGAAACAGATAATTTTTTTAACATCTTTATTGCAGTATAATTGCTTTACAATGGTGTGTTAGTTTCTGCTTTATAACAAAGTGAATCAGTTATACATATACATATGTTCCCATATCTCTTCCCTCTTGCGTCTCCCTCCCTCCCACCCTCCCTATCCCACCCCTCTAGGCGGTCACAAACCTCTGAGCTGATCTGCCTGTGCTATGCGGCTGCTTCCCACTAGCTAGCTATTTTATGTTTGGTAGTGTATATATGTCCATGCCTCTCTCTCACTTTGTCACAGCTTACCCTTCCCCCTCCCCATATCCTCAAGTCCATTCTCTAGTAACTCTGTGTCTTTATTCCCTTCTTACCCCTAGGTTCTTCATGACCTTTTTTTTTTCTTAGATTCCATATATATGTGTTAGCATACGGTATTTGTTTTTCTCTTTCTGACTTACTTCACTCTGTATGATAGACTCTAGGTCCAACCACCTCGCTACAAATAATTCAGTTTCGTTTCTGCAGTCTAAATCACTGCCTCTTTCCTTTATCCCCATGCACATAACCATCCTTTTAACCCTTGGAAAAATATCCAAATTTCCTTCTTTTCCTTGATTACACACCCTGTAAAAGATGTTTCGTCATTTAGGTTCAAAATAAAACAGTTTACTCACCTGACAATACCTTTTAATGTTTTTTTTAAATAAGTAAAGTGGAAGGTATGTAATAGATGCTATGGTAGTTGTTTTCCTCTCATGGAAGAATTACTTAGTTTTTGCAGTACAACATGCCACACTATAAAATTAGCAGGAAATAATGAAAATATACCCTTCAGCAAAGTCCCACTGAGGACAACTGAGTAGCTAAGCTACTTAGCGAGGCAAATTCAACCATAAACTTTCTAATTCAGCTGAGCGCAAACGCTCAGGATCTTGCAGTGTGACCCTATTGACCTGAAAGAATACATGTACCTTTAAAGAATGAGCAGATTACTTGCTTCCCATCAGCAGGTTTAAAATTGGTATTTTCATGGCTGTATAATAAAACTTTAAAAAGAACACAGTTAAAATGATAACCACTAGTCACAGAAGGAAAACATTCAAACTCAAACATATCTTGGGGCTTCCCTGGTGGTGCAGTGGTTGAAAGTCCGCTTGCCGATGCAGGGGACACGGGTTCGCGCCCCGGTCCGGGAAGATCCCACATGCCACGGAGTGGCTGGGCCCGTGAGCCATGGCCGCTGAGCCTGTGTGTCTGGAGCCTGTGCTCAGCAACGGAAGAGGCCACAACAGTGAGAGGCCCGTGTACCGCAAAAAAAAAACAACCAAAAACATATCTCAGTTTTCTTAAACAAATTCTACCTGGGGTGTGCACACATACAATCGGTTGCTTTCCTCAGTGAATGTTGTACAAAACCACATACCCTGGAAGAATTTGGCTGTGTTCAGTACCAATTAACAAAGAGCCTTTTTCAAACATCTCAAGAGTGATATAAATAGCTGGAAAGGGTGTTAATTGCTGAAGCACGCTGGTTTATCAAATGAATAACTATGTGAATGAGCTCTGTAAACTCTACAAAACACTCTAAAAAATGTGTTGTCATTCATTTTATACTTGTGTACATAATACATGCACACAGTCTAACATATTTCACCTTCCACAAAATGGTTTTGCAGTGTGGTGGACTGAAAGTGAAATAACTTTGGTAATGCTTTTCCTAGATGAATGAATTTTTAAATTTTGCTTTCTTGTCACTGGAATCTAGACACAGTCCCTAACAGTATGTGTAGTTCCTTGAAAGGATTATTTCTGATGATCTGCATAATGCGTACCCATTTTAGAAAAATTTGAAAATGGAGAAAAGTATGAAAAATAAAGTGAATAATCATTCACAATTCCATCAGTCATTAATATTTTAGTGTGTTTTCTTCTCATCTTTCTTCTCATCTTTTTTCTATACATAAAAATATACAGAGAAATATGAAAATTATATATATTTTATATAATACTATTGTACTATATAGGAGGCAATATAGTATAGTGGTTAACATTGCCAGAGTATTTAGGTTTGAATTCTGGATCCTCCACTTTCTAACTGTGTAATCTGGTACTTATTTTCACTGTAACTCAGTTTCCTTAACTATAATATGGAGTAATATTAGTGATCTACTCAGTAGGGTTATTGTGAAGATTAAGTGAATTAATACATTGCAAAGCACTTAGAACAGTCCCTAGCACATTATAAGTGTGTTTATTTTTCTTTTTTGGCCACGCTGCATGGCTTGTGGGATCTTAGTTCCCCGACCAGGGATCGAACCCGGACCCATGGCAATGAAAGTGCTGAGTTCTAACCACTGGACTGCCAGGGATTTCCCTAAATGCTCAATATTATAAACCATTTTTATCGTATAACACCAGGGCATAAGCATTTTCCAAAATAATTTAAAACATTTCATGAACATATGATTGAATATCATATTCTATTACATAGATATGCCATAGTTTACTTAACCAGCTTAATTGTTGAATATTGTGTTTCCAAATTGTTACTACTATAAATATCATTTCAATGAATATCTTAATGCATAAAATTTTGTCTGCATTTCAAATTACTTGATTAAACTAGATTCCTACAAGTAGACTCTGGTGACCAGCCTCCATTATGGCCCCCAGTGAGCCCCTCTTCTGGTATTCTTGCCCTTGTCTAAGTCCTCCCCATTCCCAACCCCACACTAAATACATAGAGCTTTTTTGTTTAACCAATAGGATATTGCAAATATGATGAAGTGTGACTTTTGAGGCTAAGTCACAAAAGTCATCATGGGTTCTTCCTTGTTCTCTCTCTGTTTGGAGCACTCGCTCTGGCAAAGGACAGCTGACACATTGTGAAGATGCTTTAGCATCTCTGTGAAGAGGTCCATTATGAAGAGGTCCATGTGTTGAGGAACTGAGGCTCCTGCCAACTGCTATGTGAATGAGTTGTCCTGGAAGCCAATCTTCCAGCCCCAGGCAAGCCTTCATATGACAAAAGCCCAGGCCAACAGCTTGAAAAACTCTGATCCAGAACCATCTAGTCCGAGCCACTCCCAGATTCCTGACCTGCAAAAACTATGTGAGATAATAAAGGTATTGTCTAGAGTGAATACAGACAATATTGTATTATAATCATCAAACTTGCTAAGAGGCTAAGACTTAATTACCCCAAGCACTAAAAAGAAATGATAATTATGTCATGTGATGGATGTGTTCATTATTGCTGCAATGGCAATCACATTACAATATGTAAATGTGTCAAATTAACATGCTTAAATTTTACAATACGTCAAATACATTTCAGTAAAGAAAAGTTATTGTCCTATAAGCTGCTATTGTTATGCAGCAATAGATTAGTAATATACAGAAAAACTGGATTAAGAGGTAGAATATTTAAACATGTTTGATAGCATTAAATGGCTTTCCAGAAATGTTGTATTGATCAACTCCCATCAGAAGTATATGAGAGTACTTATATTATGGTACCTTCATCACCACTGAATATTCAGTTTTGTAATCTTTGTTAATTTCTTAGAAAAAGTAGGTATTTTTCCATTGGAAAAATTTGCTTTTACTTGATCTCTAGTGAGGTTAGTATTTTTTCTTATAGTCTTTTTTTAAAGACAGTGTTTTTGAGCAGTTTTAGGTTCACAGCAAAATTGAGAGAAAGGTACAGAGATTTCTCATGTACCCCCTGCACCCATGCATGCATAACCTCCACAATTATCAACAAATCCCACCAGCGTGGTGTGTTTTTTACAACTGATGAACCTATATTGATACTTCATAACCACCCAAAGTTCATTGTCCACATTAAGTTTCACTCTTGGTGTTGTGCTAGGTTAATTTTTTCATGTTTCTTTTCTATTTATATTTCCTCTTCTGGGAAACCTCTTTATATATAATTTGATCAGTCTCCTATTGAGGTCTTAGTATTTCTCGTAGAAATTTGTATGAACTCTATATATAAAGGATATTAACCATTTTATGTTTGTCACATTTTCAACTGGTTATTCTTGTTGGTTTTATGTTTAGTGACATATAGATATTTAAAATTTTTATGCAGTCAAATGGATTGTGATATCTTCTTTAGTGTTTAAACCTAGAAAGTCCTATTCTATTCAAAAAGAAGATAAACATTTATGTTATAGTTTTTGCTTTTGTTTTATATTTGGATCTTTTGTTCATTTGGAATTTATAATTGTTTTTTTGTATCACCAAAGAGCTAGCTAACTTTAAAAGGATTTATGCACAAATAGAACAATTTTCCTCTTTTCTATTGATCAGTGATTATTATAACTTATTTTTTTTAAGATCTAGTGCCTGTTTCTGCGTTCTCTGTTTCACTGAAAAGCTCTTCTTGTGTCGATATCACTCTGTTTTAATTATTGTGGTTTATAATGTTTTAATAACTGGAAGGGCTAGTTAGGAAAATGACCTTAGTAGTATGACATCATGGTCCCTCAAAGGCAGAGTTTTCTAGAATGCAACCAGATGCCATTCAAAATTGTTTAAAAGTTGGGTGGCTCTTCACATAAGAATATGAAAGAAGGCAAAATTTCATCAAGATCAGGAGTCTGTGGAGCTGGGCAGAAAAAAACATTTTAACTTTCTAAGAACCAAAGAAATGAAAAGTCCAATCAAGTGTTTTAGCAGCCTGGGTGAAAGTTGTAGACTTCCCGGAGTCAATGAAGAAAGAGGGCAGGAACTCACACCCAGGGTATGAATGAGTTCCGCTGCACAAACTAAGTTTGGCAAATAAATTACTTTTCATATGTTTATGTATCTTTGTCAAACTCTGCAAAGTTTGAAATAATTCAACTGCAAAACTAACTGAGCTTGGAAAGCTTCTGTAGGCATTCCTTTGATAACTGAATATTTCCTTCAGTTATAAGTTTCAGGTTTTCTTTCAAGTCAGTTCTGGCCATTACAAGTTCTCTATTAATCATCCAATTTATTGAGATTTTCATTTATCTGCATATACTGAAGTTTGTTATTTTATAACAAGAAATTTCCAGGATATTGCTCATTTCTTTATTTGTTTTTCTCTCCTTTGTGTGTGTGTGTATTGAATTTGACAGGAAGGTGTTTATTTTTGTTTGTATTCTTCCCTCCAAACACATGCTATTGGCTTTATCAGTTTTACTGTTTTATTTTTTAATTTATCTCTATTTTCCTTTTTCTTAGGTTAATTTTAGGTATTCTAATTTTATGAGTTGAATAGTTGGAAAAAAATTTTTTTAAGAAGGAAAGCATTTAAAGTTTAAGGTTATTTACCATTGAGTATATTTGGTTACAACTCCTAAACTAAATTTTATATGTATTACTTTCATTTTCATTATTTTGCAAATAGTATGATGTTATATTTGTTTTCTTCTTTGACTCAATATTATTTTACTTAAAAAGTGAAGCCTTTGGCTTCCCTGGTGGCGCAGTGGTTGAGGGTCCGCCCTCCGATGCAGGGAACGCGGGTTCGTGCCCTGGTCCGGGAAGATCCCACATGCCGCGGAGCGGCTGGGCCCGTGAGCCATGGCCGCTGAGCCTGCGCGTCCGGAGCCTGTGCTCCGCAACGGGAGAGGCCACAACAGTGAGAGGCCGGCGTTCCGGCAAAAAAAAAAAAAGAAAAAAAAGAAAAAAGCCCTGACTAAGCAAATCACTAGTCTCTCTCTTCATTTACATTCTAAAAAGTGGAACAACTCTTTTTTCTTCTCCTCCTCCCTAAAAATAAATTTTCAAAATTATGCCATAGAAGAATTTAAGAAAAGCCAATAGAAATCATTGAATTTGAGACATTTAGTTCACTTATTTGATACTCCTCCCTCAAGATCTCACATTAAACCAACTGGTTTTGAGAATAAAAGTTTTAACTCATTACCACTGAGTGAAATGTGTAAAGTGAAAGACTCAGGAAAAGGGATATTTTTGGCATCAGCTAATTTGTGCTACAGCTAATATCTTGGATCCATGATTCAAAGGCAGAAACGTAACTGAAACAGTTGTTTAATTTGCCTAGAGCACAAAATAAGCAGCACATCCGAAGTCAGGGGAAAGGTACAGGTGAAGAACAAAAACCCATGAGAAGAAGGAGGCCACGCGATCATCGTCGTCTGGGAGAAGAGCAGCCATGACCCCAGCTGTTGAGCACTTCAGCCTCCACAGCGGTCATGCCAGAGGACGAACGTTGCTTATTGCTGGCCAGGAATTTTGCTCCAGATCCACTGTAGCCAGTCACCACAGTGACCTGTGCAGGCCTGCGGTGGATCACACAAACTCTACGCCCCTTTAGGTTGAGGCACAGCCTAGAGCATTAATATGTGCGCTGTTTCCTTTTCTGTATGGCTGTACCATAGTTTTAGGACTGGCAAAGATTACTGCCCTACTAAGGAAGCAGCTAGCAAAGTCTACAAAATACCTCCACCCTTAAGTACACAGCTTCTGGGTCCTTGCTTCTGAGCCCCATCCTGCCACCGAGCCCCTGGTCAGTTCCTACCATACAACCCAAAGGAGAGAATAAGGAGATGAGCCCCAAAGAAATCACCATGTAAAGAAGTGATGAGCTGGCCTCATCCGGGAGCTAGAGAGAGCTGCTAACGTCTTTATACCTCCTGAGGAAAGTTCCACCCTCCTCTGGCATTCTATGAGGTCCTGAGCCCTAGCCCAGCGCCCTCTTCCTAGATGAGGTTTAGGCTGTGGACTCATAGACCCTGATACAACGATGGAACCAGAAGTGAGGAGACCTCAGCTCTATCACTATGACTTTTCATATTGTGAGCATGTTATCGTGGGAACTTTTGAAAGACACGTAGCCTCTCTGGTCCTGGTTTTCATCATTTAAAAAAAAAGAGGGTTTGGTTTGATGACCTCTGGGGTCTCTTCCTGATCCAAAATTCTTGGTTTGATTTTCAGGAGTTTGGTCCATGAACACAGCCTGGAATTCTGCCATTCCTGCCCATCACAAAGTCTCTCTCACCATCACAATAGCCAGAGTGTACCAAAGGCACTATGTTGAGTGCTTTACATGCTTCCCTTGCAAGAATCTTCTTATGTTGCCTCCATTTTACAGTTGAAAATGGGGAAGCTTCCAGAGGTTATGGAATTTATCCAGATCACGCAGCTCGTAACTGGTGTAATTGAGTTCAGATCATGGTCGACCTGAGTTTAGAGCCAAAGGCTCTGCTTTGCACCACGTTGCAATGAACTCTTATTTCCTGCTTGCGTCTAGATTTTGTCTTAGTCTTTACCAAGTCAAGAAATGAAAGTTGAGAAAGAGTAGAAAAGTTTCAGATTTTAGAGGTCACTGAAGTTTTAAAAAAAGAAGGAGAGGGGACTTCCCTGGTGGTGCAGGGGAAAAGACTCTGCACTCCCAATGCAAGCGGCCTGGGTTCGATCCCTTCACAGGGAACTAGATCCCACATACATGCTGCAACTAAGGAGCCCACCTGCCTCAACTAAGACCCAGCTCAACTAACTAACTAATAAATAAATAAATAAAAGGAGGAGGAGGAGAGGAGAAGAGGCACCAGATACAATTCTGTTTGGGGTAATCCAGGAAAACAGCAATAATACAAAGTTCTATACGGCCAAACTTGCAAACTAGTCCCCCCCCAACCCCTCACCCCCAGTTCCTTTTTGAAAACAAGGGTTTTCTGTAGCTAATGCATTATAGAGGACACTAAGTCAATAGGATGAATCATGTTTAAACATGGTATTGATAGTGTCTTCTATTCTCAAATTGTTGCCTTTGTTTTTTTTTTTTTTTTTTCCGGTACGCGGGCCTCTCACTGTTGTGGCCTCTCCCGTTGCGGAGCACAGGCTCCGGATGCGCAGGCTCAGCGGCCATGGCTCACGGGCCCAGCCGCTCCGCGGCACGTGGGATCTTCCCGGACCGGGGCACGAACCCGTGTCTCCTGCATCGGCAGGCGGACTCGCAACCACTGCGCCACCAGGGAAGCCCTGTTGCCTTGTTTTAATAAGTGAAATCAAATCAAGGTACTCTAAGTTCCGTATAGCTCATCATGTTGTAGCTCCATTCATTACAAAATCGTTTAAAAGTAACTCTACATTAATGTATTTCTAATTATTATCTGTATAAACTACACTCTTACATTTCATATTCCAAACAATCATTTTATAGATAAGTCGGATCGGGAGTTACAGATCACAGAGTTGATTTTCTCTTCCTAAACACAAAAAGTGACATCATATCTGTGAATGCTCTAGAATTACCATACAAATATTTTGAATGTTCCAAAATGTTTGGAAAGAGATTTTTATGCTCCCTTTAGAATTTTAAGGTCTAATCTTCTATCTTCAACTGAAATTATCTGTTTTTAAAATATACCCATATCGATCAGGCAGCTTTAGATACACGATTTGTATACATGTCTGAAATATATTTAAACTAAGCAATTGAAGCTGTGTAAAAGTATTTATTTGTAACTAGCCCCCTCTAGTGAAAATTATTTAAAATAGCATAATTCATTTCAGAATCTCCTTTGAACTGGTCAAATTTTTTGCGAGCAGTTTCAAATTTAAAATTTTTATTCTCTATCAAGTCCCAGATTATAGATTAATAGATTTTTATTATTATTATAGGATCTATTTTAGAAATTTATGATGAAAAATAATCCAAATACACACATAATTAATTATCCATGTCTTAACACCATAGCTGCGACTTTTTGGAGAAAAAATACAATTGACTTTAAAGATAAATCTTGGTAGAAAAGTAAAATACTGACTACTCTTGAGATGAGAAGTGAGTGTGGGACATAGATCGTGATGAGATTGCCACAAAATTCAGACTGAAAAGAATAACCTTGTTAACAGTCCCAAATTGCTTGTACTTGTTTTTTCACTTGATCTTTTGGGTATCCTGTGAAGTAGGTATCATTCCCCTATTTTGCAGATCAGAAAACAGTTTCAGCAAGTGAAGTGCTATGCCCAGGGTCACAGAGCATTGTGGATGCTGTGGTGTGCACCCAGATTCCCCTGCAGGGCTGCAGAACTTCTTATCCTTCCACTTGCTGGAGGAGTTGTTGCCTGATGCTTCCCAGCTAGGACCTGCTCTCAACAGAAGAAAGACACTTTGCCCAAGGTTATGCTCCCTCCCTGGGGACACGGCACATCTAATGACTTCTTCATGTGGGAGACAAAGACTTGTCGACTTTGCCTCAATTTGGGATATCACAGAAGGGCCATCCCAGCTTCAGAACTCCCCATGGGAATCTGCTGAGACCTCAGCTGCAACCTCATTGCAGTTCAACCCTTCTTCTCTGCCCAGTCTTCCTTCCCTCACCACTCACAGGTGCTATATCTTCCAGGGCTCTCCAGTGACGTCTGCACAGAAACCTCAGTGTCTCAGTCTGTTTCCTGGGAAGCCCAACCAATGACAGCTGGTCCTCGTTGTGGTCCTAAAATGGGATTTTTTTCCTGGCCCTGGCTGGCTGTGATAAAGACCCTATTGCTGGTAGTAGGGGGAGCATTAATAGCTCCAGGCATGCAGTTGCAGTGCTGTTGCTAAAACTTTTACAAGTGGTAAACTGAGATGGGATACTGATGGGAAGAAATGTGCCGGCTGGTGCAACATCTCAGGGGTTTGAGAGTTTCGGGGGGATTATGTAAGTATAAGTATTTTGGAATTAGATAACTGTTGTTTGCAATTAGATGGTCATGGATGCTTTGGAGAGAGGCAATGAAAGGCTGAGGATGATTACTCACCAATATATTGTGAAATGTGAAGCCAGAGTACTTCCTTGGCTGTACATAAATTGATTCCCATCTCCTGCAGCCTGGGAGCAGCAAACTGAAGACATCTTTAAGAGTAACAGGATTCCAGAGAATGTTGAATTCTCAGCTCAAGCTGGTCTGCTATTTCTAGGTCAGGGCCCTGATTTGGAAGGAGTGAGAGTCTGAGGTGTTGGGTGGGGACATCTGGGTTGTGCACTAAATATTCCAAGATTACTTTGGACCCTCTAGACCTGCAGAAGTGATACACTCCTTCCTGTTAAAGGCTAGTGCCCCTTGTTTATTTGCAGATGATGCAGAAAAACTTGTGCCCTGCTCAGGATGTATCTCTGTCTCCTCTTGTGGCCATCAGACCCATAACTGGGGTCAAGTTCCAACATAACTCGGCCAGAGAAGTGCTGGGCCTGCAAAGGGAAAAAGGGACTATACTCTGAAGTGAAGTGGTTGTAGGGCCTGGTCATTGTGTACCCTCAGAAATTGGGAGTGTATGTGTGGGGCTGGATTCTGAGGGTGCTGAATCAAGGGGCACAGAATATAACATTGGAAAAGGGAGGTTGTTTTGCGTGTGTTCTCTCGTGGTACAGGGCTTACACCTTGGCAAGGATGCCAGGAGATGGCACTAATACATTGCAAGTTCACCTCTTAGATGCTCAGGAAAAAGCATGTATTAGCTTACATTAAATAAGGTAGAACTGGAAGCACTGCTACAGCAAATAGTGAAAGAAGAAATCAAAATGTAGAGACGTGGGCATGCTAGACTGAATATACTACATAGGCCAGAAAACCCACCAGCCATTATGTTCCGTGGGAACCTAAAGGACACTCATGTTTACCTTAGAAATAAAGCAGGTCCTTGGGGAGTAGCTCTGGGCTGCTGGTAGGAGATGCTGTTACAGAAATGGGCTCACTGGTTGTAATGGGGACAATAGGGTCCTGAAATAATAGAGGCCAGGTGGTGAGCACAGCTGCAGGATGGAAGCAGCTGAGAGCACATTGGCTGTAAACAGAGAATGACAGGACCGCCTCCCAGCCCCCAGCCCTACCGTCCACCCTAGAATCACACCATATTGGCTCAGCAGGGCTCGAAATTCCACTTTTTGTTTTAAATGTTAGGCTCCAATTCTTCTTCCTTCCTTCCTTCCTTCCTTCCTCCTCCCTCCCTCCCTCCCTCCCTCCCTCCCTCCCTCTCTCTCTCTCTCTTTCGTCTGTGTTGGGTCTTCATTGCTGTGTGCAGGCTTTATCTAGTTGTGGCGAGCGGGGGCTACTCTTCGTTGCGGTGCGCGGGCTTATTGCCATGGCTTCTCTTGTTGCGGAGCACAGGCTTTAGGCGCGCGGGCTTCAGTAGTTGTGGCATCTGGGCTCTAGAGCGCAGGCTCAGTAGTTGTGGCGCATGGGCTTAGTTGCTCCACAGCATGTGGTATCTTCCCAGACCAGGGATCAAACTCATGTGCCCTGCATTGGCAGAAGGATTCTTAACCACTGCACCACAGGGGAAGTCCTCCAATTCTTATTTTTTGTTATTCGTGTTTTTTTAAAAAAATACTTCTCTTTACCAGAGGCCTTTCTCAACCAGATCCAAGAGCAATTCAGCCCCAGCACCCAGTGGCCTCCATTTCAAGGTGACATCTCAGGCTTACATGTTCAAAGGGGAAATCTTGATTTCTAACTTTAGACATTTTCCTGCCACATCTTCCCCTGTGGCTCAAGGTTTTTTTTGCTGTACACGGGCCTCTCACTGTTGTGGCCTCTCCCGTTGCGGAGCACAGGCTCCGGATATGCAGGCTCAGTGGCCATGGCTCACGGGCCCAGCTGCTCCGCGGCACGTGGGATCCTCCCGGACCGGGGCACGAACCCGCGTCCCCTGCATTGGCAGGCGGACTCTCAACCACTGCGCCACCAGGGAAGCCCACCTCTCTTTTCTTCATCCACCTGTTCAGTAAATTCTATTGGCCTTACCTCCAAAATACATTCTTGTCCATCCACTTCTTTTCATCATCAGTGCTTTCACAGCGTAGTCTAAAGTTTTGTATCCCTCACCTAGAACACTAAGAGCATTTCCCTAATTTGTCTTTCTGCTTTACTCCTGTCTTATAATCATTATTCCACAGAGTAGCCAAAGGGTTTTACTAGGACTAAGACTAGGACTAAAATGGTGAGACTATGTCATAACTCTGCTTAATGTCCTCTGTTTCCTTCCTATTACACTTGAAGTAAAAACCCAAGCTCCTTTATGGCCTTCAATGCCCTAGGTGAGGTGGTCCCTTGCTTTCCTCTCTAATTCTGTTTTATTGTTTTATATAATTCTCTCCCTTGCTGGCAGCTCTAGCCACACAGGTTTTCTCATCTCCCCACTCCCTTGTTTTAAAATAACACAAGCTGATTTTTGCCTTAAGACCATTTAACTTTCTATTCCTGAAATACTCTTGCTCAGATATTTATGAAGCTAGTTTATCTTAGGGGAGGAGGAGTTGAGAAAAAGAAGAATCAAGGATAATTTTGGGGAAGGCTTTTGGTTTGACTGATGTGGATGAATAGTAGTCCCATTTACTCACGAGTGCATACTGGGGGAGGAGATATAAAATTTGAAACGTCTATTATTAGCTTACATTTATAGAGTGCTTGAATATTGTATTAGTTATCTATTGCTGCATAACAAATGACCCCCAAATATAGGGCTTAAAACAATATTATTTTCTCACGGTATCTGTGGGTCAGGAATCTGGTGTGGCTTAGCTGGGTCTTCTGGCTCTGGGACTCTCACACAGCTACAGGTGTCTCAGGACTCAACTGGGAAGGATCCTATTCCCAGGGCTCTGGTGGTTGCCGGCAGGGTTCATTACCTTGCAGGTTGTTGGACTGAGGCTTTATTTCCTCACAAAATCCTAGCTAGAGGCCTCCCTCAGTCCCTTGCTGCCTGGGCCTCTCCACAGAGCATCTCATAAGATGGGAGCTGTCTGCATCAGAGAGCGTGCCAGAAGAGAGAGTCTAGCAAGACAGAAGGCAGTCTTTTGTAACTTAATCACAGAAGTTCATCATGTGGCCATATTCTGTTTGCTTCCAGAAGCAAGTCATTAGGTCCAGCACACTCAACAGGAAGGAATTACCACACGGGTTGAATACCAAGCGATAGGGAGTATTGGGAGGTATGTCAGAAGATGCCTACCACAGGCATGTAGGCACTATTCTAAATGCTCTACACATCTTAATTTGTTTAGTCCTTATAAGACACCTTAAGATAAATATGTTATTACTGTCTCCATTGCACAGATGAAGTGCCAAGTAGTCAAGTAACTTGCCCAGGGTCACATAGCTGTAAAGTCAGTAGGGTATAGAAATTTGAACCTAGACTGTCTGGCTTCAGCATCTGTATTCTTTCTTTTAATGCTGCTTTTTTAAAAAAATTGACATGTAAAGTTATATGTATATATTGTGGAATGATCACCACAATAAATCTAGTTAACTTCCATCACCAAACATAGTTACAAATTTTTTTCTTGTGATGAGAATTTTAAGATCTCTCTTAGTAACATTCAAATATACAATACAATATTGTTAACTATAGTCATCATGCTGTACATGACATCCCCAGGACTTATTTATTTTATAACTGGAAGTTTGTACCTTTTGACCCCCTTCACGCATTTCACACACTCCCCCATTCCCCGCCTCTGGAAAAAAAACCTGTTTTTTTATTTTGTTTTTTAGATTTCACATGTAAGTGATATTTATTTTCTCTGTCTGACTTACTTCACTTAGCATAATGTCCCCAAAGTCCATCTATGTTGTCACAAATGGCAGGATTTCCTTTTTTTTTTATGGCTGAATGATTCCATTGTGTGTGTGTGTGTGTGTGTGTGTGTTTGTGTGTGTGTGTGTGTGTGTATCACACCAGTGTCTATATTCTTAACTTGTCGGCTACACTGCCTGAGATGGAGGTGTCAAGTAACAGCTGGCATCTGGACTTCTTGGAAGAGGATTTGCCTGGCAAAACATATTTAGAAGGTGAAATTAACTAATTTGAGGATAAGAATCACAGCTGAGTATAGTACCCAGACTCCTTCAGTGCCAAGGAGATAAGAGAAAATAGATTTAAAGCTTTTCTCCTGTATTTTTTCCTTCCTTTCTCCCTCCTTTCCTTCCGTAAATACTTACTCACTGCCAACTATGTGCTAGGGAAAGTACTAGATACTGGGGAATGTATTTTTAGCTTTCTGGATACAAAAGATATATTATTTTGAGAAGTTTTTCAACTACCTGTAGTCTTCCCTGAAATCATCTACTTAACTGTCACGTATTTCAACTTGAACTGTCTTCCTATTAAATGTACCACTATTAAGTATTGTGACAGTACTAGAAAATAAGCAATTTGTAAAGCATATGCACAAATTCTAACCCAGGCTTACTACCCTGGCTTTGCCTATTAATTTCAGCAATTCCTTAATTTAACGTATGATGTTGAAAATAATTTTACAATATTTCTGATTAAGTTAATTTTCACATTGCTTTTGTGTTCTTTGTCATCACATGTAGAATGATAAAATTCTGTTTTGCATATTATTAATGAATATGGGGCGTGTTTCTCCATTTGTGTCACTAATAACTCACTATTATCTAATTTCAGAAATGAGTTCAATACTCAGTCTACAAATTATACAGTAACCAACTTCTCCCAATGAACCACAATTCAGTTAAGCTCACAAGCCACCTTTTTCTACACCTGTGTCAAAAATCTGTAACAAGCCAAAGCCTGATGGTCTACTTCAGCTAAGTTGGTTGGACAAAATTTAGAAGTTCATTAGCAAGAAATCTGACCCAGAACCAAGACAGTCATCACATAAATGAAGAAAAGATGAAAACAACAATGTCCTATTGTATAGAACAGGGAACTATATTCAATATCCTGTGATAAGCCATAATGGAAAAGAATATATATATATATAAAACTGAATCACTTTGCTGAACAGCAGAAATTAACACAACATTGTAAATCAGCTATACTTCAGTAAAATTAAAAAAAAAACAATGGATTAAAAAAAAGATGAAATTACACAGTTTAGATCCACATTATCCAATCCCTAGTTTATGGTTGGAGAAGATCATTGATGTGGTAACCCTGCTTCTTATTTATAAAAGACTTTAAAACAATGGGAGCAATCAGTTTTCTGCTTTCAACTTCTGCTGAATATTTAGATGATTACCAAGAAAAATATATTGTAAACACCAGCCTATAGAGAATATTGGGAAAGAAAGTAGTGGTGCCTGGGAAAAATCTAACCTATTGAATTTTGAATAGTGTATGGGCTACCAATTTGGTTACAGTGTTAGGATATTCTGATAAAAGACAACTATTCCTAAGGGATAAACCTGATAGAATCTCACAATAGCTCCATTTGGGCCTTTAAAAAAACTGTTGTCATGTTGTTGCCATGGAAATATTCTCATGATTTACAGGGCTGTGTCACAGCACTTTAATTTATCTATTAGCATTGTGAGAACTTCCTTTAGAAGTGCTCATTTTTATGTGGCTAAGAGGCCAATACAGATATTCTCCAAAGATATCATCATCATGAATCAAATAAAATTAGCATACTAAAGGATTCACATTTAACTGCTGAAAGTGCTCTCTCTGACAAAATCAGTCCATCAGTTAGGGCTTTATTAAACCCTGACTGAGAGCTTAGCATACTGCTAGGTATCCTGGAGCTGTGGATCACCACACCTGCTGCTCACCAAGATCTAATGGGGAGCTTTATCAAGTAAACAAACAGACATGGTCCCAGTCCTGAAGAGTCTCATTGGTAGGTTCTGGCATGAGCCTCCTGGGAATCTGTTTTTATTTTTATTTTTAACCTCCCAGGTGATTCTGATGATTAGTCAGAACTGGGAACTGTTCCTGCCGAGATGGTCAAAGCCTGGTCCCTGGGCCTATATCACCAGCATCACCTGGGAACTTGTTAGGACTATAAATTCTCAACCCCATCCAGCCCTACTATAAATCATAAGCTGGCGATCACCATCTGTGTTTTAACAAGCCTACCAGGTGATTTTGATGCTTGATAAATTTAGAGGATCTTGGCCTTTTCTCCAAACTGAGATGGATGCTCAAGTTCTTTCTTTCTTTGCTGCAGAGCTAAGGAAATAGGACATAGTTTCTCTCCTTGGGGACATAGCAGGCCACTCTACACTTCTCTTCACTCTGAGCATGTCTGAAGAAGTGTGGAGTGAAATAAGCTGCCTCATCCCACTTCTTTGCTGCTTGGGAAGATGATATGTAGAGAGAGGCCCTTTTGTTTTCAAGGAAAATGGAAAGAGGATAACAAATAATAACCAATATGGGGAAATGGCAGAAGTCCTGGGATTTTAAAAAAGCTTTCTGTCCTGGTCCAGGACCTTTTTCCTCCTTTTTTATTCCTGAATATGGAGCTCACACCCTCCCTATTTTCTCACTTCACCTTTAGCAAAGCCATATGACTCTTCACAGTAACTCAAGGCCTAAAAGTAAAATAAAGCCAAGCAATAGATGTCCCCTTTCAGCATAAAAGTTTTCTTTTTACTTTTAATGGAAATCACTCTAAAACAAGTTTTATCCAGTACATTCTGGATTTTCCTTGATCATCTAGTGTTATTATAATGAACATTATTTGTTATATCCTACAACAAACAATGATATCATGGACTATTGAAGATTGAAGACATGTTTGTTAAATAATCCCAGATATCTAGGATTTTTTCCTTGTATTTCTATATTTTTGTCTTTCCTCTCACCCTCAAGCTATCAGAAAACATGTCCAATTATCTTTTTCAATATTGTTCACCTTGCTTCTAATTTTTTGCTTTTGATTTGGAGAGGGGGGCAGCTGGGAAGTCAGAAAACAAGTTTGTTACACTTATGTTTAAAAAAGTGTACAACAAATAGGGAAATTTTATTTTTCAATGATAATACTCAGTGCTAGTGAGGTTGTATTAAAGTTAGTATTTCCTGATATTTCCCATGAAAGTGTTAATTAACATAATCCTTTGGGAAAAGAGTATGGCAATATATGCCAAGATCTTTAAAATATTCATACTCTTTAATATAACATTTTTACTTCCAGAACTAATATAAGAAAATAATTTATCATAAAAGTATTTATCCACAATGGAGCTTGTTGTTTTATCATTTATAATAGGAAAAAGCTGGAAATAAATTGAATATTTAATAGTAGAAGAATGTTGAAGTAAATTATGGAAGCTTTAATCAATGAAATTATAAATATCCAATAAAACTTATAGATACAAAGATTTTGAAATAAGTTTAGTATATGCACATATAACATTAAATGAAAGAGGCAATCCCCTATCCTCTGCAGAGCTTAGAAATAATATAATAATAATGGCTAATTATTTTATATACATTAACTCATTTAAACCTCATAAAAACCCCTGTAAAGTAAGTACTATTATAAACTTCATTTAATAGATGAAGAAACTGTTAGTAAGAGTCTAAGTAAGTTGAAAATAATTGTCAGAGCTGGTATTCAAACCCAAGCAAGGTGGGTCCAAGAGCCTGTGCTTCTAACCACTGGGGCATTAGGTAAGGACATCTCAGTTTATGCTTGCTTAACTAGCACAATTATCCAAGGTGTCCCATTTCATCCTCAGAGGTCCCAATTGAGATGATAGGTCATATGGTTACACTAACTGTAGGTGAACACAGCCATCTCAACAGTGCTCAGAGGATCAGAAACTGTGAGGGTTTTCCAAGACTGAATACATATGGAATCAGAAGAGTGACCCAGAACATGACTGATACAAGGAAGTATATGATCACAAAGGATCAGTGACTAAGGGGGCCTCATGCCTGGAGCCTGTCAAAGCCAGGAGGGGGTCCAGGGGAAACTGGTATGCGGAGTAGTGGGTTACTAGGGCAGGAATAGTGACTTTAGTTATAATAGATTGCAAAAATGGTCACAATTCATCTCCCACCAAGAAGCAGTATCTATTTCCGTCCCTCTTTGAATCTGGGCCAGCCTCATGACTTTCTTTGACCAAAAGGATGTGACAGAAGTGACACTGTGTGAGTTCTGAACACTGCTACCATGTGAACAAGCCTGGGCTAGCCGGGTGAAGATGAGAGATCACATGGAGAAGAACCAAGGTGCCCCAGCCAAGAGCCAGCCACTGGTCAGACATGGAAGTGAGGCCACTTAGGACCAGCCAACTGATGGCATATTCAGCAGCTGACTACAAATGCATGAACAGGAGCACAGAATGACTGTCCATGGAGACCAAACTGCTGACCCACAGAATTGTGAGCTGAATAACTTGTTGTTATTTTAAGCCACTGACATTTGGAGTGCTTCGGGATGCAGCAAAAGCTAACTAATATGCCAGGAAACCCTTGCAAATATCTCCAGCTTCCACTCTTCAGAGGTCTAGGCAGTGTTTCTTTGGGCAGGAGCAACACTTGGGATAGGGGCAGTGATTTGTGTGTCTAAAGTCACCTGGGATAAAATGAAGATCACTGAGTCCAGAAAAATCAGCCATGAAAAATCTTACCCAATAAGGTGTGTTTGGTCCCTTCTTTCAAAAGATAAATAATGTATGTTGCAAAATATGACAAGAGTAAGTTTTGCCAAATTTCTAAGAGAAGTCTTTCTTTATCCAGAAATTATTCTTTTTCATTATTTAATGCAGCTGCTGAAGAGAGGCCTGCTCATCAGGACTGCTCCTCCATGTAACTCACATGCTAGAATTACAACTGAATGTTATCACAGCCTGTATAAAAAAATAAATAAAATAAAATTCAAAAATGAAAAAAACATGATGGAAAAAATTATATTATTATGACAAAACAATATTTTTATAATATAATAATATTACATAATAATATATAATATATAATAATAAATGAAATATATATTATTATATTGTACATATATTATATATTATATTTATATTAATAAATTACATATCATACATATATAATATATACAATGTAATAATACTATTTATATTATATATAATATATTAATATTATATTAAAGTATAATATATAATATTATATAATTTATATATCATTATGTAATACATAATATATCAGATAATAATATATAATATTATTACATAGTATAATATATTATATATTATAATATATACATTATATAATACATTATATTTATAATATATATTATATATTATTATATATCTGCATTTCTGAATGGTATCTTCCCTGCCTGTCTTTCGTTATCCCCTGATTATACCCAAACATTTGTGCACTGCCTGCTAAGTGCCTGGCTGTGTGCCCAGCGCAGTGGGGGATACAGAGTCCAGAGGCACGGTCTTGGCCCTCAAGGGACTCACCAGTGGGGCAGTAATGAGACTTCTGAGAGGTGCACAAGGAATGTTCCAGATTATCAGTGTGCAGGCGGGCAGAGCACATGGGATCTGGAGTCAGAACTGAGTTCAGAATCTGGCTTTGAAAACATTTCCTAGTTGTGATCCTGGGCCAGTCACACAGCCTCTCTGAGCCTCAGTTTGCCCACCTGTAACATGGGGATAGTAATACTTCAGTGGTTTGAGGATTAAATAATTCGAGGCATATAAGGTACTTAGCAGAGTGTCTACTAGAGGGTAACCATTTTTAATACCAATTAGGTTAGGCGCTTTTTTTTTGTAGCTTTGGTGTAGAGTTCTGAATTTTGACAAGTTCATGGTCATGTAACCAGTACCACAAACAAGATACACATTATTCTATGACCTCCCTCCAGATTCCCTTGTCTTATCCCTTTGTGGTAAACCCTCCCCCTACTCTTTTTCTTTGTGATAATTTATTCTCTTAGTTTTTGCAACAGCTTTCTTGAGATGTAATTCACACACTGTACAGTTCACTTATTTAAAGTGTACAGTTCTGTGGTTTTGCAGTACCTTCACAGAATTGTACAACCATCACCACAATTTTAGGACAGTTTCATCACTGCCACAAGAAACCCTGGATGCTTTAGCGGTCACAGTCCTTTCCTGTTAGCTCTCCCCTCCTCCCCTGCCCCAGCCCCTGACAAACACTAACCTACTTTCTATGGATTTGCCTATTCTGGACACTTCATATAAATGGAATCATACACTAAAAAAATATATATATATATATATATATATATATATATATAATATATAAAATTATATTACATAAAATATTGTATATAATATATAATTATACATTATACAAATATATACAATATTATATGTAAATATAGTGTATTATAATTACATGTAAATATTATATATTACATATATATATTTAGTATTATACATATATAATATGTAAAGCTAAATCACTAAACTGTCTATATATTTTATATGTCTAAAAATCACTATATATACACATTCTATTTTCATATTCTTTTCCATTATGGTTTACCACAGGATATATAATATAGGCCCCTGTGATATATAGTATGACCTTGTTGTTTATCTATTTTATATGTAATAATTTGCATCTGCTAATTTCAAACTCCAAATCCATCCCTCCCCACCCCCTCCTTTTGGCAATCACAAGTCTGAACTCTATGTCTGCAAGTCTGTTTTTGTTTCCTAGATAAGTTCATTTGTGTCATATTTTAGATTCCACACATAAGTTGTGTCATATGGTATTTGTCTTTCTCTTTCTGACTTACTTCATTTAATATGATAATCTCTAGGTCCATCCATGTTGCTGCAAATGGCATTATTTTATTCTTTTTTATGGCTGAGTAGTATTCCATTGTAATTTATGTACCATATCCTGTTTATCCATTCATCTGTTGATGGATCTGTACATTGTTTCCATATCTTGGATATTATAAATAGTGCTGCTATGAACATAAGGGCGCATGTGTCTTTTCAAATTATAGTCTTGTCCAGATATATGCCCAGGAGTAGGATTGTAGGATCATATGAAAATGCTATGTTTATTTTTTTGAGGAACAGTCATACCGTTTTTCATGGTGGCTGCACCAATTTACATTCCCACTAACAGTGTAGGAGGTGGAACCCTTCTTGAAGAACCAAGAAGATATTGTGGAGGTAGGGATGCCTCACATGAGACTTAAGCTTGATTGTGAGTGAGCCAGACAAAAAAAGAGGAGGGGAAAGTCTTCAGGCCAGGGGTCTAATGTGTGCAAAGTCTCCCAAATGAGGGAGAGCTTAGCCAGTCCAGGGAATCACTGTTCAGCTTGGCTGGAGGACAACATTCTATCAGGAGAATAAGAAGCAGTAAGGGGGGCTTCCCTGGTGGTGCAGTGGTTTGAGAGTCTGCCTGCTGATGCAGGGGACACAGGTTCATGCCCCGTTCTGGGAAGATGCCACATGCCGTGGAACGGCTGGGCCCGTGAGCCATGGCCGCTAAGCCTGCGCTCTCGGAGCCTGTGCTCCACAACGGAAGAGGCCACAACAGTGACAGGCCCGTGTACCGCAAAAAAAAAAAAAAAAGAAGCAGTAAGAGTACAGAGGGCCCCTCTCCAAAATGTCCTGTGAGTTTTCTCATGAACTTTGGGCCTTTTGAAAAGAAAAACGGTGGGCCATTTAAATATTTTCAATGGAGGATGGGGCAAGAATGAAGGTAAAAAGGCCAGTTTGAGAGTATTGCCATAAACTAGATGACAGGTGCTGATGATATAAGCTCTCGTTATGTGAGTAGGTAAGTAAAAAACAATGAATGAATGAATGATATTAAAGAGACAGGTTTTGGAGATTTACTCTGTGTGTGTGTGTGTGTGTGTGTGTGTGTGTGTGTGTGTGTGTGTGTGTTTGTGTGTGTGTTAGGGATGGGGACAGCTAATCAAGAGAAGTTGAGGATTACTGGCAGGTTTCCTATCCATCCCCCAAAAAGAAAATTACCCAGAAGAGCAGTGTTGAGTGTGTGCCGAAGTCAAGGTCGGACATATTGGGTTTGAGGGCCCCTGTGGCAGCTGTTTAATAGGCATTTAGATTTATGAATCTGGAGTCAGGTGAGAGATTTGAGCTGAGAAAGCTTTGGGAATCATCCCCACATAGACGGTGATTGACCCCACGGGTCCTTCCCTTCCACGTCTGAAAATCTGTCAAAGGACAGAGGAAGAGGGGATCCCATTTTCCTCAAAGTAACCTGTACTTCCTCCTCCGAACTTCCTTCACTGATGCCTAAGGTGGCAGGAGCACCTTCTGAGAAGTGCGTTCACCTTCGCAGGCAAGCCAACACCCAAGGCCTGGGGCTTCAGGGGCCTCAAGAGGGGGCAGAGCGCCTCCCAACAACCATGCAGACTTCCTCCACTGGAGGTCAGATCAGCAGTTTCTAGAACTACCAAGTCTTCCGAAACCTGTTACTTGGTAGAAGATCAGACAGCCAGGTGCAAAGCTACATCCCTGGAGAAGTGCCATCCCTGTGCCAGAGCCGTGGCGGGAGAGGCCAGGAGCCTGGAGCGAAGGCACGGGGCTGTCAGGGTCGGGAGGTGCTGGGGTCCAGGGGACCCAGGGCTCTGGTTGCCTCCCCGGGGAAGAGCCACCACTCCAGAGAGAGAGGGCCTGCGGCTCCAACAAAGGCAGAGCAGGAAGGGACGTCTGGGAAAAGGTGTCCGAAGGGCTATGGTGGCAGAAGCAATGGCAGGAGCGACTTCTGACCCTCCCCACTCCTCCCCAGCAATGGAGCCTGGTGCTGGGGCCCTGGGGATCCCAGGTTCTTGAGCTGGTAATGGATGTCTCCTTTCTGCTACTGTAAGCTTGCAGCCCTGATTTTCGTTCCTGGAAGAAACTTCTGCTCCATCTTGTCAGGGATCCTAGTGGCCAGTGAATTCTGATTCCTAGAAGAGTTCAGTTCCAAAGGGCACATGTTCTCCAGTGGTAAGTGTTATTTGGAGAACCTTCAACCCTACAATAAATTAACTTCAATTTAGGATATTTTCTTGTATATCTGTTAGAAGCAGTTTTGCTACTGTAAATGTGATCTCTGTTGAGGGAAGATTCTCCCTAGGATGAAGAAAACAGTTGAAAATGTAGAGTAAAACAAAATGAAATGAACAAACCCCTTTCATTAGCTGGTCCTACGCATTGTTCAGGCTATACACAGTGAACTTCACAGCATCAAAGGTGGCAGGAAACACACTTGCTTCTGCATGCAGATACTTATATCCCTTACATCTTAGGTACCCTTAAATTGGCACTGACGCATGAATGTTGAATGAATTTTGTACCTGCTCTAGCCTTGCCACAGGGGTCACTAGGGCAAACAGGTCAGACCTTTTTATTCTGGACATAGCTGGCCTTGGCACGTTCCCTTATCTGCCCACAGAGTACTCCCATGAGCCAGGCATGGTGGTAGTTGTCGAGATCTGCCGAAGGAAAAGACTGCCGTTCAATATCTAAACAAAAAGCCAAATGTAATACTTACTGAAGCACAGTGTCTTCCAGCAAAGCAAGGAGTTGATTTTATACAGGATTTGGGAAGTGTGGTATTGAGGGATTAGTGGACTTCCAAGGGGCAGGAGTGGGCTGATGCTAGCTGTGAAAACCTGCTTGAGTTTTTTTTTTGTGTATGGTGTTAGGGAGTGTTCTAATTTCATTCTTTTACATGTAGTTGTCTAGTTTTCCCAGCACCACTTATTGAAGAGGCTGTCTTTCCTCCATTGTATATTCTTGCATCCATTATAAAAAATAAGGTGGGCATATGTGTGTGGGTTTATCTCTGGGCTTTCTATCCTGTTCCATTGATCTATATTTCTGTTTTTGTGCCAGTACTGTACTTTCTTGATTACTGTTGCTTTGTAGTATAGTCTGAAGTCCAGGAGCCTGATTCCTCCAGCTCCGTTTTTCTTTCTCAAGATTGCTTTGGCTATTCGGGGTCTTTTGTGTTTCCATACAAATTGTGAAATTTTTTGTTCTAGTTCTGTGAAAAATGCCAGTGGTAGTTTGATAGGGATTGCATTGAATCTGTAGATTGCTTTGGGTAGACTAGTCATTTTCGCAATGTTGATTCTTCCAATCCCAGAACATGGTATATCTCTCCACATGCTTGTATCATCTTTAATTTCTTTCATCAGTGTCTTATAGTTTTCTGCATACACGTCTTTTGTCTCCCTAGGTAGGTTTATTCCTAGGAATTTTATTCTTTTTGTTGCAATGGTAAATGGGAGTGTTTCCTTAATTTCTCTTTCAGATTTTTCATCATTAGTGTATAGGAATGAAAGAGATATCTGTGCATTAATTTTGTATCTGTTACTTTACCAAATTCATTGATTATCTCTAGTAGTTTTCTGGTAGCATCTTTAGGATTCTCTATGTATAGTATCATGTCATCTGCAAACAGTGACAGGTTTACTTCTTCTTTTCCAATTTGCATTCCTTTTATTTCTTTTTCTTCTCTGATTGATGTGGCTAAAACTTCCAAAACTATGTTGAATAATAGTGGTGAGAGTGGACAACCTTGTCTTGTTCCTGATCTTAGTGGAAATGCTTTCAGTTTTTCACCATTGAGGATGATGTTGGCTGTGGGTTTGTCATATATGGCCTTTATTATGTTGAGGTAAGTTCCCTCTATGCCTACTTTGTTGAGGGTTTTTATCATAAATGGGTGCTGAATTTTGCTGAAAAATTTTTCTGCATCTATGGAGATGATCATATGGTTTTTTCCCCTTCAATTTGTTAATATGGTATATCACATTGATTGATTTGCATATATTGAAGAATCCTTCCATCCTGGGATAAACTCCACTTGATCATGGTGTATGATCCTTTTAATGTGTTGTTGGATTCTGCTTGCTAGTATTTTGTTGAAGATTTTTGCATCTATGTTCATCAGTGATATTGGCCTGTATTTTTCTTTCTTTGTGACATCCTTGTCTGGTTTTCGTATCAGGGTGATGGTGACCTCATAGAATGATTTTGGGATTGCTCCTCGCTCTGCTATATTTTCAAAGAGTTTGTAAAGGATAGGTGTTAGCTCTTTTCTAAATGTTTGATAGAATTCACCTGTGAAGACATCTGGTCCTGGGCTTTTGTTTGTTGGAAGATTTTTAATCACAGTCTCAATTTCAGTGTTTGTGATTGGTCTGTTTATATTTCCTGCTTCTTCCTGGTTCAGTCATGGAAGGTTGTCCCTTTCTAAGAATTTGTCCATTTCTTCCAGATTGTCCATTTTATTGGCATGGAGTTGCTTGTAGTAATCTCTCAGGATCTTTTGTATTTCTGCAGTGTCAGTTGTTACTTCCCCTTTCTCATTTCTAATTCTATTGTTTTGAGTCTTCTCCCTTTTGTTCTTGATGAGTCTGGCTAATGGCTTATCAATTTTGTTTAGCTTGTCAAAGAACAAGCTTTTAGTTTTATTGATCTTTGCTATTGTTTCCTTCATTTCTTTTTCGTTTATTTCTGCTCTGATCTTTATGACTTCTTTCCTTCTGCTAACTTTCGGGTTTTTTGGTTCTTCTTTCTCTAATTGTTTTACGTGTAAGGTTAGGTTGTTTATTTGAGATGTTTCTAGTTTCTTGAGGTAGGATTGTATTGCTATAAACCTCTCCTTAGAAATGCTTTTGCTGCATCCCATAGATTTTGGGTCGTTGCATTTTCATTGTCATTTTTTTCTCGGTATGTTTTGATTTCCTCTTTGATTTCTTCAGTGATCTCTTGGTTATTATGTAGTGTATTGTTTAGCCTCCATGTGTTTGTATTTTTTACAGATTTTTATTCCTGTAATTGATATCTAGTCTCATAGCGTTGTGGTCGGATAAGATACTTGATACAATTTCAATTTTCTTAAATTTACCAAGGCTTGATTTGTTACCCAAGATATGATCTATCCTGAAGAATGTTCCATGAGCACTTGAGAAGAAAGTGTATTCTGTTGTTTTTGGATGGAATGTCCTATAAGTATCAATTAAGTCCATCGTGTTTAATGTATCATTTAAAGCTTGTGTTTCCTTATTTATTTCCAGTTTGGATGATCTGTCCATTGGTGAAAGTGGGGTGTTAAAGTCCTCTACTATGAATGTGTTAATGTCAATTTCCCCTTTTATGGCTGTTAGTATTTGCCTTATGTACTGAGGTGCTCCTATGTTGGGTGCATAAATATTTACAATTGTTATGTCTTCTTCTTGGATTCATCCCTTGGTCATTTTGTAGTGCCCTTCTTTGTCTCTTTTAATAGTCTTTATTTTAAAGTTTATTTTGTCTGATATGAGAATTGCTACTTCAGCTTTCTTTTGATTTCCATTTGCATGGAATATCTTTTTTCCATTCCTTCACTTTCAGTCTGTATGTGTCCCTAGGTCTGAAGTGAGTCTCTTGTAGACAGCGTATATATGGGTCTCGTTTTTGTATCCATTCAGCCAGTCTATGTCTTTTGGCTGGAGCATTTAATCCATTTACATTTAGTAATTATCAATATGTATGCTTCTATTGCCATTTTCTTAATTGTTTTGGGTTTGTTTCTGTAGGTCTTTTTTATTCCCTTTCTCTTTCTCTTTTGTTCTCTTCTCTTGCAGTTTGATGGTCATCTTTAGTGTTGTGTTTGGGTTGCTTTTTATTTTGTGTGTGTGTATCAATTGTAGTTTTTGGGTTTGCTCTTCCCATGAGGTTTAGATATAGCAGTCTATATATGTAAAAGGTCATTCTACATTGCTGGTCTCTTTCCTGCCTAGAGAAGTTCCTTTAGTATTTGTTGCAGAGCTGAATTTGGTGATGCTGAATTCTCTTAGCTTTTGCTTGTCTGTCTGTAAAGCTCTTGATTTCTTCATCAAATCTGAATGAGAGCCTTGCTGGGTGGAGTATTCTTGGTTGTAGCTTCTTCCCTTTCATCACTTTATTTATTTATTTATCTATCTATCTATCTATCTATTTATTTATTGGCTGCATTGGGTCTTTGTTGCTGCACCTGTGCTTTCTCTAGTTGTGGTGAGCAGGGGTTACTCTTTGTTGCAGTGTGTGGTGTTCTCATTTCAGTGCTTTCTCTTGTTGCAGAGCATGGGCTTCAGTAGTTGCAGCACATGGGCCCAGTAGTTGTGGCTCGCAGGATCTAGAGCGCAGGCTCAGTAGTTGTGGCGCACAGGCTTAGTTGCTCTGCAGCATGTGACTTCTTCCCAAACCAGGGCTCAAACCCATGTTCCCTGCACTGGCAGGTGGATTCTTAACCACTGACCCACCAGGGAAGTCCCTTTCATCACTTTAAATATATTGTTCCATACCCTTTTGGCCTGAAGAGTTTCTGCTGAGAAATTAGCTGATAGCCTTGTGGGAGTTCCATTTTATGTTAATTGTTGTTTTTCCCTTGTTGCTTTTAATATTTTTTCTTTATCTTTAATTTTTGTCAGCTTGATTACTATGTGTCTCAGCCATATTCCTCCTTGGGTTTATCTTGCCTGGGACTGTCTGTGCTTCCTGGACTTGGGTGACTGTTTCCTTTCTCATGTTAGGGAATTTTTCAGCTGTTATCTCTTCAAATATTTTCTGAGGTCCTTTTTCTCTCTTATCCTTCTGGAACCCCTATAATATGAATGTTGGTGTGTTTAATGTTGTCCCACAGGTCTCTTAGACTGTCTTCACTTTTTTTGTTTCTTTTTTCTTTATTCTGTTCCATGGCAGTGATTTCCACCATTGTGTCTTCCAGATCATTTATCTGTTCTTCTGTCTCAGTTATTCTGCTCTTTTTTTTTTTTAATTGTTTGCTTTTTTTTGTTTTTTAAAAAAATTATTTATTTTTTGTTTTATTTTATTTTTGGCTGCACTGCATCTTCATTGCTGCCTGTGGGCTTTCTCTAGTTGCAGGGAGCAGGGGCTACTCTTCATTGCAGTGCGTGGGCTTCTCATGGCGGTGGCTTCTCTTGTTGCAGAGCATGAGCTCTAGGCACGCAGGCTCAGTAGTTGTGGCACACGGGCTCACTAGTTGTGACCCATGAGCTCTAGAGCGCAGGCTCAGTAGTTGTGACGCACAGGCTTAGTTGCTCCGTGGCATGTGGGATCTTCCCGGACCAGGGCTTGAACCCATGTCCCCTGCATTGGCAGGAGGATTCTTAACCACTGCGCCACCAGAGAAGCCCAGTTATTCTGCTCCTGATTCCTTTTAGTGTATTTTTCATTTCAGTTATTGTATTATTCATCTCTGTTTGTTCTTTAGTTCTTCTACATCTTTGTTAAACATTTCTTGCATCTTCTCAGTCCTTGCCTCCATTCTTTTCCCAAGATCCTGGGTCATCTTCACTATCATTATTCTGAATTCTTTTTCTTGAAGGTTGCCTATTTCCACTTCACTTAGTTGTTTTTCTGGGGTTTTACCTTGTTCCTTCATCTGGGACATATTCCTCTGCCACTTCATTTTGTCTAACTTTCTGTGATTGTGGTTTTCTTTCTGAAGGCTGTGGGATTGTCCTTCTTGTCTCTGCTGTCTGCCCTCTGGTCTATGAGGCTCTCTAACAGGCTTGTGCAAGTTTCCTGAGGGGAGGGACTGGTGGTGGGTGGAGCTGGGTCTTGTCCCTCTGGTGGTCAGGACCATGCTTAGTAAAACTTTAACCCACTTGTCTGTTGAAGCGTGGGGCTGTATTCTCACCCTGTCTGTTTTTTGGCCTGAGGTGACCCAGCACTGGAGCCTACAGGCTGTAGGGTGGGGTTGATGGTGGCCTCTGGGAGGGCTCACACCATTGAGTACTTCCCAGAACTGCTGCTGCCAGTGTCTTTGTCCCCACACTGTGTCATGGCTACCCCCTGCCTCTGCAGTAGACCCTCCAATATTAGCAGGTAGTTCTGGCCCAGTTTCTTATGGGCTCACTTCTTTTGTCCTGTGGATCCTCGTGTACATGAGACTATGTGTGCACCGTCCAAGAGTGGAGTTTCTGTTTCTCCCAGTCCCGTGGATGTCCTGTGATCAAACCCCACTGGCCTTCAAAGCCAGATTCTCTGGAGACTCTTCCTCCCCAGGTTGGGAAGCCTGATGTGGGGCTCAGAGCTTTCACTCCTGTGGGATAATTTCTGTGGTATAATTGTTTTCCAGTTTGTGGGTTGCCCACCTGGCTGGTATGGGATTTGATTTTATTGCAGTTGTGCCCCTCCTACCATCTCATTGTGGCTTCTTCTTTGTCTTTGGATGTAGGTTATCTTTTTTGGTAGGTTCCAGTATTTTTTTGTCAATGGTTGTTCAGCAGTTAGTTGTGATTTTTGTGTTTTTGTAAGAAGGGGGTGAGCTCACGTCTTTCTGCTCTGCTATCTTGAGCTAATCTTATTATTATTCCCTTTTAGAGGTAGTAAATCTAAAGTTCTAAGAATATAACTTACACTTAGCTACTGTTCTTATCTACCTGTGTCTGAACGTAAATCTGTTTCTTAGAAGAAAATTACATCAGTGAAGAAGCATTTAAGTGAAGTTCATTTAGTCTCTGGCCCCCACTCCCCCCACAATGTTGTTTAACTTGTTAGCTGTTAGGCATTTTGAAAAAACTATTAGGAAGGTTTTAAAAGTCTACATCTTTTTTTCTCTTTCCTATTAAAATCAACACGTTGTTTATTTCCCTTTCTTTTCCACAGCCTAAGAATAATTTCACTGCCAACCTACAGGAAGAGAACATACATTCTCTCAGGATTCCTCCTGAGATTAAGGTAAATATTCTTATTTTTGAAACAGGTAATTTAGTGAGTTTATTCTGGCACAGACATCTGTTTTAAATAAAGCTTTAATTAAAGCTGCATGGTTTCAAAGAGGTTAGTTTCCAACAGACTGAAAAATATCAACACTGTGATGAGTGTGAAACAGATGTAGGGACATTTGGACCACATAACAAGAAGCTCAATTTTGCGGAGGTAGAGCTTGCTCACCCCATTTTTGCCTGATTTTAATTCCAAACAAAAAGAATACAAGGAAAGCACTTCCAGTTGGGCAGCTGGTAGGGGACACTGGAAAGGGAAGTAGGGAAGTGACATAGAAAAAGTGAGGCAGCTAATGAAAGGTACATTTTTTAAAAATTATTTATTTATTTATTTATTTATTTTGGGCTGCATTGGGTCTTTGTTGCTGCATGTGGGCTTTCTCTAGTTGCACCAAGCAGGGACTACTCTTTGTTGCGGTGTGCGGTCTTCTCATTGCAGTGGCTTCTCTTGTTGCAGAGCATGGGCTCTAGGTGCACAGGCTTCAGTAGTTGCTGCACGCAGGCTCAGCAGTCATGGCGCATGGGCTTAGCTGCTCTGAAGCATGTGGGATCTTCCTGGACCAGGGCTCGAACCCGTGTCCCCTGTATTGGCAGGCAGATTCTAAACAACTGACCCACCAGGGAAATCCTGAAAAGTACATTATTAAGCTAGCTATCTTGTGGAAAATCTCTGAGAGATAGTGCAACATACCAACCTCAGAATTGTCCCACCCAAGGGAAGAACGAGCTGAAAAGTCATGGGTGAAGGCTGACCCTTGTGTGTGTGTGTGGAGGGGTGTGTGAATGAAAAATATTGCCTGCCATATCAGTAAATAAAGCTAGTCATCACATTACAGCTGCCCCTGAGTTCCCTCAGAGAAATAGGATGTCCACCATCTAGCAGTCAACTGCTGCAGCCACCCTTGACATTGCACCCCGAGGAGACTCAGGATGAGAAAACACAGGATACTGGTCCCAGATAGCTCAGGTGCATATCAAAGGAATGATTTTAGTGAGCCCAGACTCTTGCATCTTCCCACACATAGAAAAGCACTAAATTCCTTAACTTGAGATATCTGGTTTACTTTAATTAACAGTAATCTTTTGATGTTTTGTCTACCTGGTCTTTGTTGCAAAAACTCTTATATATCCTGGCTTCTCCCTTGCTTCTTCAGAGCAGTCTCTCAGAGTGATTGGAGATGTTGTGTCCTAGGCTTGAAGTCCTCAGTTTTGTCCGCCAAATAAAACATAACTCAATTTTTAGACTGTGCACGTTTTTCAGTTGAGGAGGTGGGAGAGGGAGAGTAATTTTCTATGCTTTTGACCCTTCTTCATCTCCCCAGCTCTGCAATCCTACAGGGAACCATCTGCAGTTGTGGTTGGGGGAGGATGAACCCTCAGGCATAAGGATGTAGATATTGACAGTTGGAAGTCACAGAACTCACTGACAGGTCTGTGGAATGTGAGCTGGGCTCAGGTGGCAAATGCTGCACATATTGATGAGGGTGAGTTCATTGCTGATGGGGATCCAAATGCTACTGCTTCTATGGACGGCAATTTGGAGACACCTATCAAAAGCACAATTTAGTAATTCTACTTCAAGAGATTTCCCCTCCAGATACACTCACAAGTGTGCAAGATGACATATGAATAAGGCTATTAATATAGTGAAAAATGCAAGGTGCAGCAGTGTTTGTATGCAAATATTTGGCTAAAAAATGGTGGTTGTGGGAGAATATATATGTGTATTTGTTGTACGTGTATAAAATTCTTTGGAAAGATACATAAGAAATAGTTAACACTGGTTGCCTTGGAGGAAGGGAACAGAGGATAAGAGTAAAGGGAGATTTTTTTCCTCCTTTAGAGTTGGCTGTATTGCATTAGCTATTGAAAAATAAATTTTAAATAATTTACAAAGAACATTTTACCTTTCTTTGAAACTCAAGAGTACTTGGGAAACTTTATTAAACTACATACCATTTTTATTTTTATATTTTCAAACTTTTTATTTTATATTGGAGTATAGTTGATTAACAATGTTGTGTTAGTTTCAGTTGTACAACAAAGTGATTCAGTTTTATATATATATATATACATATATATATACATATATATATGTATATATATACATACATATATCTATTCTTTTTCAAATACTGTACGTTCAGAACATTTTATCTTGAGGGCAGTAGGGAGCTACTGAAATTTTGTTTTGATCTTTCATTGATGATAGAATGACATGAACAGATACGTTAGGACAGACTGGCAGTTAGGAGGGATGCAGGATTTAGGACATTTAATGACTGGGTAAAGTAGGAACAAAAGTTTAGTTGCCAGGGCTAAGGCTCCAAACAATCAGGGAATATTATTTAGTCGTTAACCTCTCAGGCAATGTACTTGAGTAGATAAGGGACTCAGTCCAAGGTAAAAAGTAATTGGATATCTGTTCTTACTGTGTTTTCTTAGATTCTATATGTTTATCCTATATTCATTAATCACAGCCAAAGTGTTTACCTTTCTCCCAAAATTCAGCTTGTCTGGAACTTACACACATTCTTATCTAACCCTCATGTACCAAGCCAACATTTCCCCTGCCCTAAATTTTCCCACAGCAACTAGAGATCACCCGTGTAACCAAAAGCCCACTGAAATTAATCAAAGTAGCCAATCCTAAACTGTTTACTCTGCTCTACCTTGCCTTTCCTGCAGAAACCCCACTTAAGGCTCTGGCCTGTGCCTTCCCCTTGCTCCTGCTTTGGCCTTCTTATCAAACCTGGTGCTTACCATGTGGTGATGCCCCTCCTCTCAGAAAATGCAGGTAACACAAATCTTTTCAATGCACTGACCTCTCCATGTTATCACTCAGTCATCTCTGTAAATTAAAATCCCAAGGGTACAAATAAGACAGTGTCCAATTTTGGATAATAAACACTACTTGGGGGAAATTTTCATGTGTAGGAGAATGCAGGGTATCTTAGACTGTCTTCTAGTCCAGTCTGTTCTTAGGAAATCTGAGAATCTATGATAAACTGAGAAAATAAATGAAGTAACGAAATGGAGAGAACAAGATTTCTTTGTGGCCCAGTTACAGAATTAAATGGAGGTGGGAGAAGGTTTCTCAGATAAGGAAGAATAAAAGACCTAGGAATGACTGAATTATACTGCCCGGCAGCCAAGACAGTTCCATATGCAATAAAACATAAGTTCATGTCCCCCCGGGAGAAATCTACATGGTTAGGGCCATCTTTTGTCTTCTAGACGTCCAATGCTCTCTGCCACAAGAGTATATAAATTTCCACTTATGACAAACTAAACCCAGAGCCCTTAAAAGACAAAACAAAACAGAACAGAACACCTTTATTAGGATATAATTCACATACCATATGTATTAGTTTCCTAGGGCTGCCATAACAAATTACAGTACCACAAACTAGGTGGCTCTGGACAAAAGAAATTTATTCTCTCACAGTTCTGGAGACCAGAAGTGTGAAATCAAAATCAAGGTGTCAGCAAGGCCATGGTTGCTCCAAAGGCTCTGGGGAAGATTCCTTTGTCTCTCCCTAGTTTCTGGTGGCTGTCAGCAATCCTTGCTGTTCGTTAATTTTTACCTCCATGGTTTCAATCAATGTCTCTGTCCTGACATGACATTCTTTCTTTTTTACAGTTATATACATCTATATACTTTTTCAGATTATTCTCCATTATAGGTTATTACAAGATATTGAATATAGTCCCCTGTGCTTTACAGTAAATCCTTGTTGCTTATTTATTTTATGAACAGTAGTTTGTATCTGTTAATCCTATACTTAATTTATCCCTTCCCCACTCCCTTCCCCTTTGGTAATAACAAGTTTGTTTTCTATCCCTGTGAGTCTGTTTCTGTTTTGTAAATAAGTTCACTTGTATCATTTTTTAAGATTCCACATATAGTAGAATACCATATGTGACAGCATATGATAGCATATGATATTTGTCTTTCTCTGTCTGACTTCACTAAGTATAATATTCTCTACATCCATCCACATTGCTACAAATGGCAATATTTCATTCTTTTTTGTGGCTGAGTAACATTCCATTATATATATCTATATACATACCACATTATGTGTGTATGTGTATAATGTATGTGT
>NW_006779068.1:276241-310800 GCF_000442215.2 Lipotes vexillifer | reverse complement strand
TATATATATATATATATATATATATATATATATATATATATATATATATATATATATATATATACCACATCTTCTTAAGCACTTGGGTTGATTCCATGTCTTGGCTATTGTAAATAGTTATGCTATGAACGTTGGGGTGCATGTATCTCTGAATTAGAGTTATCAACTTTTCTGCATATATGCCCAGGAGTGGAATTGCTGGATCATATGGTAGCTCTATTTTTAGTTTTTTTAAAAAATTTTTTTAAATTTATTTTTGGCTGTGTTGGGTCTTCGTTTCTGTGCGAGGGCTTTCTCTAGTTGCAGAGAGCAGGGGCCACTCTTCATTGCAGTGCGCGGGCCTCTCACTGTCGCGGCCTCTCGTTGCGGAGCACAGGCTCCAGATGCGCAGGCTCAGTAGTTGTGGCTCACAGGCCTAGTTGCTCCGCGGCATGTGGGATCTTCCCAGACCACAGCTCGAACCCGTGTCCCCTGCATTGGCAGGCAGATTCGCAGCCACTGCGCCATGAGGGAAGCCCCTATTTTTAGTTTTTAAAGGAACCTCTATATTGTTTTCCATAATGGCTATGCCAATTTACATTCCCAACAGTGTAGGAGAGTTCCCTTTTCTCCACACCCTCTCCAGCATTTATTGTTTGTAGATTTTTTGATGATAGCCATTCTGACCAGTGTGAGGTGATATATATATTCTTCTTCATATTCGTTTCCATTATGGTTTATCACAGGATATTGAATATAGTTCCCTGTGCTATACAGTATGACCTTGTTTTTTCCATCCTATTTATAATAGTTTGCATCTGCTAATCTCAAACTTCCTATCCATCCCTTCCCCACCTCCCCTCTCCCTTATCAATCACAATTCTGTTCTCTATATCTGTGAGTCTGTTTCTGTTTAGTAGATGTGTTCTTTTGGGTCATATTTTAGATTCCACATATAAGTGATACCATATGGTATTTGTCTTTCTCTTTCTGACTTACTTCACTTAGTATGATAATCTCTAGGTCAATCCATGTTGCTGAAAATGGCATTATTTAATTCTTTCTTTATGTCTGAGTAATAGTCCATGGTATTATATATATGTGTGCGCGTGTGTGTGTGTGTATGTGTGTGTGTGTGTATATATCTATATCTATATCTATATCTATATACCCCCACATTTATATGTACCACATTTTTATTCTTTTAATCTGTCCATGGATATTTTGGTTGTTTCCCTGTCTTGGCTATCATAAATAGTACTGCTATGAACATATGGGTGCATGTACCTTTTCCAATTAGAGTTTTGTCTGAGTGTATGCTCAGGAACAGTATTGCTGGATCATATGGCAATTCTATTCTTAGGTTTGTTTTTCTTTTAACATCTTTATTGGAGTATAATTGCTTTACAGTTGTGTGTTAGTTTCTGCTTTATAACAAAGTCAATCTGCTATACATATACATATATCCCCATATCTCCTACCTCTTCTGTCTCCCTCCCACCCTCCCTATCCCACCCCTCTAGGTGGTCACAAAGCACTGAGCTGATCTCCCTGTGCTATGTGGCTGCTTCCCACCAGCTATCTATTTTACATTTAAAAATGTGGAATGCTTCACGAATTTTCATGTCATCCTTGCACAGGGGCCATGCTAATCTCTGTATCATTGCGATTTTAGTATATGTGCTGTGGAAGCGTGCACTATTCTTAGTTTTTTAAGGAACCTCCATTTTTTTTCCATAGTGGCTGCACCAGTTTACATTCTCACCAACAGTGGAGGAGGGTTCCCTTTTCTCCACACCCGCTTCAGCATTTGTTATTTGTAGAAAAAGGTTTTAAGTTTGATTAGGACCCATTTGTTTATTTTTGCTTTTATTTCTTTTGCTTGGGAGACTGATCTGAGAAAATGTTGCTACAATTTATGTCCGAGAATGTTTTGGCTATGTTCTCTTCTAGGGGTTTTATGGTGTCATGTCTTTTATTTAGGTCTTTAAACCATTTTGAGTTTGTTTTCATATATGGTGTGAGAGACTGTTCTAATTTCATTGATTTACATATATCTGTCCAGCTTTCCCAACACGATTTGCTAAAGAGACTGTCTCTTTTCCATTATATTCTTGCCTCCTTTGCTGTCGATTAATTGGCTGTAGGTGTGTAGGGTTATTTCAGGGCTCTCTGTTCTCTTTCATTGATCTAAATGTCTGTTTTTGTGCCAAAACTACACTGTTTGATTACTGTAGCTTTGTAGTATAGTCTGAAGTTTGGGAGGGTTATGACTCCTGCTTTGTTCTTTTTCCTCAGGATGGCTTTGGCAATCCTGTGTCTTCTTCTTCTTCTTCTTTTTTTTTTTTTTGTCATCGAGGCCCAGAGAGCCCTTCAAAACATATTTCTTTATTTACCTGCCATGGATAAACTTTGAGACACTGCGGACACCCCCAAATTATATGCTAATGTTTTAACGTTGTTTATTGAACTAAAATAATGTGCATACATAGTTTAAAATATATATACATATACTAGAAGGCTTGTAATGAGAAAAGCAGTTTCTGGCCTACTCTTTAGAGGCAATAGCCTCAACTCTTTTAGATATACATCCAGATTAGATCCATATATCTAAATAAATGTGTATACTACTAATTTATTTTTCCACTTTGCTTTAAGGTTTAATTAAATATCACCTATTTTTGTGATAGCAACATCTATATAAATAACATGAGGCCAATAAAATTGCATAGGATTCTGAAAGTCACACTAGTGTCTATCTCCCTGATATTGTCACAACACTAAGAAGCCAAAAGGAGAAGAAACACGGTATCAGGAGCAATTTGTTTTGTACATCTCACATGGTACAGTTTGTAATAGGTTTATGGAAAAGTCAGGTTGCCCTTTTTTGTTTTTGACATTTGTTTTCTTTTATCAACATAGATGTCAGTTTCTTTTCTTTTCTTTTTTTTAATACAGCATGTTCTTATTAGTCATCAATTTTATACACATCAGTGTATACATGTCAATCCCAATCGCCCAATTCATCACACCCCCACCCCCACCCCCCGCCGCTTTCCTTGCTTGGTGTCCATACGTTTTTTCTCTGCTTCTGTTTCTCAATTTCTGCCTTGCAAACCCGTTCTTCTGTACCATTTTCTAGGTTCCACATATATGCGTTAATATACGATGTTTGTTTTTCGCTTTCTGACTTAATCACTCTGTATGACAGTCTCTAGATCCATCTATGTCTCAACAAATGACCCAGTTTCGATCCTTTTTATGGCTGAGTAATATTCCACTATATATATATGTACCGCTTCTTCTTTTTCCATTTGTCTGGTGATGGGCATTTAGGTTGCTTCCATGACCTGGCTATTGTAAATAGTGCTGCAATTAACTTTGGGGTGCATGTGTCTTTTTGAATTATGGTTTTCCCCGGGTAAATGCCCAGTAGTGGGATTGCTGTATCATATGGTAATTTTATTTTTAGTTTTTTAAGGAACCTCCATACTGTTCTCCATAGGGGCTGTATCAATTTACATTCCCACCAACAGTGCAAGAGGGTTCCCTTTTCTCCACACCCTCTCCAGCATTTGTTGTTTGTAGATTTTCTGATAATGTCTATTCTGACTGGTATGAGGTGATACCTCATTGTAGTTTTGATTTGCATTTCTCTAATAATTAGTGATGTTGAGCAGCTTTTCATGTGCTTCTTGGCCATCTGTATGTCCTCTTTGGAGAAATGTCTATTTAGGTCTTCTGCCCATTTTTGGATTGGGTTGTTTGTTTTCTTAATATTGAGCTGCATGAGCTGTTTATATATTTTGGAGATTAATTCTTTGTCTGTTGATTCGTTTGCAAATATTTTCTCCCATTCTGAAGGTTGTCTTTTTGTCCTGTTTATTGTTCCCTTTGCTGTGAAAAAGCTTATAAGTTTTATTAGGTCCCATTTGTTTATTTTTGTTTTTATTTCCATTACTCTAGGAGGTGGATCAAAAAAGATCTTGCTCTGATTTATGTCAAAGAGTGTTCTTCCTATGTTTTCCACTAAGAGTTTTATAGTGTCCAGTCTTACATTTAGGTCCCTAATCCATTTTGAGTTTATTTTTGTGTATGGTGTTAGGGAGTGCTCTAATTTCATTCTTTTACATGTAGCTGTCCAGTTTTCCCAGCACCACTTATTGAATAGACTGTCTTTTCTCCATTGTATATCCTTGCCTCCTTTGTCATAGATTAGTTGCCCATAGGTGTGTGGATTTATCTCTGGGCTTTCTATCTTGTTCCATTGATCTATATTTATGTTTTTGTGCCAGTACCATATTGTCTTGATTAGTGTAGCTTTGTAGTATAGTCTGAAGTTAGGGAGTCTGATTCCTCCAGCTCCGTTTGTTTCCTTCAAGACTGCTTTGGCTATTCGGGGTCTTTTGTGTCTCCATACAAATTTTAAGGTCTTTTGTTCTAGTTCTGTAAAAAATGCCATTGGTAATTTGATAGGGATTGCATTGAATCTGTACATTGCTTTGGTAGTATAGTCATTTTCACAATAATGATTCTTCCAATCCAAGAACATGGTATATCTCTCCATCTGTTGGTATCATCTTTAATTTCTTTCATCAGTGTCTTATAGTTTTCTGCATACAGGTCTTTTGTCTCCCCAGGTAGGTTTATTCCTAGGCACTTTATTCTTTTTGTTGCAATGGTAAATGTGAGTGCTTCCTTAATTTCTCTCTCAGATTTTTCATCATTAGTGTATAGGAATGCAAGAGATTTCTGTGTATTAGTTTTGTACCTTGCAATTTTACCAAATTCATTGATTACCTCTAGTAGTTTTCTGTACTAGTTTTCTAGTAGTTTTAGGATTCTCTATGTATAGTATCATGTCATCTGCAAACAGTGACAGTTTTACTTCTTTTCCAATTTGTATTCCTTTTATTTCTTTTCCTTCTCTGATTGCTGTGGCTAGGACTTCCAAATCTATGTTGAATAAGAGTGGTGAGAGTGGACATCCTTGTCTTTTTCCTGATCTTAGTGGAAATGCTTTCAGTTTTTCACCATTGAGAATGATGTTTGCTGTGGGTTTGTCATATATGGCCTTTATGATGTTGAGGTAGGTTCCCTCTATGACCACTTTCTGGAGAGTTTTTATCATAACTGGGTGTTGAATTTTGTCAAAAGCTTTTTCTGCATCTATTGATGCAGAGATGATCATATGGTTTTTATTCTTCAATTTCTTAATATGGTGTGTATCACATTGATTGATTTGCATATATTGAAGAATTCTTGCATCCCTGGGATAAATCCCACTTGGTCATGGTGTATGATCCTTTTAATGTGTTGTTGAATTCTCTTTGCTAGTATTTTGTTGAGGATTTTTGCATCTATATTCATCAGTGATATTGGTCTGTAATTTTCCTTTTTTGTATCATCTTTGTTTGGTTTTGGTATCAGGGGGATGGTGGTCTCATAGAATGAATTTGGGAGTGTTCCTTCCTCCACAATTTTTTGGAAGAGTTTGAGGATGGGTGTTAGCTCTTCTCTAAATGTTTGATAGAATTCACCTGTGAAGCCATCTGGTCCTGGACTTTTGTTTGTTGGAAGATTTTTAATCACAGTTTCAATTTTATTACTTGTGATTAGACTGTTTATATTTTCTATTTCTTCCTGGTTCAGTCTTGGAAGGTTATACTGTTCTAAGAATTTGTCCATTTCTTCCAGGTTGTCCATTTTATTGGCATAGAGTTGCTTGTAGTAGCCTCTTAGGATGTTTGTATTTCTGCGGTGTCTTATAACTTCTCCTTTTTCATTTCTAATTTTATTGATTTGAGTCCTCTCCCTCTTTTTCTTGATGAGTCTGGCTAATGGTTTATCAATTTTGTTTATGTTCTGCAAGAACCACTTTTAGTTTTATTGATCTTTGCTATTGTTTTCTTTGTTTCTACTTCATTTATTTCTGCTCTGATCTTTATGATTTCTTTCCTTCTGCTAACTTTGGGTTTAGTTTTTTCTTCTTTCTCTAGTTCCTTTAGGTGTAAGGTTAGATTGTTTGAGATTTTTCTTGTTTCTTGAGGTAGGCTTGTATAGCTGTAAACCTCCCTCTTAGAACTGCTTTTGCTGCATCCCATAGGTTTTGGATTGTCGTGTTTTCACTGTCATTTGTCTGTAGGTATTTTTTAATTTCCTCTTTGATTTCTTCAGTGATCTCTTGGTTATTTAGTAACGTACGGTTTAGTCTCCATTTGTTTGTGTTTTTTACGTTTATTTTCCTGTAATTCATTTCTAATCTCATACCGCTGTGGTCAGAAAAGATGCTTGATATGATTTCAATTTTCTTAAATTTACTGAGGCTTGATTTGTGACACAAGATGTGATCTATCCTGGAGAATGTTCCATGCACACTTGAGAAGAAAGTGTAACCTGCTGTTTTTGGATGGAATGTCCTATAAATATCAATTAAAACTATCTGGTCTATTGTGTCATTTAAAGCTTGTGTTTCCTTATTAATTTTCTGCTTGGATGATCTGTCCATTGGTGTAAGTGAGGTGTTAAAGTCCCCCACTATTATTGTGTTACTGTCAATTTCCTCTTTTATAGCTGTTAGCAGTTGCCTCATGTATTGAGGTGCTCCTATGTTGGGTTCATATATATTTATAATTGTTATATCTTCTTCTTGGATTGATCCCTTGATCAGAATGTAGTGTCCTTCCTTGTCTTTTGTAACATTCTTTATTTTAAAGTCTATTTTATCTGATATGAGATTGCTCCTCCAGCTTTCTTTTGATTTCCATTTGCATGGAATATCTTTTTCCATCCCCTCACTTTCAGTCTGTATGTGTCCCTAGGTCTGAAGTGGGTCTCTTGTAGGCAGCATATATATGGGTCTTGTTTTTGTATCCATTCAGCGAGGCCGTGTCTTTTTGTTGGAGCACTTAATCCATTCAAGTTTAAGGTAATTATCGATATTTATGTTCCTATGATCATTTTCTTAATTGTTTTGGGTTTGTTTTTGTAGGTCCTTTTCTTCTCTTGTGCTTCCCACTTAGAGAAGTTCCTTTAGCTTTTGTTGTAGAGCTGGTTTGGTGGTCCTGAATTCTCTTAGCTTTTGCTTGTCTGTAAAGCTTTTGATTTCTCCATCGAATCTGAATGAGATCCTTGCCGGGTAGAGTAATCTTGGTTGTAGGTTCTTCCCTTTCATCACTTTAAGTATATCATGCCACTGCCTTCTTGCTTGTAGAGTTTCTGCTGAGAAATCAGCTGTTAACCTTATGGGAGTACCCTTGCATGTTATTTGTCATTTTTCCCTTGCTGCTTTCAATAATTTTTCTTTGTCTTTAATTTTTGCCAATTTATTACTATGTGTCTCGGTCTGTTTCTCCTTGGGTTTATCCTGTATGGGACTTTCTGTGCTTCCTGCACTTGCGTGGCTATTTCCTTTCCCATGTTAGGGAAGTTTTCGACTATAATCTCTTCAGATATTTTCTTGGGTCCTTTCTCTCTCTCTTCTCCTTCTGGGACCCCTATAATGTGAATGTTGTTGTGCTTAATGTTGTCCCGGAGGTCTTTTAGGCTGTCTTCATTCATTTTCATTCTTTTTTCTTTATTCTGTTATGCAGCAGTGAATTCCACCATTCTGTCTTCCAGGTCACTTATTCATTCTTCTGCCTCAGTTTTTCTGCTATTCGTTCCTTGTAGTGGAGTTTTCATTTCAGTTATTGTATTGTTCATCTCTGTTTGTTTGTTCTTTAGTTCTTCTAGGTCTTTGTTAAACATTTCTTGCATCTTCTCGATCTTTGCCTTCATTCTTTTTCCGAGGTCCTGGATCATCTTCAGTATCATTATTGTGAATTCTTTTTCTGGAAGGTTGCGTATCTCCACTTCATTTAGTTGTTTTTCTGGGGTTTTATCTTGTTCCTTCATCTGGTACATAGCCCTCTGCCTTTTCATCTTGTCTATCTTTCTGTGAAAGTGGTTTTTCTTCCACAGGCTGCAGGATTGTAGGTCTTCTTGCTTCTGCTGCCTGCCCTCTGGTGGATGAGGCTATCTAAGAGGCTTGTGCAAGTTTTCTGATGGGAGGGACTGGTGGTGGGTAGAGCTGGCTGTTGCTCTGCTGGGCAGAGCTCAGTAAAACTTTAATCCACTTGATGGCTGATGGTGGGGCTGGGTTCCCTCCCTGTTGGTTGTTTGGCCTGAGGTGACCCAACACTGGAGACTACCTGGGCTCATTGGTGGGGCTAATGGCGGACTCTGGGAGGGCTCGCTCCAAGGAGTACTTCCCAGAACTTCTGCTACCAGTGTCCTTGTCCTCACTGTAAGCCACAGCCACCCCTCGCCTCTGCAGGAGACCCTCTGATGCTAGCAGGTAGATCTGGTTGAGTCCCCCCTGGGGTCACTGCTCCTTCCCCTGGGTCCCGATGCACACACTACTTTGTGTGTGCCCTCCAAGAGTGGAGTCTCTGTTTCCCCCAGTCCTGTCAGAGTCTTGCAATCAAATCCTGCTAGGCTTCAAAGTCTGTTTCTCTAGGAGTTCCTCCTGCTGTTGCCAGACCCCCAGGTTGGGAAGCCTGACGTGGGGCTCAGACTCTTCACTCCAGTGGGTGGACTTCTGTGGTATACGTGTTCTCCAGTTTGTGAGTCACTCACCCAGCAGTTATGGGATTTGATTTTATTGTGATTGCACCCCTCCTACCGTCTCATTGTGGCTTCTCCTTTGTCTTTTGATGTGGAGTACATTTTTTGGTGAGGTCCAGTGTCTTCCTGTTGATGATTGTTCAGCAGTTAGTTGTGATTCTGGTGTTCTTGCAAGAGGGAGTGAGAGCACGTCCTTCTACTCTGCCATCTTGGGTCAGGGCTCAATGCTGTGTCTTCTGTGTCATAAAAATTTTAGTATTATTTGTTCCAGTTCTGTGACAAATATCATGGATATTTTGATAGGGATTGCATTATTCTTTGGGTAGTATGGCCATTTTAATGATATTTATTCTTCCAATTGAAGAGCATGGTATATCTCTCCATTTCTTTAAATCATCTTCAGTTTCCTTTATCAATGTTTTACAGTTTTCAGTATATAGGTATTTCACCTCCTTGGTTAAGTTTATTCCTAAGTATTTTTTTTTGACATGATTTTAAACAGCATTTTTTTTTACTTTCTCTTTCTGATATTTCATTGTCAGTGTAAAGAAATGCAACATATTTCTGTATATTAATCTTGTATCTTGCTAGATTCATTTATTCTAATAGTTTTTGTATGAAGACTTTAGGGTTCTCTACAAAGAGTATTATGTTATCTGCAAATAGGGGCATTTTTACCTTTCCCTTCCAATTTGGATACCATTTATTTCATTTTCTTGTTTGATTGCTGTGGCTAGGACTTCCAATACTATGTGGAATAGAAGTGGTGAGAGTGGGATCCTTGCCATGTTCCTGAATTTAGCAGGAAGGCTTTCAGCTTTTCACCATTGAGTATTATGTGGCTGTGGGTTTGTTGTAAATGGCTTTTTTTTTTTTAAGTATAATTTCCACTTTATTGTCTTTCCAGGGAACTGTATTTCTTTAGTCTTTAAGGACTTAGCTCCTTACATGGGCTTTGGTGGAGGTCGTGGGGCAGCACCAGCAGGTCTAAATCGGGGTGGAGGTGTTCAGTCCTTCTGGGCTTCCCAAGAATGATTACTGACTACCTTGCTGTGAATGGCACAACTCACGCAGTAATGCAGTTTCACATACAGCTTAGGAAGCACATAGGCGTCGAAAACACTTTGGAAATGTCCCTGACGGCTGTGGCCTCTACGATGTTCCAAATGACGAACTTCTTAATGGCCTTATCCTTGGGCACGCAACGGGCACAGCTTGTACAGCGAATAGGCTGCATGTGGCCGCGGCACTTTTTGGCACGACCATTGTTCCTTCTTTTCTTGGTCATCTTGGAAGTGAGGAGGCGAAAGAGCGTAAATGGCTTTTAATATGTTCCCACTATATCCACTTTGGTGAGAGTTTTTGTTTGTTTGTTTGTTTAATCATTAATGGATGCCGAATTTTGTCAAATGCCTTTTTCTGCATCTATTGAGATGATCATGTTTTTTTTATCTTTCCTTTTGTCAATGTGGTGTAGCACATTGATTGATTTGCTTATGTTGAACCATCCTTGTGAAACTGGAATGAATCCAACTTGGTCATGGTGTACAATCCTTTTAATATATTGTTGGATTCAGTTTGCTAATATTTTGTTGAGGATTTTTGCATCTATATTCATCAAAGATATTGGACCGTAATTTTCTTTTTTTGCAGTTTCTTTGGTTTTGGTTTAGGGTAGATGGTGGCTTCATAGAATGAATTTGGGAGTGTTCCTTCCTCTTCAATATTTTGGAATGGTTTGAGAAGTATGGGTATAAGTTTTTCTTTGTATGTTTGGTAGAATTCCCCTGTGAGGCCATCTGGTCCTGGACTTTTGTTTGCAGGGAGTTTTATTACAGATTCTATTTCACTTGTAGTGATAAGTCTGTTCAAATGATCTGTTTCTTCTTGACTCAGTTTTGTCAGGCTGTATGTTTCTAGAAACTTGTCCATTTCTTCTAAGTTGTCCAATTCATTGACGTATAACTAACTGTTCATAGTATTCTTTTATGAGGTGTTTTTTTTTTTTTTGTATTTCTGCAGTATCAGTTGTTATTTCTCCTCCTTCATTTCTTATTCTGTTTATTTGGGTCCTCTCTCTTTTCTTGGTGAGTCTGTCTAGCTGCTTATCTATCTTGTTTATCCTTTTGAAAAACCAGCTCTTGGTTTTTCTGATCTTTTCTATTGTTGGTTTTTAAAAAATCTCTATTTTATTTATTTCCTCTCTGATTTTTATTATTTCCTTCCTTCTGCTGACTTTGGGCTTTGTTTTGTCTTCTTTTTCTGTTTCTTATGGAGGGTAGGTTAGGTTGTTTATTTGAGATTTTCTTGTTTCTTGAGGGAGGCCTGTATCATTATGAACTTCCTTCATAGAACTGCTTTTGCTGCATCCTATAGATTTTGTGAGACTGTGCTTTCATTTTCATTTGTCTCAAGGTATTTTCTGATTTCTCCTTTGATTTCGTTGTTGACCCATTGCTTTTTAGTAGCATGTTGTTTAGTCTCCATGTGTTCATTCTTTTCCCGTTTTCTTTCTGTGTTGATTTCTAGTTTCATACCATTGAGGTCAGAAAAGATGCGTGAAATAATTTCTAGCCTCTTAAATTTGTTAAGGCTTGTTTTGTGACCTAGTATGTGGTCTATCCTAGAGAATGTTCTATGCATGCTTGAAAAGAATGTGTGTTCTGGTTTTTATTTTTATTTTTGAATATAGTATCCTGTTGATATTAATTTAGTCCAACTGGTCTACTGTGTCATTTAGGACCTCTGTTGCCTTACTGATTATCTGGATTATCCATCTATTGATGTCAGTGGGGTATTAAAGTCTCCTACTATTATTGTATTCCTGTCAATTTCTCCCTTTATGTCTGTTAGTATCAGTTTTTTCTATTTAGGTCCTCCTACATTGGGTGCATATATGTTAATGAGTATAATATCCCCTTCTTGTATTTGTCCCTTTATATAATGCCCTTCTTTTCTTTCCTTATGGACTTTGTTTTAGAGTCTATTTTTTTTTATATGAATATTGCTACCTTTGCTTTCTTTTCATTTCCATTTGCATAAAATATCTTTTTCCATCCCCTCACCCTCAATCTATGCGTGTCTTTTGCCCTAAAGTGAGTCTCCTATAAGCAGCATATTGTTGGGTTTTTTTTTTAATCCAATCTGCCACTCTATGTCTTTTGATCAGAACATTAAGTAATTATTGATAGGTATGTACTTTTTGCCATTTTAAGCCTTGTTTTCCAGTTGTTTTTGTAGTTTTTCTCAGTTTCTTTCTTCTTCTTTTTGTTTTTCCTTTTGTGGTTTGATGATTTTCTTTTGTAGTATGCTTGACTTCCTTTCTCTTTGGTTTTTTTGAATCTATTGTATGCTTTTGATTTATGGTTATCCTGGATTTCAAGTATGTTGATCCATAACTATATCTACTTGCTTTATTTTTTTAATAGTCATTTATTTGTTTATTTATTTATTTATTTATTTTTGGCTGCATTGGGTCTTTGTTGCCGTGCACAGGCTTTCCTTTGTTGTGGCGAGCAGGGGCTACTCTTCATTGTGGGGCACAGGCTTCTCATTGAGGTGGCTTCTCTTGTTGCGGAGCACAGGCTCTAGGCACGCAGGCTCAGTAGTTGTGGCTTGCTGGCTCTAGAGCACAGGCTCATTAGTTGTGGCTCACAGGCCTAGTTGCTCCGTGGCATATGGGATCTTCCCAGACCAGGGCTCGAACCCATGTCCCCTGCATCGGCAGGCAGATTCTCAACCATTGCGCCACCAGGGAAGCCCCCATAATTTTTTAAAAATTTATTTTATTTTGCTGTATAGCAAAGTGATTGGTTGTACATATATATATATATGCACACACACATATATATATATATATATATATATATATATATGCATTATATATATATACATTCTTTTTCATATTCTTTTCCATATGGTTTATCACAGGATATTGAATATAGTTCCCTGTGCTATACTGTAGGTCCTTGTTGTTTATTCATTCTGTATATAATAGTTTGCATCTGCTAATACCAAACTCCCAATCCCACTCTCCCCTACACCCCCACCCCTACTTGGCAACCACAGTCTGTTCTCTATGTCTGTAAGTCTGTCTTGTAGATAAATTCATTTGCGTCATATTTTAGATTGCACGTATAAGTGATATCATATGGTATTTGTCTTTCTCTTTCTGACCTTCTTCACTTAGTATGATAATCTCTAGGTCCATCCATGTTGCTGCAAATGGCATTATTTTAGTCTTTTTATGGCTGAGTAGTATTCCACTGTATATATGTACCACATCTTCTTTATCCATTTATCTGTTGATGGACATTTAGGTTGCTTCCATGTCTTGGCAATTGTGAATAGTGCTGCTATGAACATTGGAGTGCATGTATCTTTTTGAGTTAGAATTTTGTCTGAATATTTGCCCAGGAGTGGGATTGCTGGATCATATGACAACCCTATTTTTAGTTTTTTCAGGAACCTCCATATGGTTTTCCACAGTGGCTGTACCAATTTACATTCCCACCAACTGTGTAGGAGGGTTCCCTTTTCTACACAACCTCTGCAGCATTTGTTATTTTTAGACATTTTAATAATGCCCATTCTGATCAGTGTGAGTTGGTACCTCACTGTAGTTTTGATTTGCATTTCTTTACTTATTGGAGATGTTGAGCATCTTTTCATGTGTCCATTGGCCATCTGTATGTCTTTTTGGAGAATGTCGATTTAGGTCTTCTGCTCATTTTTCAATTGGGTTGTTTGCTTTTTTGTTACTGAGTTGTATGAGCTGTTTTGTATATTTTGGAAATTAAGTCCTTGTCAGTGACATCTTTTGCAAATATTTTCTCCCTGTCCATAAGTTGTCTTTTTGTTTCATTTATGGTTTCCTTTGCTGACAAAGCTTCTAAGTTTGATTAGGTCTCATTTGTTTATTTTTGCTTTAATTTCTATTGTCTTGGGATACTGACAGTATCTAGTACTATCATTCCTAAGAAAACATTGGTACAATTTACATCAGAGAATGTTTTGCCTATCTTCTCTTCTAGTTTTGTGGTGTCATGTCTTATATAAGTCTTTAAGCCATTTTGAGTTTATCTTTGTGTATGATGTGAGGGTATGTTCTAACTTCATTGATTTACATGTGTTCAGCCATAATTTCTTCAAATACATTTTTTTTTTTTTTTTTTTTTGTGGTACACGGGCCTCTCACTGTTGTGGCCTCTCCTGTTGCAGAGCACAGGCTCTGGACACGCAAGCTCAGCGGCCATGGCTCACGGGCCCAGCTGCTCTGCGGCATGTGGGATCTTCCCAGACTGGGGCACAAACCCGTGTCCCCTGCATTGGCAGGCGGACTCTCAACCACTGTGCCACCAGGGAAGCCCTTCAAATACATTTTTGATCCCTTTTTCTCTTTCTTCTTCTTCTTCTAGATCCCCTATTATGTGTAGGTTGGCATGCTTTACATTATCCCATACATCTTGTATGCTGCTTTCATTTTTTTTGTTTTCATTCATCTCTCTGACTGCTGTTCTGATTGGGTGATTTCCATTATTCCATCTTCTAGATCACTTATTCCTTCTTCTATGTCATTTAGTCTGCTATTCATTGTTTCCAGGTTGGTTTTTATCTCAGCAATTTAATTGTCTAATTTTGATTGGTTCATCTTCATTGTTTCTATTTCCTTGTTACTGTGGTCTGCATTTCTTTCGATAATCTTTCTTAATTCCTTTAGCATTTTTATTGTCTCCCGTTTGAACTCTGGGTCTAGTAGACTGGTGAGGTCTGTTTCTGGGTCTAGTAGACTGGTGAGGTCTGTTTCATTATTTGTTCCTTCAGGGGATTCCTCTTGCTCTTTTAATTGGGAGTAGTTCCTCTGCTTTTTCATTTTACTTAACTTTCTCTGTTTCTATGAACTTAGGAGAAACAGTTAGCTACTGTGGTCTTGAACCGGTGCTTTTATGTGGGAGCATCCCTGTCTGTGACTCCAACTCTTTTGGTGCAAGAGCTGGCTTTGGTATGGATGCCAACCATATCTTTCTTTATAGTGTGCCAGTTATCCCCTTGATAGGGGATGTGATTTGTGTTGTGGTATCCAGAGCCTGTGCTGGATGTGCGGCAGGGCTTCCTCTTTGCAGCTGTCACTGCCCTTTTGGGGGTGGGGTCTTCTCCCCAGTTGTTGGAGTAGAAGCCCTGAGGATTGGGTTCGATCAGGCTCTTTTGCCTTTGAGTGCATGCCCTGCCCCAAAGGAGGTGCCGCTGAAGCACGTGAGGCCTGTGTGGTTACAGCAAACCTATGTGTTACCCATGCAGGTGTCTGCAGTTCTGCCCAAAAGTAGCCCAAGGTGGCACCCCTTTGTCTGTTATGTTTTTCCCAGACCTAGTGCAAGGCTGTGGTGTGGAGTATGCTGGGGTGGGGACCAGAGTGCTGTGGCTGCAGGTCGAGGTGTCTGTGCTGCCACTGAGCTCCTGGGCTGCCACTGTGGCAAACTTCTCCCAGGATCTGTTCACCCCAGATCCAGCTCCAAGCTGAGGTGTGGAGAGGAGGAGCTGGAGTGCTCGTAGTTCACAGAAACAAACCAATGTGTACTCCTGCCAGGCCCTGTCTGCCCAAGACTCAGTGCCCAGCCTCTGCACATTCTGGACCCACTGCTGCTGTGCATGCATTAACAATGGGCTCCCTCTGCCGTAATCCCTGGACCACAGGGATTACAGCTGCATCCTGTCCTCTCCTGGGGCCTGTCTGCCTGAGATTCAGTGCCAGGCCACTGCACATTCTTGTGGCACTGCCCAGTGCATGTGCTGACAATGGTCTCTGTGGTTGGGCCTGGATCACACCCTAGGTGTCCCTGCCTGTCTCTGCACAGCTAGACTGAATCTCTGCCATGATCTCATGCTAGGCTATGGTGTTGAGCGAGTGGGGCTGGGCATTCACCCCTTCAGACTGGGAAGAGCAGTGAGGCAGCAGCCACCAGCACAAGTCTCTCTCAGCCCTGATTTTTCGCATGCAAGCACTCCTTGTGAGCAGAATCTAGTCTTCTCCAGCCCCTCTATCTGTCCAAGTAGATTTCCCAGCAGGCAAGGCAGCTCCCCAGGGTATGAGCCTGCCCATGTGGAACTTCTCTTTCTTACAGATCCCTCCCAGGGGCGCCAGTCTGTCCTGATGCCTCTTTTTCCCTTGATCTACCTCTTTATGTGGAGCTCTTTCTTGTAGCTTTGATTGTATAGGAGCACTTCTGCCAACTTTCAGTTGGTTTTCTGTGAGAAGTGGTCCACATGTAGATGTATTTTTAAAAATTTTTAAATTTATTTTTGCGGTACACAGGCCTCTCACTGTTGTGGCCTCTCCCGTTGCGGAGCACAGGCTCCGGACGCGCAGGCTCAGCGGCCATGGCTCACGGGCCCAGCAGCTCCGCGGCATGTGGGATCTTCCTGGACCGGGGCACGAACCCACGTTCCCTGCATCGGCAGGCAGACTCTCAACCACTGCGCCACCAGGGAAGCCCTGTAGATGTATTTTTGATGTGTTTGTGGGGGGAGGTAAGATCCATGTCCTCCTGTCAGCCATCTTGGTCTTCCTCCCTCTAGTGGCTTATTAAAAGTAATGGACCAGATGCTCCAACGCTATCACCCTAATGGCCGGATGGCTCTGAAAGCCTTCGGCTTTAATCAGCTTTTTGACCGCAGCAGGCTCAGGAGATTCCATGATCTCCGGTAGCCAATTCTCTCTTCTTCCATGGTCTGGCCTTTCTTGTTTCTCCTCTGGGTCTTCAAATCTCTCTCCTCTGATAAAGACCCCAGTCATTGGGTTTAGGGCTCACCCTCACCCAGTATGACCTCATCTTAACTTGATCATATCTGCAAAAACCCTATTTCCAGCTAAGGTTACATTCATGGGTTTTGAGGGTTAGGACTTCAGCATATCTTTTTTTTTTGCAGTAAGCGGGCCTCTCACTGCTGTGGCCTCTCCCGTTGCGGAGCACAGGCTCCGGACGCGCAGGCTCAGCGGCCATGGCTCACGGGCCCAGCCGCTCTGCGGCATGTGGGATCTTCCCGGACCGGGGCCTGAACCCGTGTCCCCTGCATCGGCAGGCGGACTCTCAACCACTGCATCACCAGGGAAGCCCCAGCATATCTTTTTGATGGACATAAATCAACCCATAGCATCAAACCACTCACCCATTTAAAGTGTACAATTCAATGATTTTTAGTATATTCACAGAATTGTGCAACCATCATTACTATCAACTTTACAGCACTTTAATCCCCACAAAGAAACCATGTATTAGCAGTCACTCCCCATTTCCCCCTAGAAATTCCCCCAAGCCCTAGATGACCAACTAATCTACTTTCTGTCTTTATAGATCTGCCTATTCTGGACATTTCATATAAGTGGAATAATACAGTATGTGGCCTTTTATGTCTGGCTCTTTTCTTGTAGCATGTTTTCAAGGTTCATCCATGCTTTTGCATGTATCAGCACTTCATCCCTTTTTATGCTTGAATAATATTCCTTTGTATGGGTATACCACATTTTATTTATCCACTCATCAGTTGATGTACATTTGGGTTGTTTCTAATTCGTAGTTATTCGAATAATGCTGCTGTGAAAATTTGTGTTCAGATTTTTGAGTGGAGATATGTTTTCATTTGTCTTGAGAATATATATATATATGACTATATACTTGGAATTGCTGGGTCATATGGAACCTGTATGTTTAACTGTTTGAGGAACTGCCGAACTGTTTTCCAAAGAGGGTACACTATTTTACATTTCTGCCAGCAGTGCACAAGAATTCCAACCAATTTCTCCACATCCTCAACAACATTTTTTATTATCTGTCTTTTTGATTATAACCATTCTAGTAGGTGTGAAGTGGTATCTCACTGTGTTTTGATTTGCATTTCCTTGATGACTAGTGATGTTGAGCAGCTTTTCAGGTACTTATTGGCTATTTGTATATCTTTTTTGCAGAAATGCCAAATCAGATTCTTTACCCATTTTTAAATTGGTTTTTTAAAAATTATTTAGTTGTAGAGTTCTTTGTATATTCCTATATAAGGAATAAAGATGCAGACGTAGAGAATGGACTTGAGGACATGAGGGGAAGGGGAAGCTGGGACGAAGTGAGAGAGTAGCATTGATATATATACACTACCAAATGTATAATGGATGGCTAGTGGGAAGCAGCTGCATAGCACAGGGAGATCAGCTTGACGCTTTGTGATGACCTATAGGGACGGGATAGGGAGGGTGGGAGGGAGGCTCAAGAGGGAGGGGATATGGGGATATATGTATACATGCAGGTGATTCACTTTGTTGTACAGCAGAAACTAACACAACATTGTAAAGCAATTAAACTCCAATAAAGATGAAGAAAAAAAAAAGAGATAACCAGAAGAAAAAGTACAACATTGTATATATATAATATAATATATATTGGTGATATAAGTACCTTATTAGGTATGTGATTTGAAAATATTATCTCCAGTTCTGTGAACTGTCTTTTCATTTTTTTGATGGTGTCCTTTAAAACACAAAAACTTCAGTTTTGATGAAGTCTAATTTATTTATGTTTTTCTTTTTTTGCTGTGCTCAGTGTCACATGTAAAAAAATAGAACTCTTTTAAGATGTATTGCTTATTAAAGATGAGTAATTAATTTATGTGAGAAATTCTGAGGTAACAATATGATGGTGGATAAAAAGTAGTTTTTCAAGTGAAAAAATAACTTGTACTATTTTAGGCTTTCTTTTAGGGTAACTTTTTCATGTTTCATTTAGGATTCTTGTCCTTTTATGGGGGGAAGAATTATACAGATTACCATTTATTCAAATATTTATTATTATATATTATTTTTGTGGTTCCATTTGGACAATTAACATTTCTGTTAAATAATGAGGTATCTAAGTGATACTTCAAGTAAAGTGTTATTTATTGTTTTTCTAATTTCTAACTTGTTCACAGGAAAGTAAAAAGAAGATAAGTAACATCCTACAAAATTCTAGCACTCAAACCTAACTCAAAGTTAAAATTTGTTTTAATAAAAAGATGTGTACCATATTTTAAGTGAAAATGACTGAATTGCCAAATGCGTTTAGTACATTCCTATTTTTGTAAAAAGATTATATAGATATTTGCTTGGAAATAAAGTCTGGAAGGATGTAAGCAAAAAATTAAGAGTAGTATTTTTCATGTTTTGGGGAAATTTCTTGGATCTACTTTGCTATCTAAAATAAACATATGTGGGAATTCCCCGGCAGTCCAGTGGTTAGGACTCCACACTTTCATGGCTTGAGGGCCCAGGTTTGATCCTGGTTGGGGAACTAAGATCCCACAAGCCACGTGGGGCAGCCAAAAAAAAAAAAAAAAAAAAAAAATTTAAAAAATAAATAAAATAAACATATGCTATAAAAATAAAGAGGAAAATATCTTCTAGCCTTTCCATGCAAATTTAAAATGAAATATTTTACAAAATCACAACTGTATTCAATGTCTTACGTTATTATCCTGCCTTTGTTTACTTTGTATAATATCATGCCATTGAATATTATTTTAAAAGATTTGTACAGCTTGAATTATAATTCATGGGTTAGAGTCTCCTTATTTAGCTATTTCCCTACTTTGTCTAGGTTTTTGTTTACAATTTTTTGTCACTTAAAAAAGGCTGTGATTAGCATTTTTATAAATAAATTATTGTCTGCATCTCTCATTATTTCCATAGGGGAGATTCCTAATATAAGGGCTATTGGATCAAAAGATATGACTATTTTACAATGTCTTATTCAATAAATTCCTTTGAAGGGGACTTCCCTGGCAGTCCAGTGGTTAAGACCCAGCGCTTCCACTGCAGGGGGCACTGGTTCAATCTCTGGTTGGGGAACTAAATCCTGCATGCCACTCTGTGTGGCCAAAACATAAAAAAAAAATTCCTTTGACGATACAGTAACACTAATTGCTTATTCTTTGTGCTTCTAGTTTTGTCAGTGTAGCTCTGTTTCCACTCTTTATTCACTATGGAAGCAGCAAGGAAAAGGGTTGAAGCTGCTTGGAATGCACTTTGCACTAGTGGGCAGGAGACCTTGATTCTTTAGGTCCTCAGAAAACTCCCAAATGTCCAGAAGCTTTATTTACCTTATCTTTAAAATAAGGGGAGAGGTTTCACAGCCCTAAGATTCTCTAGTTCTCCTCAGGATACCAGGAGAAATGCTGGGCTTCACACTGTTGGAAAAGAAGCACATGAAGATACCTCAGCAGAGGATATGACTTTTCATAAATGAAATGAAGTCCTTAATGACACCATTAAGCAGCTATTATTGTCTTTCTCTTAGAGCTGAAGGAACTGAAGCCCAGAGAATTTAGGTAACTTGCCTAAGATCACTGTGAACTAGTAAGAATCAAATCCAGGTGTGTGTAGTTCCAAAGTCTGTGCTGTTGACCCTTTACAATGATTTCAAAGTTGGACACAAATAGTATTTTTATGCTCTTGATATTATTATTATTATTATTTTTACGGTACGCGGGCCTCTCACTGTTGTGGCCTCTCCCGTTGTGGAGCACAGGCTCCGGACACGCAGGCTCAGCGGCCATGGCCCACGGGCCCAGCCGCTCCGTGGCACGTGGGATCTTCCCGGACCGGGGCACGAACCCGTGTCCCCTGCATTGGCAGGCAGACTCTCAACCACTGCGCCACCAGGGAGGCCCGCTCTTGATATTATTCACACACACATTCACAAGTTCTAAACTGATCATTTCTCTCCAAAGAACTTTTATTTCAAAGGGACTTACTGGTGAAACACTGTTAATGTATTAATTCCAATACCATAAAAATAGTTTAAACAAAACCTCTGGGAATGTGGTGCTATAATTTCATGAAATAGTAAGCCCACAAAAATATTAACCTTAGAAACTTTAAGAATTCTGTTATAATGCTTCAAAGAATTACGGCAAATTTTTTTTTTTTTCTAACTGAAGGCTGTATTGGTCAGTCCTTCACTTACATAACTTTCTCTCCTCAAGTATTTGAAGAGACACTCAGTGAATCTGAAAATATGTGAAAGTGCAATATTTTAAAATAATTTTACTATGTTATCTGTTCCCTGAGAATCTTTCTTAGCCTTTTCTTCCTTCCTTCCTTCTCTTCCTTCCTCCTTCCCTCCCCCTCTCTCTCTCTTTCTTTCTCCTTTCCCCACCTTTTTGTGGCAACACTCCAGAAAGCCTTGTAGAACCAAAGAGAAGCAGATTTCTATCACTGGTAACAAAATATACAAGATAATTTCTCATATCTCCACTCATATGCTACCAGCTTCAACATCCTTTGGTGAATTAATCTTTCCGGCTTCAACAATATGTAGCTACATTAATTTTAAGTGACTACAGCATAACCATTCCTATAGGAACCATGCATTTGCTAGACAATGCATATTGAAAACCTTCACATTTTCAAGGTATGTAAAGTTCGGCTGTTTTTACAGAAATGAGATGATCCATTATAAGTCTTCAGTATTTTTGTTTTTCTATTTTGAGTTTGTTGTTTTTGCTATTTATTCCTGCAGCTTTCATTGAATTCCCACTCAGCTCCATGAGGGCAGGGGCTATATTTGTCTCACTCAACATTGTACCCAACACATATCTGGTGCCCAATAAATATTTGGTTTTCTCCCCAGCTTTACTGAGATATAACTAACATAACAAAACATATTTGTTGAATGAATGTATTCTTCCCCCATTGATTTGAAACAACTTTTAAAATCACATTTAAATATAGTAATTCGTTGCTAAGCTTAGAGGTGGCTATCCACAAATACTGCCTCACTGTTGGCAAGGCAAATCAAGGTGTAGAAAATAGGGAGTGGGGGAGGGGAAAATAAAGACAAGCCCTAACAAGTAAAAATTGAGGGGGCACGTGCTTTCAAAATAAACTGGATTCATTGGCTTTAAAGATCTTTTCTAGCAGGAAAGCTTTTTTCTGAATCACCTTTTTCATTTTTTTCAGAAAACATCACTGCAACATTATCTATAAGGTACAATCTCCTACAAATGTTATGTTGTGCTTATACAGATGGTACCTTACCAGACTTGAAATTTAATTATGTTTGCTTTTGCATTCTTGATTCATTTTCTGAAATATGTTGGGAAATAAAACTGTATAGATTTATTCAGAATTATTCCATTTAGTGGAATATTTAGGATCTATGGCTAGATCTATATGAACCAAGGGATAGTTTATTATTGGTCAATTAGAAGGCAAACATTTAATGATTAATATGTCTGAAATACCATTCTGAGGTTCACTATTAGTTCAGGCTACAACAGGCATAATCTGTGCTGTAACTTTGAGCCTGCTCGTTGATCCAAAAGTGTGTCCTTCACATTTTTTTTAAACTTTGTCCACTTTTTTGCTTCCTCCCCTCACGTTAAGCAGCTTCTGCTCTATCTCTGGTTGTAAACAATGAAACAAATGGACAGTGTAGTATTTGTCTGACCCTCAAGGTCACATATGGGATTCAGAGATTCAAAGCTAAAATGAAACATTAAGGTACTATAGGTTACCAGAGACTGAAAAGAACACAGATAATAACTGGCAAAATATTATATCAAGAAATGTTAAAAAACATGATAATTTTTGTGTAGGTTTCCCCAATACTTTTTAAACTGGACTTTGGTTTCCTTGATTATACTTCTGATTTTTCTCTGTTCTTCTCTTGCTAGTCTAAATAACTTTTATCAGAGCCCCAAGGAAAGGACCTAAAACAATTCTATTTGGTGTAATAGCTGGACACATGGTAGGTATTCCTGTGTTTTTTTTTTCCCCCCTCTTATTCTTTTGGTATGAGAAACACCATACCTTCCTTCAGAAACACTGATGTATTTCCAGCTTTTTCTCTTAATTTGATGCAACCTTACCAAGATTTTTATCAGCTTTTTCTCTGAGTGACAACGAATTAATCTGTTTCAAAGCAACAAATGACACAGCCTAAATAAAATCTTGTTACTGAAGGTTGCGGAGTCACCCACTCCGTTTTTATGGCAACGCTGGTTTGGAGCATTTTGCTCATACATGCTGTCCTTTCTGAGGAAACGGTGATTTTTTTTCCCCATCCTACTGTGAAGGATGGAACCTGGGGGTCAAAGGCATCCCTGCATTTCAAGAGTGCCCACCTCAACCACCAAAGGCTCAAGCTCGGTTTAACTGGCAATTCCACAAAGGGCTCGCTGCACTTTTCGAGTGATTGAAATCACCTGTTCAAGGTCGCACATCCAATTGTTACTGGATGCAATCAGCAAGGTCTGGTAGGGCTGCCGGGTCTGCGGCCCGCCAGCTCCCAGCGGCGACTCAGCAGGCCCACCTGGTGCCCCGCAATCTGCGCAATCGCTGGGAGAACGCGCCTTCTCGAGACCGACTTCGCGCCGCAGCTGGGCCTGGCGCAAACGCCCCCCGGGCGGAGGCCGGCGGCTGCAGGGCCTGGGAACCGGAAGGAGGAGGCGGCGGCGGCCCGAGGCTGGGAGAGCGGGTGGGGGCGGGGCGCGCCTATATAAGCCCCGTGCGGGGTTGAGGGCGGGCCTAGGTGAGAGCGGCTAAGTCGGCGGAGCGTCCGGCGCCGCAGACCCGGCCAGCGAGGCCTGGGAAGGGAGAAGGAGGAGACTGGAGGAGGAGACGCGAGTGCGGGGTGGCGCCGGTCCACCTCCGCAGCTCTCCTGGCTCCCGCAGGCTTTCGAAGGCGGGCCCGTGCTGCGGCAGCGGCGGCGGCAGCGGCCTCGGTGGCCTGCGGAGGTGAAGCCTGGCTGCCGCGGCCTGGGTCGGCGGCGCGGGGGCAGGTGGCCGGCCCGCGTGGGTGGGCAGGGTTGGGCGGCCGCCGCCGTGAGTGCAGGGGCGGCTTGGCATCCTCTGGGCGGGGCCCTGGAGGGCAGGTGGCCCGTGCGTCTTACTGCAGGTCGGCCTCCTAGAGGCACCTGCAGAAGTGGCCCCGGCCGTGTGCTTCGGCGTCCGGAGGACTGTGGGGAGGGCGGGGGTCGCTGCCTTCGGGGTGCCGAGGGCCCGTCGCGTAGAAGCGTCTCTCGCCCGGGCCCTGCAGGGGCTTGGGATCCGCGCCGGCTGCCTGGGGCCTGTTGTGCCCTTGCTTTGGGGATGCTCCTCAAGGGGAGTGGGGGGAATAGCGCCGATGCGCGGGGGTGGAGGGGGACCTAGGGTCACGGTCGGGACGGTGTAAGACTCGCGAGGATGAGCCCTTAAACCGGTTGGATGTGAGTGGTTGTCGGTTAGTCTAAACAAAACTAAACACCAACTCGGGGCGGTCGCAGCTTCAGAGAGTACCTCGCTCCAAATGTCCAGTAGTGACGGACTTGCCTTATAGGCCCCAGAGCAATCAAAGGGAAGTTAGCATTCTTGTTCAAGAAGTTTCTCTTCACTTAGTGAATGAGAGCTCTAAAAGAATTGTGTGTGTTCGGGATATTCTTTTAAAAGTCGTTGTTAGTGATTGGGGTCGGGGCTGCTGGTGAGGGATAATGTAGAGAGTTTCGAATGGCTGCCTTGTCCCGATGGGGAAGGCTTATTTTTTGTGTGTCATCACTTGACCATAGAAATTATTCAATATGTGGATTGCCCTCAGCTCTGAAGCCACTGCTTGATTAGCGGCTCTTCCTCCCTGTGTGGGAAATTGAATTTCTGGAAACGTCCCCCATATTGTAGATTTTTGCCTACGTAAAGGCGCCAGTGCGTGGCACTAATTGCCTTCAAGGTAGTGAAATGGAAGTGTGGTATTTAAAGCATCATTAGGTTTTGAGCTCACTTCTGTGGAAGAGAATTTTGAGGGCGTGGGTCTAGACTTTTCAGGGAATTTAAAGCTTCTAGTCGTAATTGACTTTTATACTTAGTTTTTTTCTTCCCTCTTTCAGCCTCATCAGTTTCAATGGTGCAACTCTCTTCATCTCCTTTTGGTTACCAGTCACCTTCAGGCCATTCGGAGGAGGGAAAGGAGGGGAATATGAAGTCAGCCAAGCCCCAGGTGAACCACAGTCAGCATGGGGAAAGCCAGCGGGCCATGAGCCCCTTGCAGCCTGCTCTCGGTTCTGCTGCCTCTCCTTCGCAAGCATATGAGACATATATTGATAATGGACTCATATGCCTTAAACACAAAATCAGAAACATCGAGAAAAAGAAGGTAACTTTTTTTTTTCTCCCAGCCGTGTATATGCATCATCTTAAATAAGGGTTAAGGAACTGGCATTTTTGCTTTCTATCAGGGCTCATAGGTATTCTTCCTAAAGATTTTTTTCCTAAAGATTTAAGTAACCTTGAGATTTAGTTGGCTAAAATGTACAAGTGCGCTAAATATTGGCTATATTAAACACTTTGTTTGATTTGTCAGAATAACTGAATAAAAATATTCTTCATGGTAAAATTATTATGCATGCTACTGTTGAAATACTTGAAGAGCTGGCTACTTTACGTCAGGTTAATTCCTTGAGTGTAGTATTAATGTTTCTTTTCATAAATGAGTAATAGTCTGAATTTTTTAGCTTGTTTTCCTTGTGACTTTCTGCAGCAGTTGATATTGCAGTATAGCTGCTGCAGTCTTTGGAAGCTTTAATGATGGTAGAGCCAGAAAATGTTTTAGCACTAATTTTTGTGTTGCTAGGTGATCGTTTAAGATTGGTAGGTGAAAGCATTGTAGAGAGCCTTGTGAAGATACTCAGTGTTATAATCAGCCTAACGTTACAGTAAATGCTGATGTAAAGATCCAAATCATTCTTCATTTCCTGAGTCATGTAGCCTGTGAAACAGTACTACACGTAGCTTTGTTGTGTCATGATTCTCTTTTGCTTGTGATAGTAAGGTGAGTTAATAACTATCTGGACCTAGGAACTCTTAAATATTTTTATGCCAAGACCTAGTTAAACCTTAGGAAAGTTGCTTTTAATGGAGGACGGTGAAGAGATTTTTAAGAGTCTGGTTGACTCTTTTTTCCTCCCCCTTCTCCCCTCCCTCGGCACCCCCCCCCCAACACACACACTAGGAAGGTGATGAAGAAGAGCCAGTTACTAGTAGCTTCTCTGTAGCCCTAGCTCTCACCAGTTGTCTCTTGAATGCATGCAGTTGATCACAAGTGTGATAAGGTGAGTGTGCCTGGGTCAGCGCAAATTCCCTGCCACTGTGGGAAATTAGTCAAAGTAGGATCTGTTGATAGAGACTCATTAATGTCTTACCCCAGGTGGAGGAACAACATATATATGTATAATTATGCTCTTCAGTTTAACTATAGTGCCTCTTTAATTTTGAATACCAATCTGGTCAGTACTTATACATTTGTTTCAAGCTTCTGGAAGAGCATTTTAAAGCTATCCAGCCAATATGGAAGGAGCCTAAACATTGCTTTTAGAATACCATAAAGGGTCATGTCATTATTATGTGGACGGTAAATGCAATTAATTTGTCATCTATTTACTTAAATATCAAATTTTAATATGAAAAATAGCTGCAAGTTGAGGCTACTATAATTCTAGAAAAGAAGTGTTTTACATTTCTGTACTTCCATTAGGAAGTTTCCTATGGAACAAATGCCTACATAATTCAACAGGTAACAGTTTCAGTATGAGGTTAGAGTAGGACTTCTCAGTCTCAACACTATTGACATTTTGGGCTGGATAATTCTTGGTTGTGCGGGGCTGTCTGTCCTTTGCACTGTAGGATGTTCAGCAGCGTCCCTGGCCTCTACCCACAAGACGCCAATAGCACCTTCTTCCTCTCTCCCATCCCCCAAGTTGTGATAACCATGTCTCCAGACATTGTCTATCCTTGGGGGACAAAATTGCCCCTGATTGAGCACCTGGGTTAGGAGCATATGATTGATTAAATCCCTGTGTATCACGTAGTCTAATTATAGAGGCCATTAAGAGAAAAGGGTTTTATTACTGCTTAACTTTTGTAATCCCAGACTAATGTTGATTGTGTGTAATATTTTTTTCCCTGACTGGAGCTCACCTACAATTGCTGCTTGCCTCGTAGTAAAATGTTATTCTTACAGATTGATAGCTAACTTCAAGAACTTTGTTTTCATAAGGAACAGTCTGGTATTTAGTTTGTTTCACAATTTTATATCAGGTTGTAGTAGATACAAGTCTCTCTTTTGTAGCTCAAACTGGAAGATTACAAGGATCGCCTGAAAAATGGAGAGCAACTTAATCCAGACCAGTTGGTAAGTGGTTTATGATCCTTTGGCCAGACCTACCGAGTTTCTTTTCTTAGTAAAACTCTAGATGAATTTGGGGGAGACCAAAGATTTGATAGGCTAAAAAAGAAGAGTGAGAATCCACTGGAGTTTTCAGAAGACTTTGTCTTCACCTATTAGATCTCATAGCTTTGACTTTACTTCTTTTGCACTAGTAGATGGTGTACGGATGGGTGTGTGTGTTGTCAAATAAGAGGGAAAATGTAGACTATCACTAAGAGTTAACGTATGGATTTAAATTAACCTTTCACTAGAGTGGACTAAAGGAGAAGAGCAGGGAATCATCTAGCTTTCTACTTTTCTAAACCTAACATCTCTCTGCTCTGAAATATAAAAGAATATTTACCACAGCTTGCCTTGGTTTTCTCTAGTTGCTTCCCTCTAATTCCTTTGATGGTTTCTCCCTGCTTTTCTATCTTGAATTGCCATGTTCCTTCGCAGGAGGCATGTCTGATATCTATCAGATAGATGTTGGGTCTTTTTTTTTAAATCTTACTATAAATATTTACTATTTACCACATTTAAAAATATTGTTTACCTTGCCCATGGTATACCTGGTAATTGCAAATTTTACCTAATTTTTAAAAAAAATCTTACTATAAATATTTACTATTTACCACATTTAAAAATATTGTTTACCTTGCCCATGGTATACCTGGTAATTGCAAATTTTACCTAATTTTTAAAAAAAATCTTACTATAAATATTTACTATTTACCACATTTAAAAATATTGTTTACCTTGCCCATGGTATACCTGGTAATTGCAAATTTTACCTAATTTTTATTTTAAATCTTACTATAAATATTCACTATTTACCACATTTAAAAATATTGTTTACCTTGCCCATGGTATACCTGGTAATTGCAAATTTTATCTAATTTTTTTTTTAAATCTTACTATAAATATTCACTATTTACCACATTTAAAAATATTGTTTACCTTGCCCATGGTATACCTGGTAATTGCAAATTTTATCTAATTTTTTTTTTAAATCTTACTATAAATATTTACTATTTACCACATTTAAAAATATTGTTTACCTTGCCCATGGTATACCTGGTAATTGCAAATTTTATCTAATTTTTTTTTTAAATCTTACTATAAATATTTACTATTTACCACATTTAAAAATATTGTTTACCTTGCCCATGGTATACCTGGTAATTGCAAATTTTATCTAATTTTTTTTTTAAATCTTACTATAAATATTTACTATTTACCACATTTAAAAATATTGTTTACCTTGCCCATGGTATACCTGGTAATTGCAAATTTTATCTAATTTTTTTTTTAAATCTTACTATAAATATTTACTATTTACCACATTTAAAAATATTGTTTACCTTGCCCATGGTATACCTGGTAATTGCAAATTTTATCTAATGTGGTGAAGGAGAGTTTTTGCAATATGGAAAATTTAAAAGGTGCTTTATTGATGTTTGCCATTTTGACCTGATCACATCTCCTGGCTAAGATGGGGACAAAATTAATCTAAAACTTATTCGATCTAGCTTGTAGATCTATTGTCTTTTATCTTTTTTAACTGAAATTTTGGTTGTGAATCATAGGTCCTGGTATTCAAGGGCTTTTCCCTTGCCATATTGGCTGTACTTCACTGACCTCGAATTTTTGTGATGTAGTAAATTACAGATTTGCTGAGGCACAGATTTGAATTGTCTGAGCTCCGAGAATGATGGGCTTAGATAGCTGGTGAAAGGACTTAGCTGGACATTTCAGCGTTTCAACGTGGCTTTGTTTTTAAGTAGTCATGGTATATTCAATAACTTTTAAAGTGATGAAACTTCCCTTTGTGTAAATACCCTTGGAGGAAATGTTCTGTTACAGTAGTGTTTTTGACTTTGGGGAAACGTAGGGGATGGGAGTGGGGAGGTTGGTGGTTCTCATGATAGCTCTGTAAGAAATGTCGAGGATATGCTATATTTCAGAGCTCCAGCCAGGTAAACTTTAATCTCAGCATTTCATTACTGCCTTCACAACTACATGTTGCTTCTATAGTATTAACTTGGATTTCTTTAGTAATATCCTGACAAATGCCAAATTTATATTGCCAATAGATGAGTCCTCTCAACTCTAGATTCTTATGTCCAGTTGTCTTTGACATCTTTGACTTCATTTTGCTTCCCAGAACCTGTTCCTCCTTTAACCTTCACTATGTCAGTTAATGGCTTGATGAATTAGAAGGATGGAGTTGCCCAAAACCTTGGAAAATTTCTCGTTTTTCTCCTCATACCTCATATCTAGCCCATCAGCAAGTCTGGTCAATTTTGCCTTCAAAATAAATCCAGAAACAGACCATTTCTCATAAATTCTGCTTCTGCCTTCCTGTTCTACACCACATCACCTTTCATCTGCATTACTGTAACAGCTTCCTCACAGGTTTTTCTATTTCTGCTCTCTCTCCAAGTCTATTCTTAACATAGTAGCCTCAGTAATTCTTTTCAAATACAAGTCAGATGGTCATTCCTCTGCTCAAAAGTCCCTCCCTATTGGTTCCCATCATGGTGGCAAAATGTCCTATAAGGTCCTACGGAATATGCTCCCCACTTCCTTTTACATCTTTATTGCATTTCCTGCACTTCTGTCTCCTGCTGGCTTCATCCCAGCAACACTGGTCTACTTGCTGGTCCTCAAACATCCCAGCCACACTTCTACTTCGGGGCTTTTGCATGTGCTGTTCTTACTGCCTGGGATCCTTTTTTCCCAGATGTCTAAATGGCTCCATTCCCAATCTCCTTCAGCTTTTTATTTGAAGGTCATCTTAGTAATGCATGTCCTGACAATACCATACCTCCATTCCCCCATTCACACTCTTTTGCTCCTTTCCTTGCTTTAATTTTCTTAATAAAAGTGCTTCTCTGACAAACTGTAAAGTTTTATCTCTCCTTCCCTTACACTGTAAGTTCCATTAAAGTAGAGATTTTGTCTCTTCACTGTTGGTTTCCTAGTACTTAGAATGGTTTATAGCATATGGTAGGTATTTAAATATTTATTACATATAGATTTACTAAATATAAAATGATTGAATGTTAGGTTTTTAGGTGTGATTAAGTATATAGTTAGTGGTACTTTTGAGAAATAACATCTCCTCATACAAGGAATGTATACTTAAGGTAGAAATTTAGAAAATGCAGATGAGTCAGAAGAAAAAAAATCTATAATCTGACCCCTCAGAGAACTGTTGTCAGTAGTATAGTACTTAATTTAAAAGCTCTAAGTTTAGTTTTTAAAGTTGGAAGTAATTCACATAGTTTCGAAATCAGGAAATATTAAAAAAGATAGTTTTTCTTTCACCCTGTCCTTCCTCTGTTCATTTCTCATCTTACAAAATAATGATTCTAATAGGTTACTTTGTATTTGTCCTTAGTTCCTTTAAGCCTGTATACAGTTTAGCTTAATATAGATACTTCTGGGGCCTTTAGTTTTGCTTCTTTTTTCCTTAGTGTACTTTATTTTTTGGGCAGCTTTAGAAATTGAGCCAACAGTAGAGAGAATTCCTGTATACCCCTTGACCCCCCCACACACGCACAGCCTTCTCAGCTGTCACCATTCCATACCAGAGTGGTACGTTTGTTACAGTTGAACCTACATTGACACATCATCATCAAAGTCCATAGCTTACATTAGGGTTCAACTCATTCTGTGGGTTTTGACAAATACAGAATGGCATGTATCCATTGTTATAGTAACATACAGAATAGTTTCATCGCCCTAAACATCTGTGCTCTGCCTGTTCATCCTTTATTAATATGGTGTCAATGTTTCCATACTACTTTAAAGTTTGGTTGAAATGTTCTCAGACTGTCAGCCTGGTTCTTTTTTGGGTGGGAGTGCTTTGAAAATATTCTCCATTTTTTCTTTGAAAATTGATCTGTTTAGATTTTTATTGTTTTTGGAGTCAACTTTTTAAAACTTTTCCTTGAAAATCACTGATATTTCATCCAGTTTTAAAAAATTATTTGCAAAGATTGGGACAAAGTAATTATTTATAAAAGCCTATTTCTGTATTACTTTGTTTATTTCTAACTTTGTGTGGTTGTATTTCCTTGTTTACTCAATTAAGTTAGTATCTTAAAAAAATTCTTTTCTAAAGCCAGCTTTTATTTTTTCTCTCCTACGCCTTTTATCATTTTGCTTTCCTTTGGTTTATTTGCTTCATTTTCCATCTTTAAGCTGAGTGCTTAATTTGTTTCCTCCCCCCCCCCCCCCCACCAACCTATATGTATTTACAGGTGTGACTATTACTTCAAGCACTGCTTTAGCTGATACTATAGATTTGATTTGATACTGTTTTCAGTATTGTTGGATAGAAATTTTGTAATTCAGTTTGTATTTCTTCTTCAACGCAACAGATATTTGTAATACTGTAAATAAAGCTTTCTATGATCTGCGTGATTATATGTGCCTAGCTAATGTAACCTCTTTTGGTAGTAACTCTTAAGTAACCTGTTGAGACTAAGCTATAGACTTCTAAGATTTCACTATTGCTAACATAAACTTAGATTTCTCCTTTAAAATAGTAAGAAAAGTGTCTTAATGAAGTTTTTTTAGAGTCCCGTTTGTAACTTTAATATCTATTTTGATTCAGGTCTAGATTTGAAATGGAGAACCGAGGCTCAAGTGAGTGCTTGAGCAAAAGGCAAGGGTACTTGATGCTTTCAGCTGCTATACCTGTAGTCTAGGTCAGAGCTTTTGGGAGCTGGTACCAAGGTAGTGGCAGAGGGGTTTGAATAAAGTAGTTGGATTTGAGAGGTAAAATCAACATAGCTTGGTACTGTGTAGGAATAGAGAGAAGAACCAAGAGTGGTTTCCAGGTTTCTGGCTTGAACAGTTGGGTGGATGGCAAAACCATTTATTGGGCTTGGAAACACTGGGAGAGAAGAATGTTTCGGGAGGATGGGATAAAGAGCTCAATTTTGGACCATTGATTTTAATGTGCCTGTGAAACATTAAAGGGTGAGATATCTATTAAGTATTTATGAGAAGGTTTGGAGCATAGAGAAGTTTAGTCTACAGATCTATCACCTGTATGGCTGCTAATCAAAGCCATGAGAAAAGATGAGACTATCACGGGTGAGAGTATAGAAAGCAGAAAAGAAGCATAAGACAGAATGCTAAAGAAATCTGACATTTCATGTTTGGATAATAATGGCTAAAAATATTGATAGTGAACTTACTTTCGGGCCAGGCATCATTCTGAGTGATTTATAAACATGAGATCATTTAAATTGCACATCTCTGTTATATAAGTCCTATTATCTTTATAAGTGCTTAAAAACTGAGGTGAGAATAGTTAATGGAAAAATTGCTGATAAATAAAAAGCTGGAGAAATGGGAAGTTAGTGTTAAAAAAAAACAAGGGATCTTAGTAGAGCAGGAGGATGCCTTTATGTTGAAGTCTAATGAGAAGTTAACCAAAATGAGAGCTATACAAGATCCATAGGTTTAAAGGATGGGACTGACATCGCTGACTTTAGCCAGGACAGTTCTGGTGGAATGGTGGAAAAATTCAGGTTGATAAGGGCTGAGGAGGAAATGGAAACTGTGTAGGCATTTTTGATATATGTCTGAGACTGGAAGGATGTGGTTGACAGAAAGGCACTTTTTATTTTTCTTATTTAGGTTGGGGGAGACTTGAACTTGTTAAATGCTGGTTTCAGCATCAACAGAGAGGGAGAGGCTCAAGACATTAAAGAGGGAATCAGAGTAAGATCTCCCGTGAAGGCAGAATTGAATAGGATCCAGGGCACAGGTGGAAGGACATCTCCTCCACTATATAAAGAAAGAGAGAAAGAAAGGATGGATCCACATTTGATGATGGGAAGTCGAGGTAGTTCCCATTTGATTTTGCTTTTCTTGAGTCAGAGTTAATACCATTTGGGAGTAGATATGAAGTGGTATTCCTTTTTAGTTTTACATCCCTTTGAGGACTGTATGATATGGTTATGTTATCTGTGCATTCTTGGTTCTATATTTGGAAGGCCTCTCTACCTGTTTTATTAAGAAATATGTAGTCCAAACAAAGTATTGCATGTCAGTTACAATGCATAATAAAGCAAATGTCAGAACCCACTGCTCAACCCAAATAGTATATTACCAACACTGAAGCTCCTTTGCAGAACTCTCTTTCCTGTAACCTGTCCTTGAACTTTTTCACCCTCATTCCCTTGCCTTTTTTTTTTTTTTTTTTTTTTTTTTTTTTTTTTTTGGCGGTACGCGGGCCTCTCCCTGTTGTGGCCTCTCCCGTTGCGGAGCACAGGCTCCGGACGCACAGGCTCAGCAGCCATGGCTCATGTGCCCAGCCGCTCCACGGCATGTGGGATCTTCCCGGACCGGGGAACGAACCCGTGTCCCCTGCATTGGCAGGCGGACTCTCAACTACTGTGCCACCAGGGAAGCCCCTTCCTTTTGTTTTAACAGGACTAATTTGTTGTCCTTAAATCTGTTAGGGTTGCTTTTTTGAAACTTATGAAAAATGTTATACTGTATATTCTTCAGTTTATCATTTTTACTCATTATGTTTAGGATTTTTATATTGATGCAAGTAGCTATATTTCATTTGCTTTTCTCTACTTAGTAGTAGTCTGTAAATAGATGGATGTTTGAGTTGTATATTTTTTGGCATTCTACTTTGATTGGTCTTATATGTGTTACTGAGATACGGGTGTAAGATTTCTTCAGGGTGTATACCTATCATTGGGTTGTAGGGTATACCCATAGTTAACTTCATAGTAAAAATGTTAAACTATTTTCCAAAATTATTGTACCAATTTATGCTAAGACAAGTAGTACACAGGAGTTCTTATTGTTCTGTACCTTTATAAAGACGTAGTACTATCAGATTATTTTAAAAACAGCTTTATTGAGGTATCATAAATATATTATAACATTAACCCATTGTAAATGTACAATTCAATAATTCATAGTAAATTTGTAGAGTTATGCAGCTATCACAACAATTGAGTTTTAGAACATTTCTATAACCCCTTCAAGTTCTCTTTTGTGCCCTTATTTGCTTTCTATCTCTATAAATTTGGCTTTTCTGGATATTTCATATAAAATAAAGTCTTGCATCTGGCTTTTTTGACTTACCATTATGTTTTTGAGGTTCATCCATGTTATAGCATGTATCAGTAATTCATTTTTATTGCTAACTAGAATTCCTTTGTATGGTTATAACACATTTTGCTTATCCATTTACCAGTTGCTGAATATTTGGATTGTTTTTATTTTGGGCTATAATGAATAATGTACTATATAAATTTACTTACAAGTCTTTAAGTGGGCATATGTTTTAATTTCTTTTGGGTAGATACCCAGAAGTGGAATATTATATTATTTTAACCGTGGAGGCTTTGTAATACGCTTTTGTCTGATTGGACAAGTTCCCCATCTTGTTCTGTTTCATAATGGCCCTTTGAGGTAAAGTCCCACAAAAAAAATAGATAACTAATGAGAACGTGCTGTATAGCACAGGGAATTGTACTTCACTGTACAGTAGAAACTAACACAACATTGGAAAACAGCTGTACCCCAATTAAAAAAACAAAACAACCTACCCCTTCTCTAATTATCAACTTTGTTCATCTGTGACATCTCACAGAAAATTTCCCTCTTTAAATTTACAGGGAATTCCCTGGAAGTCCAGTGGTTAGGACTCTGCACTTTCACTGCTGAGGGCCCGGGTTCAATCCCTGGTTGGGGAACTATGATCCTGCAAGCCGCACGGTGTGGCCAAAA